>NC_030851.1:8011980-8091517 GCF_000208745.1 Theobroma cacao | reverse complement strand
CTCTTAGTGCATGTTTGACCTAGTATTTTTTCAACTTATTTGCTTTTTAAAAGTAAAAGTCAGATCAAATATGATTTTTTGAAATTTTTTTAAAAAAATAGTAATTTAAAAAAAAAATAATTTTTTTTAAAAAAAAGCTTAAAAAAAGCTCCAAGGATGAGTTTTTTCTTCTCTTCTTTTAAAAATATATTAATTTTCAAAAAATACCCTCTCTTAATTAATCTCCCTCTCCTTTCCTTCCCTCTACAAGTTACCATTTTTCAAAGTAAATTACGATTTCTCTCTTCTCTACCTCTCTCTACAAAAACTAATAAAAAGATAAAAGACATAACAATAGAATATCAAAATCTAAAATTTTTTTGTTCTTACAAAGATTAAGAGAAAAAAAATCTATAATTTAAAATTACATTCAAATACTATTTAAAGATTTTTCTCTTTTTCACAAAAAAAATTTTTAATATTAAATACATCGTTTCCTCTTTTCTCTTCTTTGTTGGAATTTGAAGCACCATGGTCTGATTACTTGCTAGATCAATAAAAATCTAATACTATTACTATTATACAAGTTTGAAAATTATTTATTTTTTTATTAATTTTTCGATTTTAATATCTGAAATTATATACAAACTTGAAGCATTACATTATACCTTATTAAGTGATTGAAGATAACATAAATACTTTTTATGGTAATTTTAATCGAAATTAAAATTTATATAATTTATTTTATTAAACAGTTTACCAAACAGTTTTAATTTAATTTTAAAAATTATTATTTTTTATAAAAACTTAATAATAACTTTTTAATTAAAAAAAATTAAACCAAATATGCTCTTAATAGATCATATTTATTTTTGTCTTTTTACTGCTGGACTTGTCTAGTGCCAAAAGTTGAGACTTGAGGGCCAGCCCAGTCCCTTAACAATATTTGATCCTTTTTTAATTAAAAAAAAAAAACAAGGGAAATGTCTGTCTGTCATCCTCCCCTTTAGTTGATGCTTTTTTTTTTTGTTTGACAAAAAAATGTCTAAAATGAAAAAAAGTAAAATATAGAATCGATTAAAAAGCAAAAGATAGACGGGTAGTAAAATGTAAATAGTAAAGAATATTAATGGTATAATATTTTAAAAATTTTAAATTATTTTAAAAAAATGTAAATTTTTTTATTTAAGTTGAATTAATTTTATATTTTTTTATTTTGAATCAAATAAACTCTTATAATTAATGATTGATCAATTATTATTAATTAAAATATTATTTATCATTTTATATTCGTAATATTGACATGATATATTGACATATTATAATGAATGACACGCGATATGCACAAGTGACCTTTACAGGACTAATATTGATAATTAATTAATCGTTAAATATAAAGATTTATTATGTTTAAAATCAAAATATATGAGTTTGATTGAAAACAATAAAAAATAAAATTTATTTAAAATTTCTTAAGTAGTTAAAAAAAATTTCAAATATTATATCAACAGTAATTAAACAAAATTTTAATTAATCCTCTCAATTTCATTACACTTGTTTCTTGCAGACCACAAGAATATCTTTTTCACTAATTCAAAACTTTAATTTTTTGGTGTACAAAATGATGCCTAAACTTGACCTCTAGACCTTAATGGTACTTTCCAGAAAGGCTAATGAACGTGGAATTACTCTTCCTTATTCCTTGTTTGGACAAGAGGTAATGGCATCAATTTTGACAATACCTTAACAAATATTACATGAAATTTCATGAAAATAAGGTCTAGTTTGGCCTCTTAAAGGGGCCTGCTATATATATAATTGTCACCTAATGGCAAGATTAAGATTACAGGATCAAATTCTAAAACCTTCCATTTAGGAGACAATTAACTGCATGTGGTGGGTTGCTGGCAGGGGTCCCTCGTTCGGCCGTTTTAAGAAAAACAAGACCAAAATCTCAATGGAATGATTTTCGATGGCTGTGCCATTCAAAAGAATTTTTTTTAAAAAAAAGAAATTAAATCTAATTCTCTACTCATTAATGGCGCGTGGAGACAGCCACACGGTTTCCACATATGTTGCTTTAAGCATAATCAATGGAAGAAAGCAACGCAGAGAAAATAAAACTTGAAATGAAATCGTCAAATTGACAGCTTACTTTCTTTTCTTTTTCCTTTCATTGGAATGTTTTCAATAATTAAAATATAAGTAAATTATTTATTAATAGCATGAAAATTTGTGATAAATAAATGTAAATAACGCGTTGAGCATATTATTTTCAAATAATAAATATTATAGATATTCGTTTGGATTATATCTTATCTTCTCTTTTTCCCTTTTATTGGAATGTTTTCAATAATTAAAATATAAATAAATTAGTTATTGATTGCAAGAAAATTTAAAACATATAAATGTAAGTAACGCATCGAACATATTGTTTTTAGATATTTAATATTATAGATATTCATTTTGATTATTGTTATTATTTATTAGACATGCAAGTTTTGTAATTTTTACGCTTAAATAAATATGTCAATTTGAGTCTTTAAGATTTTGAAATGTTTGACCTAAAAACGGAAAATGACTAGGTTATAACAAATCCAAAAAATGAATTATATTAATTATGTTATAATGTAGATTTTAGTTAGCATATTGTTAAGCAAATAAGTAAATTGGGATGGTGATAGGTTAGGTTATGGTATCATAGATATGGTATCACTAAAAAATGAAATAGACATTTAACTTACAAATAAGAATTTTTCTCTATTCGATAAATATGTCTTTTGAATTAAAAATGTGAATCAATGAAATGATAATTGAAACAAAAACGAAACAAATACTATCATCAAGGAAAATAATTATTGCAAAACCATGATTTTGCTTTCTTATAATTAGTTTGATGAATGCAGTTTTAAAAATTCCCAGCCAGAATCCAGTGATTATACATTATCAGCACACGGCTTTAAATGCAAACATGCAATTTCAACCATCAAAATTCCTTAGTGGAAAATGAACTGTACTGGTTTCTTTTCCCAAAAAAAAAAAAAAGGAAGAACAATTTGACAGAGTATATGATGGGTCATTTTGTTTCTGTTCAGTGTTTTTCAGTTTCACAATACAAAGATGAATGAATTAGCTTTGCGTTGATTGCGCTGGAAAGAGCAATGACCCCACCTGGAAATCGACAATGTTGACTGGGGGCTCTCTGCTCTGCTGGGGGATTTGGATTTTGGAGTCGTTAAGTTGAAGTTTTAGGGTATTGGTCCCAATCACATCAAAAAGCTTGGACGATTCTTGTTTTAAATTGTGTGATTGAGGACCCTACGTTTCGTGGGGTCCATCCATGTTTTTGACAAAACCTAAGATCAATCATGATTCGTTTATATTGTAAACATCTGGACCATGTCATGTGAAGTGTCTGTTTAAAGATTGTCTTCAACGGGAGGTTCAAGCTTGTTTTCTCTAAGTCTGGAGAAAGGTATGGCATATCAGAGGTAGTAAATATGAAAGTTGCCAATTTTAATGGATTACATCTTCCCTCTTATATGCATGTTGTGTTGCATTGAACCCTTACCTTCCACTAAAAGCCTAATAGGATGAAAAGTTTGTAAAGGCACTCATGGTTTCATACATGTTACTCTGTCCCAAACCATATGCTGCATTCTCGTTAACAAGGTGGGGCTTGAGAGATTGTTGTCTTACTCCTGGGTCCTCTGCTTTGCTGATGCTGCAAAACTTGATTGACCCTAATCATCGTAATTAGTGCCACTATTTGGTGGTTGGCACTAGGCACAATCAATTATTGGGGTGGTAATAGTACTTATGTCTTATCCAGTGATACACTGAATATATGGAGTAATCCAAATCTGTGGAGAGGAGTTCTTTCAATTTCTGAAAGTTAAAATACATTTGACTATTTTATTTGTCACTGCTCCAGTTATGCTTTGCAATGCTTGACATCTTTTTGAGGAGCAGAAACTGAGGTCGCATGTACAAAGTCCAATTACTGTCCGCCCTTTTTCTGAATTTACCAAATTGCGTCCAAATCAGTTGCCTAATCAATTTACAATTTGATTAAACTAAACCGTATTGGACAGACCTAATCTAAAACATCCTTTCAACTGTACAAGCAATAAAGTCTCAATGTAAGATTTGTGACAGACAAAAAAGGATATTAACAAAGTCATAAACAAGGGTGATTTTTCTCTTCTTTGCTTTTTTTAGTTAAAATTTGATTTATTCTTTATTATTTTTAAATTAGAATTATACTGTTAATGAACTTTACCTGTAACCTAAACAACAATTTTAAATATAATTTTTGTGGTTGGGTTAAGAAAAAGATAAAAGTGGACATTGATAATATTGAAAATGCCTTATTAGTGTCCACTCTTATCTTTTTATCACATTTCCTATAACAGAGGCTAACCATTAATTTGTTCATAACCAAAATGCCATGAATTTGATATTATTGAGCACGCTGGAGGTGCCCCATGCTTCTCATCTCAGCAAGTATAAATGAGTAACGCCCATGCTGAGGCTTGAAAAGTATATGTCTCGTCATCCATGTGGGTCACCATAACTGGTCACAATGATTGGTTGGTTAATTGGAAAATGTCCTGCTCCATTTTTCCCTTTGTATGAAAAATTTTGTGGTAGGCCTGCAGATTGTTCGTGCCACGAACTTTAGCCACATGGAAAAGTAACCAGTCCACCAAACTACTGTCTAGATCCTAGTCTCTCTCTGTCTCTTTTATCAGGAAGGGAGGTAGGCAGCTGGCCCGGATCGAGCGCAGGACATGAGGAGCCTAGCTAGCCCCCTTGTGGCCGGGGGTGAACTGTTAAAGCGTTAAGTCCAGTTGGCCGTTCACCTACCACCTGGTCTGACTTTTTCTTTCATCTTTTAATTAAATGCATTTGAATTGAGATTTAACAGAAGAGTCAAGAGTTGTGACAGAAATGGACCGTGGAGCTGAGCAGAAACAGAGGTAAGAACTTTTAAGGGTGATGGGCCCCAAAATAAATCACCTGGTTTCCTCATTTAAGAGCCTGGTCCAATTAATTTGAAGCACTTTTAAGTGGGCTCTGCATGGGCTGATATAGACTAGACTGTAGTTAGACCATTGAATTTACCAAGTGAAGCTAGACCTTCATCACTTCATGGTTGGCTACTTGACTGGAGCGGGATGGCTGGGTTAGCTATCAGCAACCATGCATCTACGAATATTATAATTTCATACTTGGATTGTAACAGGAAGACTTTGCGATATTCATGTTTTCTCCTTACATCTCAAACGTGAATTACACGGAAAAATCTTGGGCTTCTGCTACATTTTTGGTTTCCACAGAGACATTTCAATTTTCAAGCGTAATTGATTTATCACCAAGCCTGAGTAGAAGGAGGACAACATCATGAATAAACCAGAAACTTAAAGAAAGCTTACATCACTTAATCCTCAGTTTTCACAAACCTGTTTATTAACATCAGCACTAGCAACACTACTAAGCCCAATCAATCGAAAACAGAAAACTGTCTCTTTCATGATTCTCCAAAATTCCAAGATGGACTTGGCCTTGTTTCCATGAGTTCTGCCATTTCCTCTCAAGCCAGATAACATTGGTATAGTCACTAGTAATGAGCAAAATAATCTTCGGCAGAGTCTTGCCTTTAAGCCTGAGCTTGTCCCGAAAGAACTCGGAATTCCAATCAGCCACTGGTTTTTGAATACCTCAGGCTTGTAAATTCAACTCTCACAGCTGCCTCGACGAACTGCAAGTAAAGAACAAATGACCACGAGTTTCAACTTCCCGATAATAAATCCTCCAAGAACTATGTCTCTGCTTAGTGGGGAGCTTGTCCAACATAGCCATGAAACATCCGAGCTATGAGTTAATGCCTAAGACTATAAAAGCTGAACCATATTAGTCCGTGCTAGTCAACCTTCTGTTGCTCATGCCCGATAGCATCCCGAGTCTGGGCTGTGCTATACTTAGCTGTTGAGCCCAACAAGACCAGTTGCCCCATGCTGCTGTCCAGTAAAAGTAAAGAGCAGTGGTTCTAAGCAGTAATAATTTTCTCCAGTTGCAACCATTGCCTCCCATTATTTTAATTCACTATAACTTTATTGTTCTAATTCTAAAGGGTTTAAAGTTGTTTGCAACTATGCTAATTATGAAATTCAGGGAACAGTAAGGGGAATCACAAATTTCTGTGGCAATGCGACACAAATCCTGCAAGTGGAGCTTGCATCAGTAGTCACGTCCCGCGCTGTCACGAGAACTTTATGACAGAGCTAACATATTGCTTTCCAAAAGCATTCCACTTATTTGCTTAACTGTACTATGTCTTTTCTCACATTCTTGTCTCACCATTTAGAGTACTGTAGCTCTGCCGAGAGTACTCGGTCAGTCTTGGAACATTGTCCATTTACAAATTACAATCGTATGCAGATATCATTCATGTTCTATCACTAGCTATGTTCTTCAAGATTGATACTGTTTTCCTTTAAACATGTTTATCATCTCTGAAATTTTTGCTTTACTCTGATTGATAAAAACTAGTAGACATTTCTAGTTCATAGGATGCTTGGCTGTGCACGTTGCAGATTTGATAAACTAATAAACAAGTAAAAAGCACTTAGCATTTGAGAATCTGAAGTCTGAGTCCTTCACAGGTAAAAATTTGTAACAGGTTCCAGAACTTTGTTCATGTTAAAAGATTTTCACTTGTAAACACATGGAAAATACTAGTTCCATTCCTAAAAAGAAAAGACATTGTTAATTAATTACAGTTGTTCTCAACTTACAGCAAATGATATCACAGGGGAAGGCATATGCGTAGAATTTCTATGTAGCACATCATAGATATTTTTTCATTCTTAGCAAGAAAAGGGAATTAAAACGCAGGATGCTAGTACCAAAAAGAGAAACGAGAAATTGTTTATTTCATTTGTAAGATAATTTGACAGAATAAGCCGGGGAATAAATTACTAAAACAAAAATGATTTTGGTTTAACGCTTCAACCCTATATGTAACTACATTATTAAGTTCCTCCAAAGCAAACAAGAAGAACACATAGACATGCCTTTGCAACTTTCAATAGATGCAGTGCTCACTGCATTTTATTTATCTTTTTGACAGCCACAACTAGATCATAGCAGAATTTGCATAATCTTACTTAACAAGGCCTAGATTGAGGATCCCCCATGAAGTTTGTGGCCAAGACTTTTCTTTAGCCTTCATCAACAAAACTCTTGCCCAAGCAATCCATCCATCCCATGACATCCTCTTGTCCCACGGACTGCTCCACTCCAACATCAGGGTCAGCCCTTTTTCAGCCTCCTTTTCCGCCTCCTCAAACCTTCCTTTTGTCAGATAAACCTGAGCCAAAACAACATGTGGCTCACCAACAAATGAGTTCTTCTCGATGCTACCTAATAACAACGCCTCAGCTCGCTCTTGCCCTCCCTTGGAATCATCACAAACAGCTTCCCAATACAAGTACCTTGCCTCTATCTGCTCCTTAGCACCCAAAATTTTAGTGCAGTTCTCAAAAACTGGTGGCACCACAAGCTCAATATCCTCATCTCTCTCGGTTTCAACCCCAACGCCACCTGTCCTCTTTCTTCGTTCCACAAAAATCTCTTCCTCTCTCACTATCAAACTATAAATTGCTCCCATCCTCGACGCAGAATTCAGCCACAGCCCTGGCTTCCCATTACCGGGCCAAAAACCAACATAATTATTCCCGGAAAACTCAAGCCGCCCATCAAAGTTTTCAAATAAAACATCCTGGAATCCAAAAAGCTGGTCACTGAAATCTGCTATAGTCATCAGAAGAAAGATTGCCACTATCCTCCTAGAGACCAACACATCTTCACCAGTCTTTATGTGCTTCACTACGATCCCATTTTCAGGCAAGAGTCCACGTAGTTTCTTCCTCCAAACCTCCTCTTCATTGAACAAACCCTTTTCTTTCGCATTTTTCAACGAAATCTCAGAAAGCTTAAGGTGTTCAACAAGTTCAGAATCAGAATACTTAAACAAAAGATCATCATGAATTAAAGGTTGCCTCGGAACGATGCAGAACAAATGAATTAAACGCTCTGCTGCTTCACCAACATGGCCTCGAACTACCTCACGGCCAGTGGAAGGATCGAATATGGCAAGGTTGACGTAAGCGTTGGAATAAGCAGAGTGAAACAGACCGCATAGGCAGACAGGATCTTGCGCTTTCCATATCTTAAGAATGCGGTAAACATCTACTAAATGATCTAAAAAGCTACCATGCTTGTGCCAGCACTCTCCGGCACCAACAGAACGCAAAACAGCTACCAAAGAAGGCAAATTCTTGTCCACAGATTCCAGCTCGCCACGAAGGAAGGGACGTGAAGAGGCTAACAGGCTTTGGAGGTATTGCGTCGGATGAGATGGTGTTGGGACGAGTGAAGATGGCATGGTGACTTTGTTTTTGTTCAGTATATCCAGGAAAAGAAGAGGGTATTGGGATGCAGACGAAAATCGTGGTGGTGAAAAGGTAGAGGAAGTTGGTGAAAGCCAAGGGACGGACTTTGTTTTGATATCGTGGTGGTGATAGAGCTTAGGAATGCCAAGAGCTTTGGGTTGATATGGGAGGAGTGGCGTGGTAGAGTTTGATTGTTGGGTTGGAATAATAGTTGGCAGAGATAAGGTTAGACTCTAGTTGACGTTGGATTTTGTTACCTATTCTTATTCGAAGTTGTAACTGATTCTCAACAGCTATGTTGATCTGACAGATGTCTTTTTTTCTGGAAATTCGGCTTCAATTTCTAGTTTATGAAACCAATGAGTTGACCTTTTGATCTGATACACTGCTGAAGGGATTTATATTTGATGTATTGATAGATATTAATGAAATAAAATTAAAATTTTTAAAATTTAAATATTAAATAAGAAATTAAAAAAAAATCTCTTTCTTTTCTCTCTCCAACTTCCTCAAAACTTTTTTTTTATTGATTTTCTTTTTCTTTATCCTTCTCTAAGTCCATCTTCTTCTCCCCTTCTTCTTCCTCGATTAAAATTAAAAAATAAAATATTTCACTTTTCCTTAAAATCGTTTTCACCTTCTTTTATAAACATCTAAATTAAAATCTTATTGAATTTTTAAGAGAGTCCTGTTAAAGACTTAAGAGAGAGAAAGAGTAAAGAATTTGATATGAAGATCTTTCTTTTTGTTGAAAGAAAGAGAGAGAAAAGGGATTGCTGAACCAAAACTCGACAAGGAAATAATTCCATTGTTGGTTAGTATAGGAACTAGATGAGATGAGCAGTTGGCCGAATTGACCACCAATTGTGATATAGGAACTAGATGAGATGAGCAGTTGGCCGAATTGACCACCAATTGGGATAAAAAGTCATTCCTTAAGCTGTGACCACCAATTTCTAGTTTATGAAACTTGATTGAGTCAACCCTTTGATCTGTACACTCGTGAAGCATGTTATTGTTATAATAATAATAATAATATTTCAGTGCTTCATGTCCATTCGTCACTGTATGCCTAAAAAGAAACGTTTTTATCTCAAGAAAGGGGTGTGAATTTGGATTGCTGATCTGTGCAGCTATAACAATTTTCTACTCTTTTTTCTATCCAGACCATATAAGTTAAAACACTTTCGAAACGAATGAGTCATGGAAGATTAATTGGAAAGCAAAAAATGCTGCATTGAGCAGCTAATCATGATTCATGAGATTAGATTAACTAATCCCTAAGCTTTGTTTGCTGATTAATTTTTTAGTGTTTTTCCCAATACATCCGTAGCCAATAAGCATGTACATCTAATATAGGATGAGATGCTTCAATTTCACTGGATAAAGATTTCTCTATTTTTGGTGTTAGGTCGAATCAGGCTCGACAGTCTACCAGACAATAACCCAACAAACCACGTCTAGATGAGTGAAATAGTCCAAACACATAATTATAATTTAATTTGAACTCTTAATTTTTTTATCAAGTTTTTGTTAATCATTCGAATTGGATACAATTCTAGTAAGAAGTAAAAAGTCTGAAAGAACAAGTCTAAAAACTTATCTGAATATTATTCATTAAGAGAGACTGCCACCAGTCAAAAAATCATCAGCCACAAAACACAATATTCCATCAGATATAGTGTCTTCCCTACATAACCACAAACAAACACTCCTCAGCAGTGTCATTAAAGATGGCTGGACATTGGAATAGGACACCATGAAATCAAAAGAGCATTAAACTGAATTTATTGCAAGATTTAATTTGATTATATATATTTAGATTTAGATGTAAATTAGATCAAAATTTAATTTGAATATTATCCATTTAAATTAAATCTCTTAATATTATTTTTATTTTGTAAATTCTATCTAAATAATATACTATTAATCTATAAATACTTCCCATTATATTTAATAAATACACATTTAAATAAACTTTTTACTTTCTTAATACTTTTTACTCTATTGTTCGTTCAAATTACATTACACTTTCCACGATAGCATTTCAAGTTACATTGCACTTTGTACAATAACATTTACAATGGATATGGACAAAATGAACCACTATCGATTTGTTCTCGAACCCACTGAGACTTTAGCTGGGCTCATACACTAATGGTTCGGGGCCAGAATCATTGAAATTTTGTTTTGGTGCTGGACTGGCCTGTTGAATTATTGATTACCTGAACACCTTTAAACCTTTAAAACGCCAATCATTGAAGAAAAATATCTAATCGAGTAATCAATGCGACAAAGTAATTATTGCATGCCAATTTTCCAATTGCAGGAATTTTATAAATTTTGACAAAAACCAAATCAAATATCCATCACTGTGGAAAAAGAGATGAACAACGGGAAACACTCCTGACCCTCGTCTCCCTCTTTCAGGAGCTCTTCCAAGCAAAAGAACCAGCTGCACATAATCTCACCGATTCTTCCCTTGCATCCAACTTCCAATGCCATCTTCGCTATCTCTCCCTTCTTGCCAACAACCTCAACATGTCCAAGCCCTCTTAGATTCCGTATGTCCATTCCTTCGAGGTGAGCTTGAATCTGTTGACAAGAACTTGCCTGGCTTGATTGCTGTGTTGCGTTCTGCGGGTGCCGGAGAGTGTTCTTACAAACATGGTAGCTTTTTGGAGCATTTGGTTGACATATACCGTATTCTCAAGATTTGGAACGCTCCTGACTCTGTCTGCCTTTGTGGCCTCTTTCACTCCGCTTACTCCAATGCTTATGTAAACCTTGCTATATTCGATGCTTCTACGGAGCGTTAAGTTGTTCGAGGCCATGTTGGTGAGGCTGCAGAGCGTTTGATTCACTTGTTCTGTGTTGTTCCACGTCAAACTATGATCCATGATAATCTTTTGTTCAAGTACTCTGATTCTGAGCTAATGGAACACCTAAAATTGTCTGAGATTGCATTGAACAATGCCAAAGAAGAAGGTTTGCTCGATAGAGATGAAGTTTGGAGGAAGAAGCTGCGGCTTCCGTTACCTGAGGATGGAATTGTAGTGAAAAATATAAAGACAGGTGAAGATGTTACGATTACGAGAAGGGTGATGGCTGTTTTTCTTTTGATGAGTATGGCGGATTACTCTGATCAATTTTTCAGCTATCAGGATCTGTTGTTTGATAACTTTGATGGACGGTTCAGGTTTTTGGGGAATAACTATGCTGCTTTATGGCCTGGAGACGGCGAGCCCGGGTTGTGGATGAATTCGATATCGAAAATGGGTGCTGTTTATATTCTCATACTGAGAGATGAAGGCATCATTTTAAAGGAGAGGAAAAGGGTTGGTGGTGCTGAGGTTGAGAAAGACAGAGATGAGGGCATTGAGCTCGTGGTGCCACCAGTTTTTGAGAACTGCACAAGGGTTTTGGATGCTAAGGAGCAGGTAGAGGCAAGGGACTTGTACTGGGAAGCTATTTGCGATGGGTCTAAGAGTGGGGTGGAAAGAGCTGAGGACTTGTTGCTAGGCTGCACTGCGAAGAACCCATTTGTTGGTGAGCCGCATGTTGTATTGGCTCAGGTTTACTTGAATAAAGGGAGGTTTGAGGAGGCTGAACAAGAGGCTGAGAGAGGGCTGACCCTGATGTTAGAGTGGGGGAGCCCTTGGGACAAGAGAATGTCATGGGAAGGGTGGATAGCTTGGGCTAGAGTTTTGTCACTCAAGGCCAAGGAAAAGTCTTGGCCACAGAGTGCTTGGGGTGTCCTCAGTCTAGGACTTAGGTAATGCTGCCGCAGTCTTGTTACTCTTGTGTGTTGTGCCATCTGCCAATGAAATTAGATACGATTTCACTGTAGGATTGTTGCTTTGACTTGATTCTATATGGGAATTGGAAAGAGGATTACAATGTGTATGCATTCCCTGCTTTTTATCTGTTTAATTCAGCAAAATAAGGATGTCCTTTCATTATTTGTTTAAACCAAAACCCTCCCCTATTTTGTTATTAAAGCTCAAATCCAAGTTATTACTTTGTTAGAATTTATGAATGAGAGAAGGTCAATAAGCAAAGCAAATGTGTTCAAGTAAAGGCCAGCATAGCAAAGAAGGTAAGTAAAGTTGGCAACAATTAAAATTAGAAAGTACTAGATGCTAAGCAATGAATCTCACCACGATCCAACCAAAGCCACAAATTGGACCTAAAAGAAGACAAAACTCACAACACACTTAATTTCTTAACTATTCAGGGTTTAGCGCCCTTTGGCCCATATCTCCACAATCCAACACGCCAGAATTTGGACACTAAAAGGGGATAAAATCACATACAATGAAATTTATACCATTCCAATTTTGTATGATGTTTTTATCTGATTTTAAAGCATGTTTGGTTTGGTTGGGAGAATGGAATAATTATTTTTTTAAAATTTTTTAACATTTTATTTAGTTGGAAGGAATGATAATTTTCCAGAAGGGTAATTTCGAAAGATGGAGAATATATAAAATCAAGGACTCTTTGTTGTTGGCTATTCCAAAAGACAAGAAATAGATTAAAAAAATTAGTAGATAAAAATGTTCTTTATTAATTTAAAAATCTTAAAAGAACAAATAAAAATAACTTGAAAGAATAATTAAAGAGAAGAAAGAAAGTAGTTAGGGGAAGAAAAGATATCTTATTGAAGTGTATGTTTACAAATGAAGTGAATGGGTCTATTTATAGGCTAACGACCCCTTGAATCATAGTACTAATCTAATTCTATCTAAAAGTTCAAATCATATTACATTTCTTGTATATTGCCTATTGGGCTGTTTGACTTAGTCTGCACTTCTTGGGTCATAATATAATGGACATTCACATATTTATTCATAACACTCCCTTTTGAATATCTATTGTATTAAAAATATGCCTCATTAAAATCTTACAAGGAAAAAACTTCATAGGAAAAAATTCGAGTGAAGGAAAAATAATACATAATTCTTTTCAAGAATATGCTTATGAAATACTGCCTCATTAAAAACCTTATAAAAAAAAAGCTAGTCGAAAAATCCTTGATGAAGGAAAAGAGTACAGTGCGTATTTTACTCCCCTGATGACTGCATTATAGAGATCTTTAAAATGATATATTCTAACTTTTCAAATGTTGTAATAAGAAAGGCTTTAGTGAACAAATCTGCTAGATTGTCACTTGACTGAATTTGTTGAATATCAATTTCACCTTTTTCTTGGAGATCATGAGTGAAGAAGAATTTTTGGCGAACTATGTGTTTTGTTCAATCGCCTTTAATATATAATTCCTTTAGCTGTGCTATGCAAGTAGTATTATCCTCATATAACATTGTTGGAATTTTTTTCTTGGTTGACATGTCACACGTTTCTCGAATATGTTAAGTTACAGATTTTAACCAGACACATTCATAACTTGCTCATGAGTTATTAAAATTTCTGCATGGCTAGAAGAAGTAGCAATTATAGTTTGCTTTATAAATTGCCATAAAATAGCCATACCTTCATATGTGAATGAATAACCTGTCTGGGATCAGGCTTTGTGTGGATCAGATGAATATTTTGCACTTGCATAACTAATTAAATTTTATTTTGATGCATTTGAATTATACAAGCCATATCCATTGTTCCTTGGAGATATCAAAGTATATGTTTAATTCCATTCCAATGTCTTCGAGTTGAAATGTGAGACTTTGGCCTTTATAGGCTCGTAACTAGGTATAGATGCAATAACACAGGTTAGGGGTAGTTTCGTCATTTTCTCTAATAAGCTCACATAAGAAAGTTTTATGATATTTTAAGGTCTAAATAGGCATAAGACCTCATAAATGATGTGTAATGATGAAAACATGAAGAAAACTAGAAGTGGCAATAATTTTCACAACAGAGGCAAAATGGTCATTTTGCACCCCGAGTCAAAATTTTTAAAGTTTCGCAAACCGAAGCATGTCTAGACCATTATGGACTTGGTCTCAGTGTTAAAAGAGTAAAAAGATCGCACAAAGTTTTGCATGAGAACAAGCTAACAATCGAGGGCATTTTCGTAATTTTAAGGGATGGATAAATTTGAGCTATAAATATCTTGTTTCCAACAGCTTCTTCTCCCATTTTCCAGCAGCTTTTTCTTCTTCTTCCTTCTTTTCTTTCACGTTGCTTCCAACCTCCATGGAAGCTTGATGTGGAGCTTGCATAATTTTCTCTCTTTAGCTCTAAATTTCATACTTTTGTGCCCTTTTGACTAGGACTCTGTATTCTTTCATTCTCTCACTTCAAAACCTTTGATAAATCTTATTTCCATACTTTCTCTCACTAGTTGGGAGTTTTAGAGAGAGAAAAAGAGAGAATTACCCCATTTGTTTGAAAGTTATTGGAAGAGAATTCGACTACAAAGGAACCCTAGGGTAAGTGATGAACTAAGCTTGGTTTTTAGCTGTGGATAATGGCTAGTAATTGAGATTATGAGCTGTTTTATTGTTGAGGATGTTCATCCACTTTATAATGCTTAAGATAGTGAACATAGATAGCCATTTAAAGTGGCTAGCTAAGGGATAACTTTTAGGGTTTATAGTATGTGAATTGACCTATTGCTGCTGCTAATGTGATTTTAGGTTCTAACGAAGCCCTATCATCCTAATTGGATCATTAGGGGAATTAGAGTAAGCTAAAGGCTCAATAATATACTGATGAGTGGACTGCCTATCAAAATCGTTTTGGGAATATGACCATTTTGTACAAAGTATTTGAATGATTCTATGTAACTTTTGTTAAAACAAGTGCCTTGGGAACAAGCCTTTGATAAATCAATTTTATGTTATGACATGTGGTTTTCATGGATCTCTATGTTGCTGCATTATGTTGATATACATATATATTTGAATATAGTGTTGTGTAATTATATTGACTCTGCTATGTGCGAGTAAGGAATGCGCATAAGTTGAGGATGACCCGGTTATGTGCGAGTAGGGAGTGTGCATAAGTCGAGGATGACCCGATTATGTACGAGTAGGGAGTACGCATAACCCGGTGATGACCCAGCCATGTGTGAGTAGGGGGTGTGTATGAGCTAGTGATGATGATGATGTGATGGTGTATATGATGATGATGGGATGGTGTGCATGATGATGATGGGTATACGTATACATATATACATATGTAAATATGTGTGTTATAGGAAATTAATGAGTAATGGTATATGGTTGTAATGCATGTGAAACTTGACATGTTAAACTTTGGAAAATTGTTATGCATTTCATGTTGGTTTGGACATTTCAGCAGGGTGATTTTTATTTGGGAAGAAGGGCAAATTTTTCATTGGTGCCCTGTTTCTCGCTGTAGCGAGAATCATTTTTGCTACAGTGAGAAACTCTCGGGTTTGGAGGGATAGACTGGCCGAAAACTCGTTGCAGCGAGAATGCATTTTCACTACAGCGAGAATGACACTGTAGCTTCTCGTTGTAGCGAAATTCATTCTCGTTACAGTGAGAAACTTTCTGTTTTTGGGTCACAATTTTGCTGCAGTGAGATTGATTCTTGCTGTAGCGAAAAACTTTCTATTTTGTCTCCTATCTTGTTCAATTGCTGCCTTATTTTTCACTTATTTGCTACCATATCTGAGCATAGACTTCCAACATTAAGGACTAAATGAGTTAAGTTTAAAATGAGGAGGTTTAGTGAGAAACCCTCGTTCGGCTAATAATTTAATCCCAACGTCGCTGCAGTGAAAATTCATTCTCACTTTTGATTGATGGACAAAAATTCTATTTACCAAGTGTTCAATCTAAAGACCCACACAAACTTTATTTTTTCAAGGTCTTTCATCTCAAATTCTCTCTTTAAGTAATCCACGGCTTTTGATAACTCTTCAGGAGTTCCAATAATGTTCAAGTCATCAACAGTACAATACATTCATATCTAAACCCCTTTTATAAAATACATGGGCATATAGGATTATCACTATAGCATTCTTTCAACAAATTTGCACTAAGGAGATTATACCATGTGTCTGGATTGCTTTAATCCATATAAAAATTTATTTAATTTAATTGAATAGATTTCTCGAAAATTCAAATTTTGTGCTTCAGGCAACTTAAATCCTTCAAGGATTTTCATATAGATATCAATATCAAATGAGCCATATGAATAGGCTATAGCTACACTCATTAGACATATTTTCATTTTCTTATTTATTGCCAGACTAGTTAATATAGAATTATAATTGTGTCCAACACAGAGAATATCTTTTTCCATATTTAATACCAGATCTTTGGGTAAAATATTGTGCTATAAGCCATGCTTTATATCTCATAATCTCATTTTTCTCATTTTGTATTCGCACAAATACCCATTTATATTTCATTAGTTTTACATCATTTGATGTACAGATCACAAGTCCAAAAACTTCACGTTTTACAATTAAATTCAATTCCACTTTGATTGCGTTTTTCCACATTGGCCAATAATTCAAATAAGTTTAAGATCCTCGTTTTTCATTCATAATAGTAAGCTCTATATTATATACAAAATATCATCGATGTTTATTTACCGGTTTCATCTTTTCCTATCATGACATAATTGATTGAGATCTCTTCATTTTCAATTATTTCAGGTACTTGAATTTCTTTTAGAATTTTTCTCAATTATATCAGGGGTCTCTTCTAGAGTTTCTACTTTCTCTTTCTGATCATCTTAAATATTTGCTCTTTTTCTTTTTCGATGATTTTATCTTTGGAACCAATTGATTTTCACGATTCTGGCATGCCTTGTCCTACAGGGACATCAATGCTAATAGGAGCATTTGCAGCTGGTATATAAGATTTAGTTATTCCCTTTAGGTCAGTAAATACGTCTGACAACTGATTTACTATATTTAGCAAAATAATTATCTTTTGAACTTCAAGTTCATATTGCTTTGTGCGATGATCAAAACTAGATAATGATAATTTACTTTAAGAAATTCTCTCTTTCAGCTGCTTATTTTCTCTCCCTAATGTTGGAAAAATTGTTTCATCAAAATAACAATTGACAAACTTTGTCATGAATAAATCTCCTATCGATAATTCTAAATATTTAATTACAAATGGAGATTCATATCCAACATATATTCATAACCTTCTTTAAGGACTCGTCTCTATGCGTGTGGTGGAACAATTGAAACATATATCGCATATTAAAAATTCTTAGATAGGAAATATTTGATTCCTGACCATAAACCAACTATATAGAGAGAATTTATAATAACTCGTTTGGCCTGATGCATACAAATGCTACTACATCCAAAATGGCATGCCCCCCAAACAAACATTGGGAGTTTGAATTTCATAATTAATGGCCTTGCAATCAGTTGGAAGTGTTTAATAATAATTCTACTAGACCATTTTGTGTATAAGTATAAGCAACAGACTATTCAATAGTTATTCCAACTAATATGCAATATTAAAAGTTTGAGATATAAATCCACCAGTATTGTCAAGACAAATAATCTTGATTATATAACTAGGAAATGTGCTTGCAAACGAATAGTTATAAATATCAAATTGCAAGTTGATAATAAACACACATGTGACCATCTAGTCGATGCATCGATTAAAATCATAAAATATCTAAATGGTTCACAAGATGGATGTATGAATCTACATATAACCTTGAATATTATTCAAAAACGTAGAGAATTCAGTCTCAACTTTAGTTGGTGGTAGCCTTATAATTTATTTACCTTCAGAGCAAGCAGCACATAAAATTCATTAAATTGAAAAATCTTCTGATTTTTCAATGAATGATCATATAAATTTTTAATCTTTTTTTTTGCATTATTGTTGATCCGGGATGGTCCAACCAATCATGCCAAACATTAAAATCATTAGCAAACTTTTGGTTTACTATAAGTTTCAATTATTCTAATATTTGTATAGTTTAATTCTGAGAACAAAACGAGTAATTTTTTTTTCAACACACACTTTCTACTTGAGATAATTGCAATATAGAGGTATTAAGTGTCTCATTCATTTGTTGTCTCAATATGATATCTATTCAAACAAATATTTTAATAAACTTCTTTGAAACTTAATAGAAAATAATACATTCTCTATTACTTTATTCCTCCAAGTAATAAAATATTAGCTCTTCTGGAGCCTTCAATTAATTTTAGACTACCAGATATTGAATTGACATTAGCTTTTTTTTCGTTATCAAGTAAGAAAAATATTTCTTGTCTTTAAATATAGTGTGTGTTATAACAATATTTGCTAGACATATATTTACACTATTGATCTTAGATCCAATAAGATCAATATCTATATTTTCTTCAATAAAATATATACAATAAGAAACTTGCAAGTTAACATAAAAGAATATTAAATATAAAATTAAAACACATAATAAGAACATATTATTTAAATATAATAAAAACATATTAAAGTATCTTCATAATATAGTTATACTAAAACATACCAATTACTATTAAGTTCATTCTCGGATATTCTCATTACTAATTAAATGATCAATTCCTTCTATAAGACAAGAAAATCAATCATGAATATTTTTGTTACCAACATATAATCAATTCCTCTTTCAAGGTGGATAAATATCTTGATGTGCTATATCCAACTTGACCATGATTAAAATTATCACAAGATGTTTTAATTTTCAATGATGCTTGATAAAATTTAAGACGTATAACAGGTACGTGATCAATGAGCTTTCATGCCACATTAATAACAATACGTTTTCTATATTCCTTTTATTCTTTTCATTATTTATCCACTTCTGGTGGATTATAAGTATTCATTCACTTTTTGATTGGTTATCCACTTCTAGTGAGTTAGTGGTTTAAGGTATCTATCTACTTTTTGTGCGTTGAAAGTATTCATCTATTTGTGGCAGGTTACAAGTATTTATCCACTTTTGGTGGGTGATCCACATATGATGGGTTATCCACTTCTGGTGGATTATACATTTTTTTTAGTAGGTTACGATATTCATCCACTTCTGGTGGTAAATTATTCATCCACTTCTGGTGATAAAATTATCCTTAGATTCTGATAGTAAAATTATTATCCACTTTTGGTGGTAAAATTATAATTAAAATTAAAATAGTGATAGTGTAAATTATTATAACGACCTCTTTCATATCCATGATCATAATTATTAAATGATGTCGCATTCACTTCAGAAAATGGATAAATTTATAATTTTTTTTATTAGTAACTCGTTTGTCACATTCACTTCAGGAAATTGATATTATGATTTTTCATTAATAACTATATAATAGCAAATTTATATTCATATTCAGGTATATTTTAAAAATAAAGAATAAAAGAAAATAATAAAATTAATGTTTAATTATAAATTATTAACATTTTAATTGAAATTTAAATTATTAATATTTTTAAATTAAAATAAATAATCATATTGACATTTAAATAATAATTTTTTAATATTTTCAATTAATTATTAAAATAATAAATATTTTAATTTTAAAATTAAATATTATAATAAATGATATTTTTATCATTTATCACTTATTCTTTAGTTATTCTTGAAACTATTCTTACTAACCAACTATTAGAATAATTCATAATAACAATTATTGTTCTATTCTATTCTTATGAACCAAATTATATTATAACTATTCATATCGTATTTTTATTCCGACAAAATTCTTAATTCATTTTCACTCTATTCTTTCCTATGAATTAAACACATCCTTAGTGATTTGATTAGTTAGGTAAGATATACAAAACACCTAAACTTTGTCCTTTCTTCTTCCACCTAACTTACTACCCTTTGATCCTTGACCTCAATGAGACATTAATTAGTTTATGACCTAAATAGATATATGTGGTACTCAGTTTTCATGAAATTTCTTTCCATCTTAAACATGGTCTAACTTGTCCAAATTGATTCGAGGGAAAAATGGGAAGAAAGGGGAGGGAAGGGTTAAGACTTAAAAACCAAGGGGAAGGAGGCCGAACCGCAGTAGAGTCAGGCAATGAATATCTCAAGGAGAAGTAGAGGAATTAAATAGTATGTTTTATCCAATAGAGCATCAAGGAACAGATATTTACTACAAATCAAGCTAAGCTAAGAATTTTTAAGGAGTTATTTTATGGTTACATAGTCACGTCACCAGCTTATAAATAAATCCTTTTTTAATTTTTTTATACCGCCTCCAGATTGTTTCTTAATTAATGATTTAGTAGAAATAATAAATTAAAAAAATAGAAGAGGCATATAGATTCTAGATGACTACATTCATTGTTGCCGTACAAGTACATCGTCACAATATTTCCTCATCAGCTCAAACTCCAAATCCCGATTTTTATTATAATAAAACATTTAAAATTAACCTTCAATTGAATAATTGGTCCAATATAAAGCCGGCTGCTTAGAGAAATTTACTTTGCTGCCGTGAAAGAGACAAATTTATTTTAGACATATATATATATATATTGTATTGTGATTACGTATGTGCGTGTGGGTACAATATATATTAATGTGATACGGCCACCTGGTATTAATCTGTCCACAATTTCTCTTTTGTTTTAGGATGGGTGAGGCTGACACAGACCCCTTAACTGTTCAAATTAATAGTTGAAAAGGGTTGGTAAATTTAATTAATGCCATTCGTTTTCCATTGTAGGACCTTGCATTCCAGCTTAAAAACAATGATATCCCCTCCCGCCAACCTTAATTTTGTTTATGGTTTATAAGCCGATTTCGTACCCAAATTCCTTTTAAATAATGCATATGGATTGCAACTTCGATGCATGCTTGCTTTTTCTTAAAGAATGACCAATGGAAAAGTTGCCTTGTCCAAAGGTCAGACACTTGTGCTACTTACTATTTCATTTGGCAACAAGACTTCTTCCAAATTTGCAGCAATCATCCACTTGGAAGCATATGCATACTACTACGAACAGCATTATGGGTTAGAAGAAGACTTGCTGCTGCTGATAATTCTAGTTTGATTTAAAAGAGAAACTGGTGATTCGCAATTATGACGTTGATACTATTTACTTAATATGTTTTCTTCTTCTCTTCCTGCAATGATCAAATCATAAAATTTTGGTTGAAAAGCCGTGAAAGGATGCGATAGAATGACGTTGATGCTTGGTACTTGGATAGGCCCTTTGGAAAGTTTGGGCGGTCGCCTCCTTTTACAATCATATCTCACCATAAAGATTTGACACGGTCCGTTTCCTAATTATGCTTGCTCCATCATAAATATCATCAACCACGTGTAACATTTTTAGAATTTATTAATTATTAGAAAGATACCAGTAAAAACAAAACTGAAATTGATTGAGTTGGATGCTAGCTTAAGCAAATATAATTTAGACAAGTGTCTTTAATATAATTTAAACAAAACTAATATTTGGACTACCGGCAAATAGCACATGGTTTAGTGGGATCATTAAGTTACGCAAGACAAATTTAATGCACCTGTTAATTCATGAAGATGCATTGGTTTCATTCCAATATATATATGTAAATAAATAATCCCAAATTTTTAATTTCGTGAATGAGATAATATATAACTCGTGGCAATGAATAGAGATAATTAGAACTTGAAATCACAAACTGCAAGAGAAGTAGGTGCATTAGCAAGGAAAGGAGGCTATATATCTTTTTGCATATTCTCTCAGGCAATGAATATTCGTATGTACAAAACAGAAATATCTTTGAATTTTGTATAAATACGTATAGTGACGAATGTCGTTGAGATTTTCTTTAATGACTAGGCAACCGGTGTTTACAAGTAAAGGGCTGCTCCGGTTTCCCCAATCAGCAACTAGCTATCATTCTTTCAAAGGTAAGGTGCACATTTTGTGCTTGTATTATTGGTATTTACAGTCTTCATCCACGTTTGTTTTCCGAAAAAAACCAAGAGGAGAGATAAAAGGAGGAGCACTTTGTTGAGTCTGTATGCTGCAATTGGCAAAGTAAAACTAAAAGGTTCGCCTTTTGGGGCATTATAAAATGTCATCTATACTGAGGTACACGGCTGTTTCCCTTCAGAAAGTCAGCTTAAAGCTAAAAAAATATTTGGTCATTTAACTAATTCATGGATGACACATGTGACTAGTTCAACAAAAGTTTTGCTTTTAGTAGGCTCAACTTTTTTATTACGTTTCCAGAGTTCATGTCTTACGAAATGGCCGCTTTCCAATTTCTGACGTATAGGATGTTTGCACCTTTTATGCAACGCCAATGTGTACAATAACAAGGGGGGAAAAAGAAAAATGTGGAAACAATCACTACCCATTTCACCAAAGTTTGCCAGAAAGCAAAGCAACCCTGCTTTCGATGTCAGAAATCCAGCTACTACAACTCGAACCAAAACGCAACTGAAACCAGCAAAACACAGATTTATATATCAACTCGTGTAACCGCCTAATATGTGTTCCTTTTAACCGTTTTATTTTCTTGTTTCACCGTCTTTCTGGGCTTTCTGTTTGCTTTATAACAGGTGAAGTATTTGAGCAGAGATATGTTCATACATATATACATGGAGATTTTGATTAGACGTTTCCTAACTATTGCATGAGAATACCTTGTCAGGTATGTTAAATTTATGTTCTGTTCTTATTGATGGTGCTAAAACATTTCTAATTATCAAGGAAGTAATGATATGGAGTATAGAGGGGGGAAGGTCTGAAAAACCCAGGAAATGTTTTTGGGTTAATTTTCTATGCATTGTTTGTATTGGATGCTTCTTTGAAGCTACTCAATGGTTCCTTGTTTGTTGCCTACTAGTTGGTTGATAAGCAACTTGGCATTTAATTAATCCTTGCTTGTTTGCTTTCTTATGCTTTGCACTCATTTTCTATCTTTGCATTTGATATATGATAATTTGTTTATTGAATCATTCTTGAAACTTGGTTTGTTAGTATGTGCTTTCCAGTTTGCCATTGTTCACGTGCATCAATGTCGTTCCTTGCAATTTCTCACTATTATGTATCCTTCTGTACTGGAAAAGAATAAGAATTTCGGTTCTTGGTTTCTTGCTAATTTTATAAAATGGATTATGATTGGTCAAACTTCACAGTCAGATAATAATTCATTCCATCCTCATGTAGTACGAAAAGAGTTAAAAATATTCCACTTGATCTTCCTATTCTGATCTTATATGATATGCTTAATGTTTCAAGACTTGAGGGTCTAAATTCGAAGAAATGGGGTGCCTGCTATCGACTCCAGATGTTGCAGGGGAAACCAGAAGGAGGCCAAAAAATATTGGGGAGATTGTAGTTTTTGTTCCTGGACTGAGAATTCCTATGCCACTTGATTTTGCTCAACCACTTGGTGATGGATTATCCAAGAGTTTGGTTGAACGCCTATCTGCACTTAGAACACGTATAGTGGTCATGGCAGGTCAAGAAGCACCTATGACTACTAAGCGAAGAAGAACAGCCACGCAACACGGTTTGCTGACTTCCTTAGAACTTTGAAATTTTCCATGGTAATTGTATGATGTTCTTGTTTAATTAGACACAAATCTTATAATGCAGGAGGTTCCACGTTGGCTGATCTGCAGCAGGGTCTTGAAGATTACTTGCCAGTTCTACTGGGGCTAGTTGAAAATGGTATGTAGCTTAACTACATGCCATTCTGCCACGGAACAGAAGCACTTCTTAAATTATGTTATATTGTTAAACATATTGAGAATGCAGCAGTCAATGTGAAGGGAATAAGTGGATATTTAATTAGTGATTCTTGTCTTATAAAAATCCTACTACCTTTTTGTGAGTTCATTTTTGGTTTCTGAGAACTGGAGTGAGGAAAAACAATAAATTTTCAAGTAAGATATATATATATATATATGACTTTCTTGTTCAAAATGAAATTGAACTCTACTAAGCCAAATGCTCAAACTATTGATTTCAGTTCAGTTGACTGGAGGATTCTGTTCTCCGTACCTGAAGAATTACTATCTACATCTGAAAAAAAAAAAATCTCTTTTCCTCGTCTCCTTTTGAGCTTTTGATTTGTAGCTTGAAAGGGATCCTCCATTTTTGTCATGTCCTCTGTTTCAGAATAAGTCTTTTATCTTTTTGACCACTTACAGGTAACCAGCTAAAACATAACTTGCAATTCTGTTGGGTAAATCAGGAAGATGAAGTGGAGGTGAATTATCGGATGTGAATCCCCCTTTTTTTTTTTTTAATAGCTGAGTCCCTTCAATTGCTACAGTTTCATTTTCAAAAAGCTTTTTATCATGCAGGAGACTACCATGTCAGATTCTTGGTATGAGGTACTATCAGTTTTGCAATTGATGGCAATTCTATCGTTATCACAGGCCAATTTATTGCTTCTTCCTAACACATCTGCTGATGGTTATCAATCTAAAGTATCAGAAGGTGAGACTAATTAATTCTTTCTTATCCATCTGCTGTAGCCTGTTCTTATTCTCTCTTAAGGTTTTTGTAGTCTTGGTAATAGAGGACTGAGAAAGCATGTGGAAAAAATTTGTTCCATGCAGTTCTTGAGTATACAAGTGCCAACCAAACTAGTTATGACTTGTATCTGTATTACTCCATGAACTTCATCATTTCAGAGAGTGTACTGTACATGAAAAATGCATATTGCATAAATCCCTTCTATTTATGATACAGATATGAAAAGGTGCCATGCGAAGGATTACTGAGAACTATGTGTAGCAAAGGTTGCATTATGCATCATAACTGCCTTAGTCCCTTAGTTTTGTAAACGATACATAAATTTAGAAGTGCAACTATTGATGCATGCTTGTATGAAGGATGCCCATCCTTTGAATTTACTTGCATCAATAAGCAAGGTTGCTTCGGCCAATCTTACAATGCTGACACAAATAAGCTTTTTTAGTCTGAGACTGGCTCCTTTAATAATACCATGAATGAATCTACCCCTTGAATGCATGAGACCACTCCGCAAAGTTCACAGGGGAAGCTTTCTTGTAGCAGATCCTGACTCTTAATTTTACATTAATTCCACTCTTTATGTTAACTTATATTTTTGGAAATTTCTAGTTTCTTTTCCATCTTTGCAATGTTTTTTCTTTTTTGGATAATTAATTGAGTGCCACAACCAGGGGTGGCCTTCCCTATCCCTTATTCACTTGAAGATCCCCTTACTTTAAGGAAGGGGAAATGCCAACTGATCCTTAGGTTATTGGTACCTCAGGCAGTCAGGCAATGGTAAATGCCAATCTCTTTCTCTGAGTTGATAATCTTTAGGTGGCAATGCAGGGACAATATGTCAGATGTTTCTTTCAATTTCCTTTCCTTGCTCTTAACTTGTGACCTTCTCTGCTAGTCTGACCGCTTTCCATTATTTTTATTAAGAGTGCAAGCGAGCTTCCATTGATATCTTCTTAAAGGCAGCCGGATATCTGGATTTTGCTGTCCAGCAAGTTCTCCCCCAACTACCCTCAGAACTTAGGTTTGCTCAAAAGATTTGAGTTCTAATACAGGTTTCCTTTTCCTTATGTATTATAATACACTAAGAGGACTAAACAGTGCCTAAAACTACTGCTTATTGCAGGAAGGATTTGCCATTAGACCTGACAGAGGGAGTGCTTAAAGCCCTTTGTTTGCAAGCATTAGGCCAGGTAATTTGATAATATATAACTACCCAGCTGATGTTCTGCTTTTTTTGCTTCTTTTGATTAAGGCCCTGATATTCATTATTTAGATCTATATATAGAAATTGGTTATCTTATATTTAAGTGATGGCAAACTTTGCAGTAACAACAATAGAGGATGCATTCTATATAGTATACAGGTACAACTCAAATTGCATGCTTGTAATTTTAAAGAAAATGGAAAACAACAAAGTGGATTGTTGTAGAACTAAAGTCGATTCTCTAATTGTTAGTCATTGCCTGGCAGTGTTTAAATGTTTTTTGGGATAATAGTAGTGATGAATGTTATTTGAGTTATTGGTTAAGAGTGAAATAAGAACAGAATGGGAGCAGAGGGGAATTGCTTTCAGATGTGCAATTAGGATATATTGAGTTGACAGACATTCAGGTATATAGCAAATTCTACCAGGCAATGTTTGGTTAATCATATGGGCAGTTGATTCTGAATAGTTTTATCTGCCCTGAAATGTGTAGGACCAACATTTATGTCGAGCCAAAAACACTTGAAACAAACTGGGAGCACAACCTTGTTCTGAAAAAGAAATGATTTCCTAAAAACGTTTTGGAGTTATTCTGATCAAGACATATTTAGATTTAGACTGATGAAGGATGATCAATATACAACTTAAACTTGTTAAATTGATGCTTCTTGGAGGCTTAGTTCAGTCAGAATTGTGTACATTAAAACTTATTTTCTGGCTAATGTTAATTGTTTCCACTGAAAAACTAATATACACTTCTTGCTCTAATTTCTTTCTTTCTCTTTTCCTGCCTTCTGCTGCCTCTATTTTCCAAATTTACAGGGTGTTGAGATTCAACTAGGAATGGCAATTGATAGTATCAAGGCCACACTGGCAGTGAAAAGGAGGCTAGCGTGTGAGATGGTTAAATACTGGCATCAGGTAAATTCATCGGTCATTCCATGCAGGCAGTAGGTTTTCTTTTTTCCTTTATTATATTTTTTTTATGTTGGGTGCTTGTACTAAACTAAGGTCAAGTGATGAACATAAGTTTTTCAGCTAGTGTTTGTGATCTTTGCTTCTTTTCTCCTCCATCAAGATTAAGTGGAAAGTATTAGTCAAATTATATATTTTATTCTCTTTCCGTAGTTACTCATCAATCTGATGGAAGCTTAACTTTATTGGACTCTGAAGTGGTTAATTTTAACCTTTAATGATGTCTTGTTCATACATTTAATGCAGGCTCAGGAGCACATAATGGACCTTCCTCTAGCAAATGGATGGGGAGAAAAGCATAAGCTTTTCATTCGGTGGAAGCATGTTGAAGCTAAGGTATAAATCTCCATAACCACCCACTGGGCTGCTACTCGCACTAGTTATTTTGTAGCAAAAGTAGACATAAGAGTGTTTGATGTGGTTGGGATTTGAACATGCAAACGTCTCTTCAGGAGCTAGTAGTTCATCACCATCTCATTTGGTCTTTTTGGTCGAGGTCTATGGCTAATGTTTTATCTAACCAGTTACCTTGACAAAAAAGTACAAGGTATATAGGTCCCCAGGGAGGATGTAAATGTAATAAAGAATGTTACTTTATCAACGGTTATCAGTTTCAGTCTGCAAAGAGGTTGAGTGGGTTCTGATTTCTGCAATTTGATTATTCTCTCTAACTCAAACCCAGCCTTAGAGTCCATATGATAGACATTTATGGAGATCAATTCTCTCAATATTTACTAGTCCCTTCCATATTTGCATGTGAAATGCCTAATTTCTCTGTTTAAAACACTTTTTTAAAGCTTTTGAATCTAGCCCTAGAAGAAAACTGTTTCAGTCTCTTGTTGTAATGATTTATATAGAATGCTGAACCTCACCTTTTGTCCTCTGGATGGTAGACTTCAGCATCTAACAGTGAATATGACATATCCTTTTATTCCAGGCTGTTGCATACTATCTACATGGATTAATCCTTGAAGAAGGGAATGCAGAAAAGTCTGCTGAGAACGCTGCAGCTGCTCTACATGCAGCAGAAGAGTATCTCAAAGAAAGCAAAAAGGCTTGCGACTCCTTTCATATGACACCTCCTGCGTCATGGTAGTTTACTTCTGACCTTTCTCTTGTGTATAACTAAATGAATGTCTGGATATGTACGGCTGTTTCTAGACAAATGCTGGAACAATCATTTCATTATCAAGTTTCCTTGATTTAATTTCATTGCTTAAAAACAAGTTCTTATCCTGAATCTTTTCCTTGGGGTCCCTTACAATCAAAATAGTTCATTTACTAGATGAGGGAAAATGGAAATAAGGAAGTATAGAATCTAGCATTGTTAGCATTGCTTTACAAATGACACATTTTAAGGAACCAGTTGATTGCTATCAATAGATATGAGGAGATGTGGACAAGTGCAATATGTTTTTTAACTTCTAATGAAGATGAGTTACATTAAAACTAGAGAATGTAGCACGTTAGAGCTGCTGCCCCCTACCCCATCAACAGTAAGGGACAAAAATCAATAACCAAAACATTAAAAAGTAAAAGCAGAATAGCATAGATTGTCTCAGGGCCTGGTTTAAGTAGTAGATTGTGGAGCATTTAGTGTTTATTGATTTGTTTTACCCCAGATTTCATCTAGTCGATAGATGTCACACCTTGCTACAAATGGTGGAAGGAGCTTTATTGTTTGTAATTTTGTTCTGTTGTTTTTAAGATGCTTCTGCTTTAGCCATCTTCACTTAAATACACAACCACTTGCTTTTGGTCCAGTAATCCTCCTCTCTGGGGAGCTAGCAAGTATCTTTCTGAGAGGATTCCAAAAGACGTATCAAGCAAAACATTCAATTGGGATTCACAAAATCACGAAATGTAAGTCGCTATCTTTGGTTTTATTTTTAATTTTTAATTTCCTTTCCTTTTTCAACTGTCTAGAATTTAGGTTGTTAGAAATTGAAGTTGATGTTTGATTTACCTTCCTGTAAGTAAGAACATGATCAAGGGAAATGCTGGATGATTCTTTCAAGACTGTTATTTCTGACCGACCCCTCTTTCTATTCTTTGACATGACTTGGATAAAAATATTGTAAATTTGTAATTACAATTCATCCCTGAGCGACTTATTTTGTAAAATTTGTGTTCCAGGATTATGCAGTTAGCTCCAGCATTGCCAGACTTTGTTTTGTCCCTAAAACCTGATGATTATCAGCTTCCTTCAATGGATCCTTCATGGAATGATTTACAAGTTCAAAATTTGTTTCCTACCAAGTAAACCCTCAAAAAGACATGAAATGTGTACCAAATATTGCAAAATAAAAAAAAGAAATGTAAAACATCATATGGATCTTATCAAATTAAGTTGTTGAATGTATTTCGATAGGTTTAGTGATGATCTTTGCGTTTTCGTATTCTTTACGTTTGTCTTTTCATTTGACTATGAATGTATATGTATTCGTCACTTTTCTTTGCTTATTAGACTTTTTCACTCAAACGTTTTTTTTTTTTTTAAATCTTCGAAAGACAAAATAGATTTTATTGATGGAAGTTAGATACAAAAAGCCCACTAAGCAATCTCCAAAGCAAAGGGTAACGAAAAGCTAAACACTTTGAAAGCGCAACCCCAACCAACCAACCCAAAAGCAGGAGATAAGCATAGCAAAATGCCCCCTCGGAAAGAAATATTACAGAGAAGCCAAGGAATTGCTGTCAGGAAAATTCTTGCTTTCTGTCATTCCAACTGCAATTGAATTTGTCTCTCTAAAAATGTGTTGGAAAGAGAGACAAAAAATACCACTGCTAAGACAATGAAGATTAGAGATACGTCTCAATTGTTAAGAAACTGGAGTATAGTTTCTAGTACTACAAAAAAAATTGACCTTTGGAGATGAATTTTTGACGAATATCTAACGGAAATTTATTTTATTTGTACCGATAGATTTTGGATGGAATTTTTCAACGAAAATGATTCCGTTGAAAATCCATCGAAAACAGTTTTAGCGCAAAAAAAAAATTAATCCCACCAAATTTTTCAACAGAATTTTGGACAAAAATTTCCGACGGAATTATTTCGGTTGAAAATCCGTCGGAAATAGTTTTTACAGAAAAAAAATTAATCCACCAAATTTTCTAACGGAACTTATGACGGATTGGAAAGTTTTAGGAGTTGAATTTTTCAACAGAATATTTCGTAGAAAAATTCAATCAATATTACTATTTTTTTAATTTTTTATTCAAAATATATTAAAAATTATTTTAAATTTTATTAATCCTTTATATTAAGAAAATTAAATATATACATAGTGAGTTTGGTGGTTTAAATATTTAAATATATTTTCCTTGGTTATTATTTCTTATATATTTTGAAAAATTATAATAAAATCATAAATATTATATAACAGTTCCAAATTTAGTAATGTTATTTATAAAATGTTTATAAAAATAACATAAGAAGCATTTTCATTTTATAAAAAGAGATTATAAAATCTAACATATAATTAAACAAAAACTAATAATACTTTAGGTACTAATACTATAGATAATATAAATTAAGAAAACTACTATATATATAAGTTAGACAAAAATAATAATACTTGATGTACTAATATTAGTTAATATAAATTATTAAGAAGAATGATAGTAAACTAATTAATTAATAATATACTTAAAATATATTATTTAGTTTGTTATATGCACATATACAAATCATAATCATAACAATTTAATATTAACTATATATATATATTTATAAACCTATATTAATATGAAATTATAGGTTATATATATTTTACCCGATATAATTTAATGTTAATATTAATATATGATAGTAAATATCTTATGTATTAATATATTATAATTATTATAGTTATAAATACACTATCAAACATAGTTAGCTGTGCTTTGCTTAATAGAAAAGCCTTGTAGAGCAAACAAGCACTTATCCAAATCACAAACAAAAAATTAAATATTTTAGTTTGGATAAAATAAAAATATTATATTTTAGTTTTTGTGTATAGTATGTATTTGAGTTTTTATAAATATTTAAAATTGATAATATATATATATATATATATCTAAATTTGTATTAATTAATGTGAAATTACATGTAATTATATATTTTAAATGATATAAATTATATATTAATATTAATTAATATATGATATTAAGAATAAACTTTGGTGCAAATATATATATATATATTAATTTTTTATATGCAACTCTGGGCCATGGTTATTTATGACTTCCATCTTAGACTAACACATGTGCAAATATATAATTAAGTAATGTACTTTCATCTTAGACTAATTAACACATGTTCTTTTAAATAAATTTAAAATCAATATTTGTTTAATCAGTTTTTTTATTAATCAATTTTCATACATCTTAACTAAATTTAAAGCCATCAAAATTTTAATTATAAATTTACTTCAATGTACATTAAATATTTATTTTTTTAAAATAGTGAAAAATCCTCACCCAACAAAAAAAAAAATGCATTGAAAAAAACAGAATAGGGTTTTTTTTAATTAGTGACTACAACATATCTTTTCTCTTCCCTTTTCTCTCCTCCCACTGATCTCACTTCATCTATTTTTGCCTATTTTTTTAGGGTTTTTTTCTTTTTCCAAAACTCGATCGATTCATTAAAGAAAAGAACCAAGTGACACACCTTTCTCTTTGTTTACCGTCTTCTTCTAGCTTCTTCTATTCTTTTCGTGGTTCTTATGTTTCTAGACAAATGAATCTCATCTTGTTCAAAAAATCGAAAGTTTTTTGGTCGATTCCATAATTGGGGTTCTCCATTTTGGAGGTTTTAAGGTTTTGAATTAATTTCCCCCTTTCCTGATTTAGTTTTAATATTTTGCACCATTTTATGGAGTTAATAGAGATTGTGAGTTTTTATTATTAATCCCTGATGCTTGAGAGTTACTGTTCTGTTCTGCTTTTTCTTTTTGCAGTTCATTTTGGCTTGCACCTTGTGTAATTGCTTGCTGATTCTGTTCCTTTTGTTGTTTTTCATTTGATTGATGGTTACTAAAGTAGGTGTGGTTGTGTTTGTGTGTGATTGTGGATTGTGATTGTGATTGTGATTGTGATTGCTCTGCTCTACTCTGCTCTGGGTGCTGTAATTAACTAGAAGCGAGAGCAGACTCCTCTATTTTCTGTCATGTTTTGTTTCACTCCTTGTTGGATCTCTGTCATGTCCCTTTATAGAGATCTTTTTGTTTTTCCTCCCTATTAAAATTTTTTTTCTAATTCTCAGAAAAAAATGGTCAATCTGGTAGAATATTTGCTCGTGCTTGTAAACTAGTGTTGAATAAGCTGTTATTACACCAATAAGTTGATCTACAAAATTTGAGAACATATTTCTAATACTCAATTTTCTGCCTGTTTTTAATTTATCTTTTGATTGCAGCTTATTAGCTAGTTGAAAGATAATTGTATTAAATTTTGTAATTGAGCTGCTTAAGAGTGTGGTTGGACCATTAGGAGTCAGAATTTGTCTCTATCTCCTTTTCCGTTGGGAAAGAGTTGCTATTTTTCTATAAAGCTGTAGATGTTGTGATTGTCCTGCTCTATTAATTTAAAAAAATTTGGTTAAATAAGAGGAGACAGACAAGTTCCCTTCCGCTTCTCTACAATTCTAGATTATTGCAATTTTGGGTTGTTATTAGTGAAAAATTTTCCCACTACAAAATTTCAAAGGAAAACCCGTTGCAAATTTTTAATGAAAAATTTCGTTGGAAACTTCGTTGTTAAATTTCAACAGAAAATTTCATTGAAAATTCATTGGTAATTTTCAATGAAAAATTCCATTGGACGTTTAAACGGAAACTTCCGTTGGAATTTTTGTGTTTTTCGACGGGTTTTGTGAAAAATAATATATCGAAATTTAGATATTTTTTGATGGATTTGTGTATATTTTCAATGAAAATTTGGTCGGAATTCTTTGATGGATTTTCGATGAAAAGTATTTTCGACAATATTTTCAGAGACGAAATTTTTAATGAAAAATTTCGTTGAAAATTCATCGAAAAAAAGCATTTCCAGTAGCAACTTGACTATTTCCTACAAAAAATTTAGTCGAAAAAAGTCTATTTTTTTATAGTGTAGCTTAATTGCATTATTGGAACCGTTTTCAATAATGAGAGAGTGAGAGGTAGTCTAAGAAGTGAATATAAAAAAAAAAATACTTTAATAAATTTAATAGGGTTAGAATATTTAATTTCAATAGACCTAAAAAAAAACGTTTGATGATACTTGTATGATTGTGTAGCACCCACCCCCTATAACATTAGGACTCGATTTCCCAATAGTCGAGTCATCGATATTAAGTTTCAGGGAGCTCAATGTGGAGTAGAGATGGTAGAGGGGTTAAAAGAAAATCATTATGAAGCAAATATTGAAAGTCATTTCCCTTTGCACTAGTGGTGAGGCGTACTTTAATAATATATGAGAGTTGCATTTGGTCAAGGTGCTTATCCTTACAAATTAGATCATTTCCAAAGATCCACGACTATCAAATGAGAACATAGAAAGTTAAGATAGAAAGAAAGAAAAGCCCAACAACATCTCAAATTTTGCAACACATCATCTAAATATATTAATTTAATTAATTTTCAAAATCAACTCAGATTTGAAAAATCTAACCATGATCCAATTTGCACTTATGATAAACTTATTTGTTTTTTTATTTAAAATTTTTTTTTTTACAATGTGAAACTGTGTGTCACACTTATTATTATTGAAAATGTTCAACGATTCAAACATGTTTCTATAAATGCATTCGCTTTCATATAAATTCTCCAACAACTTTTGAATCAAGCGACCAATAGCAATTAAGTATAGCTATTATCTAAAATCTATGTATTCGAGTGCCTATAATTAAATAAAATAAAACAAAAACCCTTACTGTTGTGTAGATTTAAATAGAAAATTTTGATAAAGAAAAAAAGGTTGAGTGTTAAGAAGTGCTAACTATTAACCTTGCTAAATATTAATGTGCTAGAAATATATGATGCTAAATATTAATGTGCTAGAAATATATGAAAAAAAAGGTTGAGATGGTACCATCTTCATTATTAAGGTGAACAAACATTTTGGGCGAGGATGTATCACAATCACACAAGCTTGGAACAACAATAACTAGTCAAAACCTACTGTTTTCTTTGCTCTTCTTGTCCCTCATACTATCCTTTTTCTTTCTTTTTACTTATTCTTTTCTTGTCTTGATTAGAAGTTTTAATGCTTTTATCAACCCCCTTCCTCACTAAACTAGCATTAGCAGCACCATCTGTCAGAGATTGATCGTTTTCATTTGGCTAAGAAAGCAGATTTGGTAAAGAAGACAAGAAACAACTAAAGGATTAAAGGAAGAAGATAGCTGTTAGATGCAAAATGGTTGTTTTCGACTTCACTCTTTTTATTTAATTATACGCAGGACTATTATGTCGTTTTGAAAGGTTTTAAGTTTCTTTGTTACTGAAACGCTGTCGTCCAGTGTTTTTTCTTTACTCATTTCTTTAAGTCACATTTTTCTTCTTTGTTCTTTTAGCCGTTGCCTGCACAGCGTCCAATACTTGGATTTCTATGCTAAGCTTCCTTGTTTGATGGTAATGTATAAATCTCGATGCTGCATCTGAGGAGCCTGAGTCAGTTTTATTTTCAGTATGATAGATAAGCATGAAATGAAAAAAGTTCAATTGTTTGAGCCAAAATCATTCTTTCTTGTTCTTGGTTTTTCTTCATCCTCTCTACACTGTTTTTCATATTTCTTATTGTTTTGGAAACTTTCTCTGCAGAAACTCAACATGGTATCAGAGCCTCTTTTCTTAAGGGACCTATGAATCGAGTGTTAGTTTTAAAATTCATTTTAAGATTTCTTCAATGGCAACATCTAGGTTCAGTGTTGTAACACCTTTTATCTTCTTTAGGGAAAATTATCATTTCTGGGCTGTTAAAATGAGGTCATATCTGAAGGCATTGGATCTCTGGGATGTTGTTGAAAACGGAGAAGTACTTGTACAGAGGCATGCCAACCCTACGTTGATCTAAATTAAGCAACACAGTGAGGAGGTAGCAAAATGCTACAAGGCCCTCATTTGTTTGCAATAAGCCATTTGCTAAAATCATGAATCTGAAAGATCCCAAGCAAGGCTGGGATCGCTTGAAAGAAGAATATCACGGTAATGATCGAACTAGGCAAATGCGTGTGTTAAACTTTTCCAAGCAATTTGAGTTGATGAGAATGCAAGAAGATAAAAGCATTCAGACTTACACAAACAAGGTGCTGAGTCTAGTAAATCAATTAAGGATCTCGGGGGAAGAGATGAGTGAAAGAAGGGTAGTCAACAAGATGTTGGTCAGTCTTTTAGAGAGATTCAAGTTAAAGATATCATCTCTAGAAGACTTAAAAGATCTAACCAAGATTTCTGTCAACGAATTGGTTAGTGCTTTACTGGCTCAAGAGCAAAAGAGGGCTTTTAGAAGTGAAGAACCTGTTAAAAATGCGATCGTTGCCAAAACCAAAAGCTTATAGGTCAAGGGTGGAAGCTCAAAAAAGCTCGAAGGCAAGGGCAACAAGGCTGCAGATAGGAAACAGGGGAAGAACAATGACAAGTACCTTCCCTGCACTCACTCCAAAAAGAAAAACCACACTCCAATGTACTACTGGTACAAGCCAAATGTGAAGTGTAGAAGAGCCTGCAAATAGCTAAGTCATGTAGAAAAGGTGTGTAAGGCAAAGAAATCAGATGAAAGGAAAGCTGCAGTAGCTAAAGAAGCTGGTGAAGCTAAGGAAGTGCTGTTCAGGGCTTAAATAAATGGTGAATCAGCAGCTAGCAATACCTGGTTGATTGACAGTGGATGCTCAAATCATCTTACAGGTAATGTGAGCTCATTCAGTGAATTGGATAAGAGTCTTAGAGCTCGAATGAAAATAAGAAATGCTGTTTATCTGGGTATACTTGGTATTGGTACTGTAAGTGTAAATATAGCTTTTGGTATTAGGTTCATAAATGACATGTACTATGTTTCTGAGGCTGATCATAATTTTTAAGTGTAAAGCAACAAGATGATTAAAAGCATGCACTGCTTTCTAAAGATAAGAAGTGTACCATTTTTTATCCTGATGGTATTGACTTGTTGACTATTAGAATGCAAAATAAATGCTATCCTATGAATGGAAACAAGTTTGAATGCTTGTTATAGTGGTATTGACTTGTTGGAAACTTGGCACAAAAGGCTTGTTCATGTTAATTATGGTTCAATGAATAAAATGTAATCTAGTGAGCTTGTTGAAGGTCTGCCTGCAATAATTAAGCTTGTTAAACTATGTGATGTGTGTCAGTATGACAAGCAATGCAGGAAGCCATTTCCTAAAGAAACGGTGTTGAAGGCATATCAGAAATTAAACCTTGTCCACACTGACATATATGGACCAATGAAGACATTATCATTAAACAACAGCAAGTATTATAAATTGTTCATTGATGATTTAACTAGGTATTGCTGGACATTCTTTATTAAGCAGAAGCTAGAAGCGTTAATTAAATAATTTATTATTACTTGGGCCCGTAATTGAAGTTAGATATTTGGAACATTGCTGCTAGAATTTTTTGAAAAAAAAAAGAAGCGATTTCTTTTGGAAGTTTTACTAATTATGTAATATTATTAGTAATAAAATTTAAAGTAAAATACTAATTAGTGCTTAAACTTGTAATAATTACATTACTATAAAAAAAGTACTAAGATTGCAAATCCTTCTCTAAGCACCTATCAGTAATTCTCAATTACTTCTATCATTCTTCCTTATTCGACAAAGTACATAATCATAATCGTTGTCATGCAGTGAAGCATTCAAATTATACTCTTGCATGATCCACCTTCCTACTTGTTCCGTCACTCCATCCTCGTATGTATATCTTTTCTTATATCCTAATAGCTTTTGGGAGAATGTTATAGGCTCGTTGAAATCTTCACCCATCCATGTACCAGTACCGACGGAGCGATTGATTCTAGAACCATCGAGGGTCTTCTTCAACTGAGTGTAGAAGTAGAGATCTTCGCCAGGTTGAAGCTTGTCCCCACCATATAACTCCCAAAGTTCCCAGGGCTCTTTCTGCCCGTACAGATCGCATTCCTTGATTACGTCTCCCATATGCATCTTGCCACTGACTTTGCAGTAGAGATAGCCCATTAGCAAAGCATCACTGGGCTGAAACCTAAGCCCCACCACCAACGTAGGGGCAGCAGCAGCTGTAGTAGCATTGTCCTGATCCATCACCAGGTTGCTTTCTCTGCAACGATCGTGTGGAAGGGAAAGCAAAAAGATTTTGTTGGTTAGAAAAGAGACTGGATTGGAGAAATGTAAATTTTCTTTGTCAGAGAAAATCAAGACTTGATTGGTTATGCTATGGAAACTAGAGCTGGAGAGGTTTCGTTACGTGTTACTGCTCGTCGCTTTTATATATGGAGAGGATGGCTCCCAATCCAAGACGGACAAGTCCGAGAATTTGAGGGGGATTGAATCAAAAGTGAAAAAAAGGCTTCATTAAGAAGTCATCGAGCAATAATCTAACGGTTTGATTTTTTTTTTCATATTATTTATTTATATATTATATGAGAAGAAATTAAAAAAAACTGGAAATAATCCTTCAGAGAAATACATATACTATAGAATAACAACATTAATACACAGGCATATAAATTTAAAGTTAATATTTTTTATTCATATTATTTATTTATATATTATATGAGAAGAAATTAAAAACAAAAACTGGAAATAATCGGTCATAGAAATACATATTCTATAGAATAACAACATTAACGCACAGGCATATAAATTTAAAATTAATGTTTTTTATTCATATTAATTATTTATATGTTATATGAGAAGAAATTAAAAACAAAAACGGGAATTAATTGGTCATAGAAATACATATACTATAGAATAACAACATTAATACACTGGCATATAAATTTAAAATAAATATTTTTTGTTCTTTCAAATTTCAAATATTAAATGCCTTATTTGGAAAAAAAAAATTGAATAACAGGATCAATTCTAGGTTGAAATTGAAATCATTAATGAAATATAAAATTTGATTAAGAAGGGTGAAGTGTTAGGGTTTTTAGGATATACTTGATGTAGTGGAATTTAAAACTTTTTAGAATCTTAAACCATAGACCTATTTAATTGAAAATAATAGAGGCAAGGAATTGATGGTTTACCTTAAAAGCCTGAAGTCAAAATTGCTTAAATGACTTCTTGCTTATCTTCCGATCCTTCTTTCTCCACCAACAAGTGTTGTGTCAAACTTTGAGCACAAGTGGTTGTGTTAAACCTTGAGCAGGACCGAATCTGTGCTAGTAGACTCTCTACTTACAACCCCTTGTTTGTTTTTTCAAAGTGTTGAAGATCTTAATCTCAACACATGAGAAACTAGAAATCTCTTAAGGATTTCTGAAAGTTTTCTCTTAAAACTTATTTTCAAGGAGCAACTAATGATGATTTAAATAGAGAGGTAGAAGACTTTTAATCTAACTCTTAGATTAACTCTTAATCAAATTAGAATTTGCCTTGGGCTATAAGTATTCTTGGTTGATTAGTCCATTAATTGTTTAATTTAATTAAATTAAACAAGGTCTAATTATCTCTTAAAGAAACCGGCCCACATGTTGGATAATAAACTCTTTTATTTAAACTACTTGCAATAACCTTAAAAACTCATAAATTGAACTTTGCAATTTATCTCTCTTTCAACTTCATCAATCAAATCCTATTTGATTGATTCCCAAATTAATTTCTAGTAATTACCTTAGAGTGATTTCTTAAACTTCTCATTATGTTGGCAATAAATATAAATTAAAATTTCAATCCTCATAAGGAATTAGACAAATTAAATCAAATTTGACTTCACCACCAATTCTCTAATTAGCTAATCATACTTATAGAACTAGATTAGTTTCTAGTAAAGCATCATGACCACCTAAATGAAAGAAGAGTCATATGGTTTGAGTCAACCTTTCGTGTCTAGCCTTACGTGTAATTTGATCCTATTGTCATGTATCCCGAATTGGACAAAGAACATGGTATAATGTCTACTTTTAATGCCATCCATATTTGCTATTAAGCCTTGATGTCGACTTTAGATGATACCTTATGGAAACTTTTTTCCTTCCATGCTACTTTGGCCAAAAACTTTATCAAGTCAATACAAGCTTAACTAGTATGTAGGATGCTTCCCCTTTAACAATCTTCACTTGAGTGATGATTCTCTTTCGACAATTCATATATCTTTATATAATTCATACTATATCCAGTGACATTCTTTTTAGGCATCCTTGGTTAGAATTTGTAGAGATGAAATCAAAATATAATACTTTGATAATAATGATGTTTCAAATTTAAAGATTACTTACATGACTAACACATGAGAATTTAATCTTTTGACACTTGAGTGAAATATCAAATGGAATTCTCATGACAGATTAAGTTTAGTGAACTTTTTCTTACTTGAACAAGCACCTACATATTTGTTTTAAGTATTCTCTACATCAATCATATGAGACCAATTACCCATTCATAATGAGGAACATAACATGTGCCAACCTTGAAACATTATTGATGCTTGGTCTCAATAACACATCGACTGAGAACATTTAAGATGTGTATTTTGATGTATTAGAATCTCATCATAATTGTAACATTTTACAAGTTATACGCGAAGCATCAAATGTATATGAATTTCACCCAAATTAATTTTATGATAATTTATTATCCATCAACACTTATTTGATGAAGTGAAATCTTTTAAGATTTTATGCATATTTCAATAAGTATCCCTTGCCCAGTGAATTAGCTCTAGGGTATACACTTACATGAAGTTCTAAAGTAAGTCTTTGAGATTTCTACTTAAGCATCTCTACCTCATATTGCTTTGCTCAAATTAAATTACTTTATAAAACATGAAAAGTAGTTTTTAAAAATGATGAAAATATATATTATTTATTTGTAGCTATAAGAGTTAGATGAGAGTTTAATTTGATTGGATTTAGACCCACTAAGGGATGCTAACTACGCCTAATCTTGAACAAGAATGCCACAAAGCTTTCCCTGAGATCAACAGTTGCCAACAATGCTTATAAAAACAATGAAGATGAAAATGAGACTTACAAGCTGAGCAGGCCAGTAACTGTATGAGAGCAAACAATTTTGATTAATTCGACAATAAAATCAAGAGTGAGTCAAATTCAGAACTAAAGCATCAATCAGACTATCACGAATGCACGCTTGCACAAATGTCTTTCAACACCATCTCATAATGTTTCAACTTCCCCTCTTAAGTCCTCTCCCAAAGCATGGATTATGAGTTTACCGATTTGCCATCGCCTCTCTGACATGCATCAGTTTATCAGTTCTGAGCAGACCCAGAGGTTGGAATCATATCCAGGGCTTTCAGTATAAAAGCATATGTCATGGCATCTTCTTGAAGCCTCTCAAATCTGCATTCAACAGAACATGAACCAGTACTATATATTAAAATCATATAACTTACAAATGTAATATTCAAAAGCTAATAACTTTTAGTAGTACCTTCCGGATTTTGAAAAATGGCCAGCACTAAGTTCACATTTGAACAACAGATCATTGCCATCGGTTTTCATATCCCTTAGTTTAGCCACAAACTTCGCAGGTTCTGAGTACATAACTCGCGGATCTGTCACAATATATTAAAAAGATTAAATTGGGCCATACAGAGAATAGTAGATTTCTACTCCCAACTTTTCCAAATGTAATCCAACGAAACAGAATCTATCGACACTACTATGAAATACACCAGTAAGATGCTTCAAAAAATAATACTAGACAACATTTTATTGAGTAATAAGCATAAATACAGAAGTAATTATGTGGGATTATTTGCCAGGTTCTCAATTGTTAGTGTCGACCTTGCAGTTTGAACATCTAATTTACTTCTAGAACAAAAAACTTCACCAAATTTTGAAAGTTACTTGACAAGTAGGCAATATCCTGCAACATCAAATGGATTTTTATAATCTTTTAAGTCACATTTTGCCACAGTTGGACATAAATCACAACTAACAAATGTTAGTGTCTCAACATAATAAGCAATCAAAATCTCAGACGCAATCAGTTTTCAAACAAGTGTTAACTGCAAGGAAGAACTGAAGGAAGCATCACATACAGGGTCCATAAAATTGTGCACAAGTCTTAAAACAGAGAAGATCTGTAAGAGGTGCAGAAGTAGTTGTGCCCTTGCATGTGTGTTTCACTACAAGAGGTGCCCATATTTTCTACAGCAAACTTCCTATCCAGCTAGCCTAATTGTTCAGAGATAAATATGTAGAAAGAGGCTCTTGTAACCACCCATAAAACATTGCTATCACTTAACAACTTCAATCCCAAGAAATTCCTTCAATCATAGCCAGGACAGTTCTAAAGCTTCTTACTTATTTAAGATATTTCCCATGCCAACCATTTAATCTGTAGAGTTTTCAATTAGCAAAGACAAGCAATCGACTCTTTTGCTTTCAACCTGTCAAGGTTCCTATGATGGCAAACTATGAGTATGCATTGACAAAGAGAATACAAAAAACATGTATTAAGCCTTTATACTTACCATGTAAACCAGCTGTAACAAGAATGTTAGGATAATTTTGAGCCTGTACCTGTAATATATAAAAATATTAGAGCCTAAACATAACAAATAACTTCAAGTAATAAATATTCTGCACTCCACAGTCATGTTTGAATAACAAACATTTTGCTATTCTATGGAACACTAGTCAAGAATGCCAGGAAAAACAGCAGGATTAGAGTCTCACATTATCAACAGGGGAATACGACTTCATATAGAAGTAAAACTCTTCCTTGCGAGGGTCACCCCATTCCTGTTGTAGAGAGAGAGAGAACACGATTAGCTTTTTACTAGTTGGGATCAAGGATTTAGTTTTAAACAAATAAGGCTTATATGATATTCAATAAAAATAATTGAACATTTTCAGGGTAGATCTTACAACAAAGAAAACAACCCCATATATTTAATTTAAGGATAAATTTGTTAGCCTGATAAATTAATAGGATAATTAGGTTATCATCTATCATTAGAAATAGAGTCCATGCTTCTACATAGTACAGATTTGTACTGACGGTTATGATGCACACAAATGCAGAGTGTTCACAAAAATCAAATATCAACACTGAGATTACTTAAATGTGTTAACACATCATTACATTATTCAATAAGCAGCTAGTCTCCACAATCATGATATTAGATTGTAGCATCAAATCAATCTCCTTAAAAGAGTTAAAGTCTGCCAAGCAGAGAACCCAGTTCAATACATATATACCACCAGCACCATGTACCACATTGTTCAATAGTCATGCAAAAAAAAAAAAAATCAAAATCTTTAAGGAGGAAGAAAATACCTCCCACTCTGAAGTTGTAAGAGGGATACTAGGGTCAAGCATTGTAGTCAGGACATCTACAAAAGGCACTCCAGCTACAGCAGCCTTGAACAAATCAGGCCTCATGTTAAGTACAGCACCTATAAGCAATCCACCAGCACTTCTTCCCTCAATGCACAATTTTTCCTTTGAACAGTACTTCTTTTCTATTAAAAACTCAGCACAAGCAATAAAATCAGTGAAAGTATTTTTTTTCTTTAAAAACTTCCCGTTCTCATACCACTGCCTCCCCATTTCACCACCTCCACGAATATGAGCTATTGCAAAGATAAAACCACGATCTAATAGAGACAGCCTCGATGCTTTAAAGTCAGGATCTATGCATATCTGTTAACAAACAAGGAACAACCTATATTACAAGTCCGAAAAATAATAATTATAGACCCCCACTTGTGCTTGTTCAACTGAAAGGATGCATCAAATTGATGCAGCAGTTAACACACATGTGAAAATCATTGTTGCAATATTAATGAAATATTATCAATAAAAAAATTTGACAGCTCCACATTGTTTTTATCAGTTGCAACGATGAGTTGAAAGACCAAACTGGTTGAATGTAAACCATTAAAGTGGCTTCTTAAAAGATCATTCAACTTTCTAGATACAGAATTTTAAAAAACTAAAGAAAGAAAGAGGAGTGAGGAAGGACACCCCAAAAATTGAAACAAGAATGAAAACTTTTAGAGGCTTTCATAGCGTTCACAAAACCAGAAAAGGCTCAAAAAACCAGGGACCAAACCCTACAGGGTATAATCAAGGAAGACTATACGAGCATAGAAATTGTGTTTTACAAATCACATTAAAATAAACTGCCTATTTATCTATTTAGTTATATATTTTCATTATGGTCTAAGCAAACCAAGATCTGTGATCAAATAGAAGCAGAACAACTCCATTTGGCAATTAAGCACCTCTAGCAGGAATTTACCCCATCAACTGTATTGTTTACCTCATATGAACCATAGCCATAAAGCAACATTGGATCAGACCCATCAAGCTTGACAAGATTCTTTTGGTGCACAATTGATATAGGAATCTGAGTGCCATCTGAAGCAGTAGCCCATTTCCTTTCAGTGACATAATTAGATGCATCAAAACCTCCCAAAACCTGAATAAGAGATAATGTACAATATTAATGCAGTATGACATATGACGAACCAAATACAATAATGAAATACAATTTCACAAACCTTCTAATTCTATTTCTGACCAGTGAGAAAAAAAGGGACCAAAGTTTCCAGATGGACAATGAGTTCTTTCACAAAATACGATCAATACCAATTTAAGAACAGATCAACTCACTAAAAACTAAAATATTTTTCACAAAAACTCCGAAAAACAGTGAAGGATATTGCCATAAAACGCAGAAAACTATCAATACATTGAAGAACCCAAGCAAAAGGTCAGAGAGAAAAAGTCACATGAAGAAACATAAGAAAAATGTATTTTACATTTAATGAGCAAGAACCGTTGGTCCTTTGATCATATTTAAGGCCAAAAATGTTAAATACATCTGATAAGTAGTACTATTTGGAAATTTTGGAAATAATAATCAAGTGAAATTTTCTAATATTAGAATATCATGAACACTATTTATGATCTTGGCAGGTCCATGTTTAAGTATAAATCAGTTGAGAAAACCATGGTCAACTAAATTGAATGCAGTGTGTTAACCGTGAGGCCAGAATTATGAGTGAACATTGTAGCATGCATCAGAAACCTCCAATTCCTAGTTAACCGGAATAAACAGACTAAAAACATGTCACAATACGATATAGAAAGCATTACTCAACATTCCACATGAGGACTATTGTTGTCCATGAAAAGATCAAATCTAGAAAACAAAGAATATTGTTACATGAAGGTAGGAAGAGCAAACCACAGATAGCAAAGCAACATATACTCAAGGAGGAAACTAGGTAAAGACAAGTATATTTGTAATTTTCTTTTCTGATACTAACTACACCTGTAATTTCCGTGTAAATAAGATCTAGCCTAATCAGTCACATACTCAAATATTGCATGCTTAACCCTAGTTTTAGTATTTAGATCTTTGATTTACTCTATGCTTCATAAACTCATTTCTTATCATGGCTCAAATCTTAAAAATCAGCAGTGCTTACAGTTTCAATCTTCTTCAAAACAGACTCCCCAGTACTCATGTCATAGTCATAGACACATGGAGGCGTCCTCAGTGAGCTATACAAAAATCGTAAAATGTTGGTTGAAAATTGTGATTCCGATTGACCAACTAAGTATACAGGGTCAATAAATTGAACTGCTTGACCACCTTGGAGGGTTATGAGAGGCTCATCAACAGCTGGAAGGCGGTAAGTAGTAATTGTGGGCAAACCCTGTTCACGCTCATAGACAACAAGATGATCACTGAAAAGTTGAATATCCTGAATCTTTACACTGGAAAAGAAAAAAATGAAATGGTAAGTTATAAGTCACAGTAAGGCATATCTTTCAAACATGCAAGCACCAAAGCTATGACACAACCAGGAAACTCCAGATTCCCAGCCTCAAACCTGAACAAACCCCCACCCCGTCCACACAACCAAAAAAATCATACCAATAAATTCAAAGCTTGCAAAATAGTCACTAATCTAAATGAATCACCAATGAAGCAAAGCCTCTGTCCGCATGGGAGTGACAAATCAACATTTCCACTTCCAAAAGCCCAGAGTAGCATTTGCTAATTTATCCACAGTTAGAAAACACAATAAAAGCATAAACTATACAATCTAAGGTCCAACCCAACAGAAAATTTTCATCTAAGTTTTAACTCATCCTTTCACTGGCTATGATCAAATAACCACAGGTGAGGACTGATGATTTCACTGGTTACAGCACTAGCTCCTTGCACACACATCATTTAAATCACTGGATGGTTAATTTGTATTTCTCGCAAAAGCAGCCATCATGGAACAGACAGTAATTCAATACTGAAAAAGAAATAATTAAGCAAAAATGTCTTGCAAGTTAAGTCAAGTATTAACAAATGATTCCTCGGCAAATCCTGCTCTGTTCAACAAAGAACCAAGGCGTTTGCTGTGTTTGGAATTGTATAATATCATTTCAAAATCAACCGGTTAGTTGCTGCAGCATAAAAGGATATTCAGCAAAAAAGGTGTTTCTATGTTGAAGCAATTATATGTTCATAAGATCACGCAATCCAAACACCCTTCCCCCCACTTTCCTTGTCTCCCCACCCCCAGTCATAACTATGATACTCTAAATAATGATTTAAGTACAACTCCAATAGAATCAAATGCTATATATGACCTATGAATTAATGCAGGGTCATTGTAGATGGATTTATTTAGAATTCATTACAACCTTGCCCTGTGAGGAATAAGAACTGTTGTTTCAGATGTATTATCCACTGGACAAGCTAGTAGTTCTGAATTGAAAAACTCATCACTTCTCCGCTGGATAAAAAAATGATTTCCACGATGACTGACTGAGGTATCAATGCCGTTTATACGAGGTGTCAAAACCCTAAGCCCATCTTCTGGTTTTGAAACCTCAAGATAAAAGACAAACCTAGTAATTTTGCTTTCGGATGCAATAAATAAAAATTTCTCACTCTCAGAAGCTCCAAGATCAAGGGAAAACATATCATCCTTCTCATGGTAAAGGCATGAGTCACTGGATTGTTCTGACCCCAACTTATGCAACCATACCTGTCATCAGCAATGAAAGAAAGGCAAATTACTGGAGTTCTGCTCCAGAAAATAACATAAGGAAAGGCTCTAGATTTAGATTAAACTGATTTCCCATTGCCTGCCAACAAAGCAGAACAAGAAGATAAAGATAACAAAAATATAAGTCTACCTGGATTTGAAGAAGGCACATGATCCTGATATCTAGAAATAATATTACATGCAAATGTAATTTATTACTAGAACTACAGGTTAGAGGCCTCATGAATATTAGATTTATACATGTAAAAGCCCAGAAAAAGGTATACATGAACCAAAACAATACATGCTATATCCTTTAGCATTCTAGGTGCTTGATAAAAGAATATCAAAATTGGCATAAACAGGAAATTTTGCTCTCCATCATGTGGTTATAAGAACCTCCAGTTGAAACTCAAATATTTAAGTAATCAGCTTAGAACAATTAAATGATTAAACTGACTGCCTATATTTAGGTTTTCTGATGAAGTGATCCAAGGGAAGGCAGGAATTTAGAAAAAGCACATTAACATCACAGAACACATAGAGAAGCCTCAGAGAGAAACTCTAAACAGACATGCATTACACAATTAAACTAATCACTAGCTGTTGTATGGTCATATTATGTAGATGTCCATCTTCGTCCTATAAAGAGTATGATACAGACATCCTTCAATGGATAATGGTACTGATGCAGATACTACTGGAGCAAAACAACATGAGCAAAAAAGGGGACGGGGGAGGGAAGGGGGGTTACTAATAGAAGGCTAGAGCTATGAACATTAAGAAGCAAGGGAACAAAAAAAAGGGGATTAATGTGTATAATAAGAAGTGAATAAGTTAAGGCATGGAAATAGAAAACTCATACCTTATCTGGCCGAAGGATCGCATCCATTGTAATGTAGACTAAAGCTTCATTACCTGCCCATTCAAGATATGACGTTACACCTACTAATGGCTTCCCCACCACAGCTCGAGTCTCTGCATCAATTACATAGACTGTATAAATTTCATCTCCTTTAGTGTCTTCAGCGTATGCAGCCAACTTATGGTTTGGACTGACCTGAACAACAAGGTGCAGAAAGAGACCTCATATAACAAATGATCCTTTAGAAAAAGGGAAGCAAGCACATTCAATCGAATTTAACAGATCATCTCTGACCTTGTAAGCACCAATTCTATAAAAATCATATTCTTGAGCCTTAACATTCTCATCCAAGATTACATGCTCCGCCGGAGCATCAGGCCCTGTAGGCATTGTGTCATTAACAGAAGGTGGAGCATCACGATTAGGAACGAGACGCCTACAATATTGAACATATTCTTTCCCTTCCAATGTCCTTGTATAATAATAGTATGGCCCTTTTCGTAAAGGTGCAGATATATCATCCTCCTTTATTCGACCTCTTATCTCAGCATAAATTTCATCTTCAAATTTTTTGGTCCCTACAGCCGGATATTTTACTTTCAATAAATGTTACACAATCGAAGAATAATTAAGCAACCAAACAAGCGAATGCAACTCAATAAACTTTCAGATCAAAACAGTAGCAAAGTAGCTCTAACATTGACGAGAAACAAACAGAAAGTTGAGGTAATTTATATATGTATATATACCGGACATCTTGGCCTCGGTATAGGCGTTTTCTTCTTGGAGATAAGAGATGACTTCAGGATTCTTGCGGGAGTCATCTCGAAGCCAGTAGTAATTGTCAACTCTAACGTCCCCGAACAACTCCATCTCGTGCTTCACCTTCTTGGCCACCGGCGGAGACGGAGGCTGAGACTGAGAGATCATGGTGGCCGTTGATTGGTGAGAGGGCGAGGGCTAAAGTCTTGGATGGGCGGCGACGATGCGATGTGAAGTAGAAAAAAGCAGCACTGGAAGATACAGAATTCCGGCTATGCATAAACGTCGGGGATACATTTTGAACTTTTTATTTTTTATTAAATATTTTATACGATGCGTTGCCAGACCATTGATATCTGTGCATTGCTAAATGTCCTCTTTCTTATAAACAAGATGCTTATCCAAATAGTTCTTATATTTTGCATTTTTGTTAATTTGGTTTATATACTCAAAATTTTATCAATTTTTTTATTTTAGAAATTAAAACAATTTAGTCACTCTTCTTACATCATCTAATTTGTTGTTAGAGGTGATAACCTCAATGCTGACATGACAAATTTAGAAAAAAAAATTCAAAAAAAAATTTAAATACATTATAAGTGTCACAATTATGGATTTGTGACACACCTAACGCGCAGAGGCTATCATACCAGTAGTGCAAACAAGTGCTGCACAGCCCCATGATGATTATTCCATTCCAAGGACAACATGGCTAAAATGCTTATCAACAACCATCATTGAACCACCAACAATCGAAGGTTTTCAAACATCCCCAATGTCAGGATGACCGAGCTACACTAACACCCTAGGGAGGATTCATAAGCTTGACATGCTAGCCCGGCATGCCAAGCTCGTGCACACATGAGGAGTGCGCTTGGGTTGCACATATCGACAACCCGCATGCTAAAGAAACATATGGATAAAGCTCGCATATGTCGTGCACACCTTAGCCCCATAATAAGGGGCCAACACAAATCACAATCGCGTGCCAATGGACTTTAATAGGGAGGCCCACACATCTGAAGGCTTCGCACACTAGGGTCGAACTCCAAAGAGCCTCGTGCGAAAACATCGCACACTAGAGGGCCACGAACCTTTGGGTCACCCACCACCAGGCCACAAACACGTCGCACCAAGAAGTTTCATCGAGATATAGGACACACGCACAAAAGCCATACGCACCCAACCCACACAAACAGACATGCACCAACTGCCTGCTTGTACAGGGAGTTGAATTCTAGAAAACTATTCGCATGAAAGGTAGTTTAATAGGATTAGAATTTTTGGATGTAGCTACCCACTTAGTAGTTAAATTAAACTAGGATTTTAGACTAGTTATGTTCTAATAAAAAATAGACCAATTATTTGAATTATATCTCTTGTTATCTACTTTAATTGTAATATAACTGGAAGTAGAGTTTTCTTAGGATTAAGGTGGGTTATATTATAAATAGCACCTTAGCATTAATTGAAAAGCAATAAAATCAATTTGCTTAAGTAGTCAATTATTTAAGCAATTCAAGCAATTTGTTTAGGATTTACATACTTTCTTTTTATTTGAGAATTATATAATTAACTTTTCTCAAATTCTCTTTCTTCAAAAAGTTCTTTATGTTTCCGCATTATTCTACAATATTTGAGTTAGGCTTGCTTAGTTTTTCATACACAAGACTTAAGTGCCACACAGATCTTGATTAAAGTTCCAAACTCGTGACAATTGGTATCAGAGTTAAGTTAAGTTCGACAAGCTTAAATTCTCAAGGAAAGTCAATATCAGAGCTTAGGAAAGATTTGAAAAGCCCCAAGTTTTAGGGAAAATCAATATCAAGACAAGGTTCAACAACTTCAAAAGCCAAGGAGAAAAGAAATTTATTCAAAATCACAGTTATGAAAGGTGGTAACAAAATAGGATCACTAACTTAAACAAAGTTGGTATCGAACTTGAAGAAGAATGATAAGGAGAACAACGTCAATTAGTGACCAGACCATGTCTTGCTTGAATGTCCTGGTTCAAGATAATGTGAACGTTGCAAACATAGAAACTGCGCACACATGTGCCACGAAGCATTATGAGTCTAAGGACAATTTGCATGCACTTGATGGTTTATATCTCGCTTGGAGATGACCGTTAAAAAGGAAGTGCTTGCAGACCTCAAATATGTCAAGGCTAACATTTGAGAGTTGGAGTTTAATAACGATGAGCTTCGTAAGGAATACCACAACAAAATGGATATGCTAATTCGCAGCAACATGGGGCTGGATGAATTAATGGTAGCAATGCAATAGTAGCATTGGCAATTAGCAGAACATGTTAGGGGTGTCAAACATAGGGTGTTGCATGTAGCTGACAAGTACCAGGAAGCTGCACCCCATAACTTCCAGACTGTGCAATTTGATTAATCGAGCTTTGACACTGGATTGACTATTAAGGTGTCAAGCTCCCACCCAAAGTGTTCAATGTGTGCCACATACAGAGACACTGTGTACATAAGAGCCATGCACTTTGATGTTACACGAGTGCACCAAGGAGGATTTATAGGCCAACAGCAAGCCAGACATCTGCACAACAGAACACTTTTCAACTTAGAAACCCAAGACAACCAACAAAAGGCTACCTCAAATGAGCCCACGACACTCGTGGAGAACTCGCTGAAGATTTGCTGTAGAGAGAAACCATGGGGCAATGAGGGCATTGCCTAGATCGAGTGGGGGAGAATGTAATAGTTCATGGATTCATGACATGCCTAGCTTGTAGGGACTATCGAGCCAATACACAAACAAGTGTTGCACAACCCCAAAACGATTATTCTAGTTTAAAGATGACATGGCTAGAAAGCTCATCAACAACCATCATTGAACCACCAATAATCGACGATGTCCAAGCATCCTTAATATCAAGATGATCGAGCTACACCAACCCCTGGGGAAGATCGACAAACTTGGCACGTCAGCTCGATGCGCTAGGCTCACGCACATTCAAGGAGCGCACATAGGCCGTATATATTGACAACCTACATGTTAAACAAGCATGCAAACATAGCTCGCATATGTCGCACACACCCTAGCCCAGCGATAAGGGCTAACGCGCATCACAGTTGTGCTCCAATAAACCTCAACAATGAGGCCCACCCATTTGAAGGCTTCACTCTTAAGGGGCTAAACTCCATAAAGCGTTTTGCGAGAATGCTGCACACTAAAAGGCCACAAACCTTTGGTTGCACACCATTGGATTGCAAGCACGCTGCACTAAGAAGTTTCGCCAAGATATAGGCCACACATAAAAAGCCATATGCACCCAGCCTCCTCCACAGATAGATGCGCACTAGCTGCCCACTTGCACAAAAAGTTTTGAGTTTTAGAGGACTACTTGCATGAAGGGTAGTTTTATTATATTAGAATTCTTGTGTATAGCTACCTACTTAGTTGTTAAATTAAACTAAGACTTTAGGCTAGCTATATTTTAATTAGGAATAAAACACATAATTTAATTATATCTCTTGTTATCTACTCTAATTGTACTACATCTAGAAATAGAGTTTCTTTAAGATTAGGATATGCTATATTATAAATAGCACCTTTACCTTTAGGATTAGTTGAAAGGCAGTAGAATCAAATTATCCAAGTAATCAACTATTCAAGCTATTTGCTTAGGATTTAGTTATTTTGTTTTTCTCTGAAAATAATATAATTATTTTTTCCCAAATTCTTGTTCTTCAAAATGTTCTTTACGTTTCTGCATTATTCTGCAATATTCTAGTTAGGCTTACTTAGTCTTTTATACACAAAACTTAAGTATCAAAAACTGAGATGTTCAAAGACTAAATTGAACAAAAAATATTTGAAAAATACAAATCTTTGAATAGATGGTACATATACTTATTAATAAGCCAAATTTTTAAGAAATAAATATAAATGTTTTCTTATTTGATTATTTAATTTTATAATAGGTACACTACTGTATCTTCTTTGCAAAAATTAAGTTTGAATTCCCCTTCTAAAAAAAAAATTTCAATATCTTCTATAAAAGAAATTTTTAATACTTTATAAAGATATTTTTATAAATATCATAATTAAAACTATTATCACTTAAATTATTATTTCATAATCCATTGACAAAAAGAAACAAAAAGAGTTAATTGTCTTTTTTAATCATCTTTTTTAATGCTGTGATTTTGAGTACTTGACAAAATATTTATAGAACTCTTGACAAAATGAAAATGTTAAATTTTATTAATATTAAATTTTATTTTGTCAAGTATTTAAAATCACAACGTTAAATGAGATGATTACTTAGTAAATTATTTTGTCATTAAAGCATTTAATGGACTTAGTTTGGTTTCCATACATATATTAAAAAAGACAATTAAATCTTTTTGTTTCTTTTTATATATGGATTATGAAATAATCTTATTAAAAATAATATCAAGTCTATTAAAAAATATTAAGTAATAATAGTTTTAATTATGATATTTATAAAAATAACTCTATAAAATGGGGAAGCCCAAAGTTGTAGCAGATGGATATATGAGCCTATTTGGCTTAGCTTTTTTTAACTTAAAAGTTATTATAAAGCTCTTATAAAAAAGCAATAGCTTTTAAAATAAAGCTAAAACTGTTTGGTAAGTTGTTTGGCAAAATAAATTGTATAAGCTCTAATTTCGTTTAAAATTACCATAAAGGGTATTCATACCATCTTCAGTTACTTAACAAACTAAAGTGAAATAAGTCTGCTTCGAGTTTATATACGATTTCATATGTTAAAATTAAAGAAATCTATAAAGAAACGGAACAACTCTCAAACTTGTATAATAGTAATAGCATTAGATTTTTTGGTGAAAAAGTGAGAAAACCTTAAATAGTACATGAATACATCTTTAATTTAGGGTCTTCTCTTTAATCTTTGTAAGAACAAAAAAATCATAAATTTTACTATTCTGTTACTAAGTCTTCTATTTTTTTTCTTTTTTAGTATCCTTTGTAGAGGGTTTAGGGCAAGGGTAAAGGGTTCAAGAAATACCCTTCTCTCTCAATCAATTTCCCTCTTCTCTAGCTCATTTTCTTGAAAAGTTACCGTATTTTTAAAAGAAGAGAAGTGGAGCTTTTCATTAAGCTTTTTTTTAGAAAAATTTTGCTTCTTAAAAATCCTACTTGACTTTATTTTTGCTTTTAAGAGATAAATAAATTGAAAAAAGACCAACCCAAATAGGCACTGTATTATATGATGTGATAGTGTATTTGCTTGTGCTAAGCTCTATTGTTCTTGAAGCCTTTAGTTGGGCTCCATAATTATATTGTGTTGCAATAAGGTTTTGATGGAAGATGTTGTATAAGTGTGATTGTGTATTGAAAGAATCTTTTGGATTTCAAACCTTACTTTTTAGGTAAGGGATCATGCACCAACCAATGGCCCAAATATTCACGTGCTTTCACAAGATTGATTTTGCTTCTTGTTTCATTAGTTTTTTTAGATAAAGAGTTACTATGCATTTTTCTTTAAAAATAATATTGGAATTTTTTTTATAAAATTTTTTTATAAAAAGAGAATTTAAATTTAATTTTGGTCAAAATACTTGGGAAGTTCTTGTACCCATGCATTTTGTTTAATTGAGTCCCTTAATTTTAAGAATTGCTTCAATTTAGTTTTTCTCTCTAACGACATTTAATTTTACGATTAAAAGAATGATGTCAGTGCTGATGCAGCGTTGACATGACAAATTTTGATGATGTGGCACCTACATGATGACGTGGTATGACACGTGGCATCGACGTGATGGCATGGCAATGCCACGTGGCACTAGTATGATGACATGGTAATGATGACATGGCACTGACATGTTGACATATCAGTGCCACATGGCAGATCAAAACTTTTCTAAAAAAATTTTTTGTGTCTCATCATAAGGACTAAATTGAACAAAAATATATAGTATAGGGACTAAATTGAACAAAATTGAGATATTGAGAGACTAAATTGAACAAAATATTTAAGTAGATGATAGATATACTTATTAATAAATCAAATGTAAAAGATTTATGCTATTAAAAAATATATATTTTTTCTTACTTGATTATTTGATCTTAAAATATGTACATTAATTTATCTTTTTGGTAAAAATTAAATTTAAATTCTCTTTTTATAAAAAAATTTTGAAAAAAAATTCATACCTAAAATCAAATTTAGATGAATAACTTACATTATGTTGGAATGAAATAATATAAAACAACTAAATAAATTCTTTTTTCTTTTGTTTATAATAGTATAAAAATTGATAATTTATTTGACTTAATTTTTAACTTGACCTGAATTCAAATTAACAAAATAAGTTGATTTAGTTACAACTTTCACAATTTACAAATAACTATTCTTTTCGAATTATTCAACCCTTACCCAATTTATCTTTTATTTAAATTTACTCAAAATTTCTTATAAAACGATTTTCTTTTACTTCAAATATCACAATCAAATTGTGCTCAATTTAAATTAAATTATTAATTTAGATCTATAAAAAATTTGTAAATACAAAACAAAATTATACAAATATTTATAATTATATTTAACTCTATCAATCACAAATGCAATCTTTAATTCTAAAAATTTCAACCTAAAAAATATAACCAAAAATATTAAATAATATAAAAATATAAAAAATAAATAAAAAATTGAAGGGGTGGAGTAACTCAAATCCTATGTTGTAATAAGAGGTTTGTAGTGTCTAAATTAAGCAAGTCAGAACGAAAAATTATTTTTATAATCATCGCTAACTCTATATCTCCCTTCTTCATTATTTTAAAAGAAAAACTAAATTAATCTATTTTGCTAATTTGAGTTCAGCTCAAGTTAAAACTAAGTCAAATAAATTTCAAATTTTTGTACTATTATAAATAAAAAAAATTATTTAGTCTTTTTATATTATTTTATTCCAACACAATGTAAGTTATTCATCTAAATTTGACTTTAGGTATGGCATTTTTTTAAAATTATTTTATATAAAGAGAATTCAAACTTAATTTTTGTAAAAAAAAATACATTAATGTATATATTCTAAAATCAAATAATCAAGTAAGAAATATTTATATATATATTTAACACCACAAATTTTTACACTTAAATATTTGGCTTGTTAATCATCTACTTAAAGATTTACATTTTTTAAATATTTTTTTCAATTTAGTCTCTCAACATCTCAATTTTGTTCAATTTAATCCCTATACTATATATTTTTATTCAATTTAATCCCTATGACATGTCACAAAAAAAAATTCTTGGCAAATTTTGATCTACCACGTGGCACTGACATGTTGACATGTCAATGCCATGTCATCATTGTAGTGCCACGTAGCATGCCACATCATCACGTCGATGCCATATGGCATGCCACGTCATCACGTCGGTGCCACATGGCATGCCACGTCATCACATCGGTGCCACATCATCAAAATGTGCTGCGTCGGCACTGATGTCAACATTGACGTCATCCTATTAACGGCAAATTAGATGCTGTTAGAAAACATTTATATTTATTTCTCAATACCATAAATCTTTTACACTTAAACATTTGCTTATTATTAAGTACATGTATCTACTCAAATATTTGAATTTTTAAAATTCTTTTTATTTAATTTAATCCTTAAACACATCAATTTTGTTCAATTTAATTTTTGTACTATACATTTTTATTTAATTTAATCCTTATAACGTGAACTAGATTTTTTATTTAAATCTTTTTCTCAATTTGCCACGTTAACATTGCCACATCGTCATATCTATGCTTCTTGGCACTACAATATCCTTATATCAATGCCACATGGCACACCACATCATCGTGTCAGTGCCATATAACATTGCCACATCAATAAAATTTACCATGTCAACATTGATATCATCAACTTTAATGAGAAGAAACTAAACTGTTTTAATTTTCAAAATATAGACTAAATTGACCAGATTTTAAATACAAATCTAAATTGATGAAAATACATTATTATTATTATTATTATAGAAACAATTTAAGTACTTTGACCAAGACATTTTAGTGAAAATGATGGGTTACTATTATTCTTTTCACCAATATATATATATATATGGGACAATTTTTTTACCCTTAAAAGCTAAACTATTTTAAAAAATAACTATCTTTTTAATTTTAACTATTTTTAGTCAAGAGAAAAGATTTTTAGATAAAATTACCCTTAATGAAATCTCTTTATATTCAAACTACACTATCTGAAATTTAAGTCAACTCAAAAGTGGCAATTGGAATAGCTCCATCAAGAGGAAGTGCAGCTACAGCTGCAAGCATGAGGAAGAGAAGAATGACAAGAGGTGCGGTCTTCAGAGGGGTCATTGGGACTATGTTTCAGTTTAAATAAATGATGGACCAAGGCTCAAAATCTCCCCAAATGTCATGCTTGTCATGAGCATCGGTTTCATTACTTTTGTTGCCATTCTCCATGTCATGGGCAAGTTGTACTTTGTTTGTAAAGGGGCTTGAAAAATGTATTAACATTAGCAAAATTAAGTTTCAATATGCTGATTTTCAATTTTGTTTTGATGGATTTGATTTCTCTCTCTTTTCTTTATAATACTAGCATATTTTAATTTTCTTTTATTAAAAACAAATAAAATAACCAAAAATCTAAATTAGAGGATTTTGGATAATATCTTTTTGTCCAAATCCATTTTATTCCAGCAACATTGAATAATTTTTCAATACATATTCATTTTCACGTCAAATTCTTTTTTAATTTTAAACTTTTATTTCTATCGTGAAAGTATTTAATTTCAAAAGTTTTATATCCTAGTGAAATACAAAAACAGAAAACAAGTTACACACTATGTTTAAAAAATATTGTTATTACATGCTATGCTTAAAAAAATATTATTACAGTTGAAAAAAAGTTGTTACACGTTTTAATTTCAAGTGTTTATGTTGTAGTGAAATACAAAGAAGAAAGTTACATGCCATATTTAATAACAAAAAGGAAAAACAAAGACACTACAAGCCTAAGTAGATGTTACATGCTTCAGCAAAAGATGTTATACACCAAAATTTCAACAGCAAATGTTACACGTCAAAGTCAAAGCTTTAGCACAATATGTTATATGCCAAGGCCAAAGCTTCACTATAAAAGGTTACACGTTAAAGCCAAAGTAAAAGATGTTACATACTAAAACTTCAGTAGCAGATGTTATATGCCAAGACCAAAACTTCAGCACCAGATGTTACACACCAAAACCAAAGCACTAAAACTAAAGCAAAAGATGTTACATGTCAAGGTCAAAGCTTCGGTACCAAATGTTACATGCCAAGACTAAAACTTCAACACCAAATGTTACATGCCAAAGCTTTCTTTTTCCTACTAATATTACATGCTAAAGCATGAATCACTTTGTTACATACTAAGGTATGTTCTACTAGACTTGCATCATTGAAAACTCAATATCAATAAACTTAAAAACCTATTGTTACTCACCATGTCATATTTTTTGATTTATAGATTAATGATAGGGGGTTTTGTGATTGTAATCTAATAGATCCAAAAATGTGTTATTATCTTTCATGTTATATTTTTTGATCTGTAGATTGATGATTCTTTAACTTGTAAATTGACGACGAGTTAACAAAATGACAAGAATAAAGAGAGACGGTGATAGTGGTAAAATTAAAGAGAGTTGATGAAAAGAGAGAATAATAGAGAGCACAACAAAATCAACACAGCAGACAAACGAGGAAAAAATAAAATTGGAAATATTTAATTTATTTGAAATAATTTTAAAAGCAATTTTTTCATCTAATGACTAACTTTAGTTAAAAACAGTTTAATTTATTTTAATAGTTATTTCTAAAATTACAAAATTATTCTTCACAATTTTCTCTCTCTCTCTCTCTCTCTCTCTCTCTATATATATATATATATATATGAAGTAGGAACCAATCATATTAATTCTGGATAAACATTAAAGAAACATCCCAGGATTGACCTATTTATTTTTCCTAGAAAACTGATGAAATTCTTCATTTCCAGATACCCGACAAGCTAGCATTAATAAGAATGACATAAGTGTACTTTCTTGCCCAAACATGTCTGCTTTTTGATTCATTTCCATGAACCAGCTTCAATCTTCAAGTGAACAAGAAATTAGAACCTGTAGCAGCTGATTAACAGAAACAATTCATTATACAATTGGAACTGCCACAATCAACTTCAAGAATCCCAATTGCAAACAAAATTGATCCAATCTCATTTCAGTACAAAGGAAAACATAAAATGATAAATTTTTTGAACTAGATGAAGCAGTATACATAATGAAACAAATACACAACCCAGGAATTCAAAACAGACATTAACTAAACATCAAGTAGCATATATTAATAAAGAACGTATGGGAATGATGACCGACGTTTAAAGAAAAAGCCATGTTGCAACACACAGCAACCTTGACACACATCCCACTAGTACCCCAGAAGCAGCTTGGACCAGACAAAATTTCCAGGACAGGTCCATCTGCAAACACCATATCAAGGCTTCCTTGTTACACCTCCTTTGAACAACCAAATGCTTGGATAATTTTACAAGTACTGCAGTATGTAACTCCCTTTGATTACAAGAAATAAGGAACTCCTGTCCTGGGCCCTCTCATCTGATTATTCTCTTCCGTCTCAGTGAAGAACTTCACTTCTCTCTCCTGAAGAAACACCAAAAACAATAAGCATCATGAATAGAACCACTTTGAGGAAGAGATTACAGTATTATCAATACTAGCTATGACCTAGGAAAGATCTTGCTTGCTGTAACCATTTTAACAGACATAACTGGAAAAACAACCTGCAATCCTAATTAAATTTGATACCAAAGGCAGACTAAGGTCTTTTGTAGAAGAAATGCACAAGAAAAAAATTCTCACCATATTCTCATTGAAGCTCAAAATAGAAGCTACATTCCCACAACGGTAACAATAATTCGGTGCAGACCACACCTGAAAAAATCAATAATCAAGAAATTCCATTAAGCTCTTAATACCATAAAGCAAAAAGGGTGAAAACAGAGCTTTAGTGTCTCACAGTTACTAGGCCTTTATCCTGAAACATATACTTAAGACCTTCTTGCACAAGTTGGTGAGCTCGACAAACAAGATCAAGATTATTTATGTGGTTAAACTGCAATGGATGAAAAGGTCAAAATTATTCTTTCAGCATGACAACATAAGCATAGACTGAGATGATATCAATTACCTCAGATGTGACCCTGGACCCAAATAGCCAACCCGCTCCACGTGGACTGACTGCCCATGTTTCAATATCTTCAGGATCACTCCACATGAGATCACAGAATGGGCCTTCATGAGGAATTTCACAGTTCCGCTCAATTACCCTTATCTGGCATAAAAGCAGAGGAAAAAAAATGCACATCAACATCATATAATGAAATGACAAAACAAACTAACAATCACTACACTTATAGTCGAACAACTCCATTGGGAAAACTAGTACTTGTTAAGGAAAATACCACCTATGTGAAATAGATGATGATTGACTAAAGAGTCAACTATCCCTTCGGAAGAATCCCAATAATATGCAAATGCACAACCCAGTTCTTACTTTTTACTTAATAAGATTTGGAGTGGATGGTTATTCACTAAAATGAATAGGGAAGATATTAATCCTGACACTAGATAGTTACAAAGTCAATAAAGTCCAATGCTACAATGCAACCCCTTAACGGACAAAAACCAGAAAGTTTGCATAATCAACTTCTTCAGAGAGTCTAAACACAGCTCAAACAGTCCACAGTATCAATGAAAAAGAACTATAGACTTCACACTATTTCTTTAGAAATTCGTCATCTTCTGTTGACTACTAATTTCGCCCTCCCCTCAAATGGAAGGAGGAAAAGAGCCACCATACGTTCCTTGTTTTTATTTCATTCCTCAAGATGTCTCACACCAGTGTACTACATAATTATTCATGCTATAAACTAGAGAACTAGCCTAAACTTCAACATACGCAAGTTGCCATCACAACAAATATCTGGACTACTTGTAAATACTCTAAAAATACAGGACATGACAAGTAGAAGTAAGAACAAGTGAAATATATGATAAGTTAAAAATTGGGTGAACTTCTAGGATTGCTGTAAATACACATCTCCAGTCAACCAAAACCTAAGCCAAAAAGAAATATACCTGATCAATTGTTCGTATGTCAGGAGAAAGGCCACCATGTACACAAAGTACCTGCAAAATAGAAACTAATAGATCAATTAAAGAGATGCAAATAAGGTGCTTAGATATAGATGGTGTAGAGTGAAAATGCTTACAGTCCCATCTATAATAGCTGAAAGCGTAAGATAGTCAAAAACATCTGTACAATACCGCCATGCATTAGCATTTCCGTACTTCCTCTGGCACTCATCATAGAAACCATAAACCTAGTCATGATAATGAACACCACAACTGTCAGTCCACAGCATTTGCGATGCTTTTCTCAAAAATTCCAGCTTCAGAGCACTACTCAACAACCCTAAAAATCAAACTAATACAGTATTGCAAATAGAACTTCCAATAACTATTATCGTCACATTCAGACTACTACTCTCAAAATTTAACCTCAGATTTTCAGTAATTTGCCCTTCGAAAGGCATTCAATTCCTTTTGTCCTCAAGAGAAAAATGAAAAAAGTAATCCTGAAACTATAACCAAGCTTTAAGCATGACAAGAGACAGCTTCAAAGAAAGAAAAAGAAAAGACAGTCTGACATACTTTTAATTGCACACAATAGAACAAGCATTTATTATATAAGGTCTTTACAAGCATGTTCCATTGTGGTATAATTCAAAGGCACACCTGAGTTAACTGTCTGCTTTCATGATTCCCACGCAAGAGAGTGATATTAGCTGGGTACCTATAATTCAGAACATATAAGCGAAACACAATGTTACCTCTTATTTCAAACAAGAAACATCATTTAATAACCTAACACGCCAAAGAAACAGAACCAGAAATTTAATTTCCTTATAAAATTCTTAGAAAAATCAATAGCAGAACTAACTCATGATATCAGTTTTTTGAGTTTTTTAAATGCAAGAATGACGATGTATACAATATATCCCACTATCTTGCTGCCAAAACACCATGATAGCTTCAAGAGGATCTTTCCACCTGAAGTAGAAATAAAGTAGTAATTTCAAAATAAATAAGAATGAGCATTGATTGTTCTTCCTATACCACACTCAACAATTTGAACTGTGTACATTGGTGCTGATGAAAACAAAGATCAGATACACCTTAACTTGAAGGTACATTGTACATTAGAGGTCAAGAGAATTGGGCAGGTAATCACATAGTGAACAGCGAACAAGTCACGAGCATAGAAATAATGCACCCAAGTACATGGTTGAAAATCAAGAGATAAACCCTGATCAAAATTATAAGATGCTTAAGCATGTATCCAGAGGGCATACCTTGCCTTAAGAAGCAAAAGAATAGTGAAAACTTCAAGACTATTATAACCTCGATCAACAAAATCTCCCTGTCCAAGGAAAAACGAATTTTAGCACCCGATGGTTGATGCCAAAATCTATAACAGATATCGACAGCATATAAAATTTTCACAACAATTTCCACACAGGAAATCTAAACTATACCATAAAAATGTAATTTGTCTCTGGTACATGACCTCCTGTCTGAAAAAGCTTCATTAAATCATGAAATTGGCCATGGATATCACCACAGACAGTTACTGGACTGTTGACAGGTTGAACATTCGACTCCTCAATGAGGATTTCTTTTACCTGTAATGTTTTACAAAATAAAGTAAATAATGATCCACATTCAGATTAAATGACACAAAGAATATGCAAGTTGACAACAACCAAATTAATCCACCAAAATGAATAACATAGAAACTAAATACTACAACTGATATAAAACAAAAAATTATGCATAAAATTCTTGAATCAAATAAAATCCTGAGAAATGCAAGTTATTCCAGGTCTGGAAGCTTTGCTTTTATTATAAAATAAAACTTAAATAACTCAGTTATATGTCCCAAATTCTTTAGAAACAATACTAACAGATAGAATAATTAAGCACTAAAATTTTAAAACAAAAAATGCACAGATGCCATAAGTTTCAAGTACAGAAATGAAGCTAACATTTTCTTGCAATTCTTAATTCATTTCCAAATGCTCAGCTTCATTTTAACAAATCAAGCATTCAGTTTCGAATTTCTCTCAATTTCTCAATCACCAAAAGAAACCACACAAACCCTAGTTTTACGCATCAATGTAAACATAAAGAAAAGATAACCAATTTAAAACCCTAGAAGTAGAAATGGGCAAAACAAAACAAAGAAAAAAAAGAGAAAGAAATACGTATTCGCAAAGAAGCTGAAGCTCGTCTTCCAGAAGATGCTGGCCTTCTTTAACCTTTACTATCCACTGATCCAAATCCATCGATTCCTCTTCTTTGGAATTTGAATTCTTTTTCTGTTGGTGTGTTCTTTAAGGGAAAAAAAACCTGAATAAATATAAAATTTTACGCTCTTCTCCCAGTATCTAGGGTTTTAACCAGAGGAGTGACTGCGAGAAGAAGAAAAATTCAATGGACACACTTTTCTTTTCTCTTTTTTTTTTCTCTCTTGCTTTTTCGTCCGTCTTTCGTTTAAACAATAGAGCCCAACATACAAACAGATCTGGGCGTTAGTTTTTATTTTTTGTTTTCATTTTAAGGAAGATGTGGAAAAGGCTTAAAAGGGTAGCGAAAACGACAGCGTCTCAATTAATACCCTAATTATTTCTCCTTTGCCTTTTTTTGTTTTTTTATATCTCTTGCAGCGTGCTGATTACTAGCGTAAAAGAATTTTAAGCCAGTGAAATTATTTTTTTATTTTATGATCATTTTCCCAATTAAACTTTTGCTTATTATAAAATCAAAATCGAGTTCAGTTTGAAGCATGTGATATATGTGAAACATATAACGTTTGTTAAATAAAATATTGAATTTAGAATTTTCATTTTAAAATTGCATATCAAGAGAGCTCTTGAGAATTAAAAATAAATTACATAATATTTAAAAAACCATCATCAATTATTTAAAAAAATTCAAATAAGTCTTTATTATTAATAATTGATTAATTGTTATTTGTCAAAATATCACTTGTCATTTTATACACATGTGATGTTAGTATGTCATTCTAACATGTCATAATAAATTATGGCGTGATATGTTAACGTGACATGATTATGTGACATTTTCACAATCTACATCAACATCACATATATATAAAATAACAAAAGATATTTTAATTAATAGTAATCAGTTAATTATTAATAATAAGAATATATTTGACTATAAATAAAATTAAGATATTTGATAAAATGCAATAAAAAATAAAGATTTATTTAAATTTTTTTAAATGATTTAATAACTTTTTTAAACATTATGCCAAAATAAATAAAGGATATACTAAAAGATAAATCATGTGGAGGAAATGAAATTAAAACAAAGAACTAATAGAAATATAATGAATTAATTATTTTTTCACCAAATTTTGTATTTAAATTATAATAAAATTATTGATTTTTCACTAAAAAAAAGTTATAGTTAAGTAGTTGAATTTCGCTTTCATTAAGCAAATATATATTTAATCAATTCCGTTAATCAAATTAGTAATGGTTTTAAAACATATGCAATACAACTAAAAAATATTTCATTTTTTGTTATGAATATTTTTGTGAATATCCATTTATGTTATCTATATCTAGATTTGAAAGTAAATTAGATTGGATTAACACTAGAATTTAATCCATTCATCTTTTTTTTTTTAAGTTATCAACCTACTTTCGTTTTAATCCATCCATCTAATCCCTTAGTATTATTTTTATCTTGTAAATTCTATCTAAATAAGAGGTTATTAGTCTATAGATAGACCTTTCACTTCATTTGTAAACACACATTCAATAAGATCTTCTTTCTTCCTTTAAATACCTTATTCTATAGTTATTCTTTTTCTTTTCTTTCTTTATTTGTTTTTTTAAATTATATTTTATAATACATTATCAGCATGATGCTCTAATCTCTCAAGTTTTGCTATCATTTAACTTTTATCATTATCTCAAAGTCGAAGTTCAATTTTTCTTCAAGTAATTTTTGGCTATCGTCGCTTTATTGTTGTGCCCATATTTTACCAATCTACAATAAGTCAATTTTCAATTTTATATTAATTATTTTTCATCAGCCAATTTATTGTTTTGCTTACTGATAATAATATTTTATGTAATACTAACATCTATGCTTTTCTTTTAAACAATCACCATGTCAAATCTTACAAAGCTTAAATTTATGGCTCTTGATATTACTTGGAAGAACTATCTATCTTAGATTATAGATGCTAAAATTCATTTATATGATATGAGTCTTGGAGACACAATCAAAAATAAAGCATCCAATCAAGGTAAGGCAAAAGCAATGATTTTCCTTTGCCACCATCTTCATAAAGGATTCAAAATTGAACATCTCACAATAAAAGATCCAATCTACCTTTGAAAAAGTCTAAAAGAAAAATATGACCAATAAAAAATAGTAATTCTGTCAAAAACTCGTTATGATTGGATGCATTTGCGATTGCAAAATTTTAAAACTGTAAGTAAGTATAACCTAGCATTATATAGAATTAGTTCTAAACTAAAATTGTGCAAAGAAAAGGTGACCGATGCCGATATGTTAGAAAAAAACATTCTTTTCTTTTCATACCTCAAATGTGCTCTTGTAGTAGCGATACCATGAAAAAAGCTTTAAGAAATACTTTGAATTGATTTCATATTTTCTTATGGTTGAGGAAAATAATGAGTTATTGATGAAAAATCATAAATCTCACCCAACTGGTTTTGTTTCATTCCTTAAAGTGAATGTGACATCATTTAGCAATTATAGTCGTGGTCGTGGTCATAATTGCGATCATAGCTGTGGACGTAGAAAAGGTCACCATAATTATTGTAATCATGGTGATTATACAAATTATCATTCTGATAATAAGAACGTCCACCAGAAATTGATGAATAGTGAAAAAATATAAGAAAAAGATAAAAGTGGACAAAATAAAAAGAATATAGAAAATGTTTGTTATTTATGTGGCATGAGAGGCCATTGGTCACGTAACTGTCGTACGCCAGAACATCTTGTTAAACTTTATCAAGCATTATTGAAAGATAAAGGAAAAAATATCGAAACAAATTTTGTTGAAGATGATAAACAAGTTGATATAACACACTTGGATGTTGCTAATTTTTTGCCTACTTGAAGCACAAATTGATCATTTGTTTGGTAATGGAAATCCCAATAATGAAATTTATTCAATTGTTTGTTGATGTGTTTTAGTATAACTCTATTAGGAACTTGGTATGTTTTAGTATAACTCTATTAAGAAGTTGATATGTTTTAGAATGTCTATTAAGAATTTTTATGTGTTTTAATAATAAAATTTATATTTAATGTTCTCTTATGCAAATTTTAAGTTTCTTATACTATATATATTTTATTTTCTTGATGAAAAGGTGGATATTCATCCGTTTTGAAGATATATATCTAATAGATAGTGCTACAACGCACACTATATTTAAAGATAAGAAATATTTTTCTTACTTGACAATAAATGAAACTAACGTCAATATAATATTTGGTAGTACAAAATTAATTGAAAGCACCGAAAGAGCCAATATTTCACTACGTGAAGGAACAAAGTTTATAATAAAAGATGAATTATTTTCTGCTAAGTCTCAAAAAAACTTATTATGTGTCACGACCCGGAACTCCCATCGGGCCCGTGACAACCGTCGCGACGTCCCGATAAGCACTCATTACCCCGAATGCCGATCGAAACCCCGCAAGGCTTAGCATCAACTTCCGCATCTTCCCGGTGATCGACAGTTATTAAATCTCGCATTTCAAGAAATCATAAGTTGTTTCCAACTCAAAACAATAAAAATATTATTTTCTAGCTCACTGGGGCATTTTCGTCATTTTTTTTTTGAAATTTCGAAATCCGAAAAAATGTAATATGTAAGTGGAAACACATATTTCATGATTTAAATTAAATTTTGAAGTCTAAAACATTCGTTTAAAGTAAAATTATAGCTATTTGAATATAATAAAAATATTAAATAAAATATTCTATTTTCTTAAAACACAATATTTTCAAAGTCTTCCTAAAATAACTTTTGTAGCGTAAGAGTAAAATAAATTTATTCATATAGTAATAAAGATAATTAAAGTATGAAATTTCGTTTACAGTGACACGTGGGCCCCCAACTAACCAAGAAGGTGTAGAGCTACGAACCCTTACTTCCTATGATGCAACTCCGAGATTAATTCTCGTCTTAATCAACTATCAACAAACTGTCCTGAGCCTGAAAAATGGATAGGAAGAGGGGTGAGATTAAATAATCCCAGTGAGTAAACAATTACCATCAAAAGCATCTAAAGCCGAGTAGATGGAGACAATATAAAAACGTTATATCTCAATAATGTTCATAACACAAAATTCGTTTCAATCTATACCAAATAATTTCTTTTCATCAAAATTTCCCCGACTTATGAATTTTTTTAAACTTGGCCCCTGCCAATATCATTCTCGCGGGTACCTTCGTCAAGGTATCCCACTGAGACCGCCAAGGCTGTTCAATGACCCATACCCATAAACATGTTTTCACATCTGACACACAGCCGTTCCTTGGCGTTGGCTGAGTCTCACTCTCACGTGGTGGCCCGAACGTGAGGTGCACTCAAATCATACCTCAGGAGATACTTCACCCAACATCTCCCCCCGGAGGTAAGTATATAATTGAGTTACCGTGCCCCTCTCATAGGCAGTCCACGGAAACCCCCACCACTGCAGTGACCGTTTAATATACCACCAGACCCATAAAAATTCCAGTAGCATAATATGGCGAATAAAATGTAATCCAGTCTACCGAGACCAATCCAAAATTGTTCATATATTTCATGCCAACCCCAAAAATTTAGCCATCATGCTACCATAGTGTCATAAGCCCCAATTTCAATAACATATAAAATCATAAATTTCAACACAGTCTCCATATACTCAATTTTCCCAAAACAATATTTGATTTCAAAACCAGTATAAATCTCATTTTTATTAAAAAAAATTTTAATTGGAAAACATAATATTTTATAATTTAAATTCACCATTCAATAAAAGCATCAAACAAGTATAATTACTCTAGATATTTAAGACGATAAATTGTCCACTCACAGTTCTAGGAGTCGATGTACTCCTAATCCCAGTCTTCAAGCACAATCTTGGTACTTTTACCAGTGTAATTTGCTCACCACCTATCCACAATGTACAATACATAATTCACCACATCAATGCTTGACCATTATAAAATCAATTCAGGCTCGGTATATATGCATGATATGACATGCAACTTATCCGACTACCGCTTAAATGCGGTGCTGACCTAATTCGGCCTATTACCCGATTAAATTACTAACGCGTCCAATTTAATCTCAAATTAATTTTTTTCAGTTTCTATACCTCAATTGCACCCAAATTGACTTAATGTCCCTCAGTGTGGTGCAAATTATCAGTCCCGATAGCAAATTACGAAAATACCCCTAATGGGTAAAAATTCGTATTTTTGCTCCGAAAATTCTCATTATTTTTCTAGGCTCATAATTCATCATTATTCATCATAATTCCTCAAATAAACATCAAGATCAGCAGCCAATATTCCCCTAGAAAATTCGGCATAATGGGTTTCAATGGGAGAAAATTATATCTCTAGCTTATTTTTGCTATATTTCAATATAACCTAACTAAAATCACTTAATTCAATTAAAATCAACCAAAACTCAAGCTCAAAACTCATCCATGGAGGTTTGGCCAGCATGGGTGTCCATACCCACTTTCTAATTTTGCATGGAAATGAGAAAAAAATGCATGGGTAGTGAAAATCACAAGGAAAATCAATGAAATTTACCTTTTTAATGCTTGATTTCTTGATTTCTCTTGATTTTCCCCAAATTTTTCAGCTAGGGTTCTTATTTCTTTTCCCCCTTTTTTCTCCTGGTTTGGACAGCTTGAAGAAGATGAGAATTCTGGAAATTTTGACCTTTTTAAAGGCTAAAATAATATAATATTATTTTATTCATTTTTTTTGTTTTATTAATTTCTTAAATTCTAGCCATCCATTTGTTTCCAAATTTTCACCATACACTTGTCCCACATATCCATAGCTTAGATAAAATTCTCAGACTTATCCAAAGTCTTGGTGGAGTAATTTTTGAAATTTACACTTTTGCCCCCGTAAAAGTCAAAAATTACATTTTTGCCCCAAAAACTGAAAAATTGCCCATAGACATATTTTTCATCCCTTATACTCATACCATTCTCCATTTGTCAAATGTGATCTAAATTCTCTCAAAATCTCAAATTTTATCCGTAAGTGGAAAAATTACAATTTTACCCCTAGATAGTGAAAATTCCGGTTTGACTCCGAATTGATTCTCGAACTCCTAATTACCATTTTGAGTCATCCCTGAACTGTGAAACTCTTAATTTCACCTTAAAATTCCTATTTGAACTAGTTTGAGGCTTAATCGACTTAATGATACCATTAAGGGCAATATCGTCTTTTAACGATTTTTCGAACTTCCTAAATATACAAATATTCTATCGAGCATGTGAATGACATTATAATTATTTTACAAAGCAGGGTTTGACATTATGTTTTAAAAATATTCATCTAAATGGATATCATATTGAAATAATGAATGAAAAAGACATTGAATACCTTTATATTTTATTTATTATCTTGGTAAAAAATGCATATTGAAAAAATTACTCGTTTTATCCTCTGAAATGTATTACACAAAAAGTTAGAATGATTGAAACTTATACTATAGTAAATCAGAAGTTTACTGATAATTTTAATATTTGGCATGACTGGATAAGACATCCCGGATCAATAATGATGCAAAAAATTATTGAAAATTCATGTGGACATCCATTGAAAAACCAAAAGATTTTTCAATCTAATGAATTCTCTTATGTTGCATGCTCTCAAGGTAAATTAATTATAAAGCCATCACCATCTAAAGTTAGGACTGAATCCTTTACATTTTAGAACATATTCAAAGTGATATATGTTGACCCATATATCCATAATGTGAACCATTTAGGTATTTTATGATTTTAATTGATCCATCGACAAAATAGTCACATATGTGTTATTATCAACTTGTAATTTGGCAATTGCAAGATTATTTGCACCAATAATTCATTTGCAACCACATTGGTCTGATTATGCAATTAAGACAATTTGTCTTAACAATGCTAGTGAATTTATGTCTCAAACTTTTAATAAATATTGCATGTCGATATGAATAAATATTGAACAATCTGTTACTCATGTTCATACATAAAACGGTCTAATAGAATCGTTTATTAAATGCTTCAAGCTAATTGCAAGGTCATTACTTACGAAATCTAAACTTTCAATTTCTGCTTAGGGCATGCCATTTTGAATGCAGCAGCAATTGTACGCATGAGGCTAACAAGTTATCATAAATTCTCCTATATACAATTAGTTTATGGTTATGAACCAAATCTTTCCCATCTAAGAATTTTTATATGTGTGGTATAGTTCCAATTACTCCATAACAACGCACAAAGATGGGTCCTCAAAGGAAGTTAAGAATATATGTTGGATATGAATCTCCATCTATAATTAAATATCTAAAACTCTCAGCAGGAGATTTGTTCATGGCAATGTTTACTGATTGTCATTTTGATGAAACAATTTTTCTAACATCAGAGGGAGAAAATAAGTAGCTAGAAAAGGAAATATCTTGGAATGTATTATCATTATCAAGTTTTGATCCTCGCACAAATCAATGTGCACAAGAAGTTCAAAAGATAGTTCATTTACAAAATATAGCAAATTAGTTATCAGACGCATTTACTAACTTAAAGAGAGTAATTAAATCTCATAGACCAACTGTAAATGCTCCAATCAAAATTGATATGGACAATATGCTATTGCTAATGAGTCTAAGACAAGTCGGAAGTATGGGAGACTAATCGGTTTTAAAGAGAAAAATCCTCAAAAAAGAAAAAGAGCAAATATTCAAGATGGTCTAGAAGAAGAAACAAAAACTCCAAAAGAGACCTTTGACATAATTCCAGAAGAAAGTTAGGTACCTGAAATCAATGAGAATGAAGATATCTCAATAAATTATGTCATGACAGGAAAAAGATGACACTGAAATGAAATAAACATTGACAATATTTTTGCATATAATGTAGTGTTCAATATTATGAAAAAAAATAAGGATCTTGAACCTACATCTATTGAAGAATGCAGACATAGGAATGATTGGCCAATTTGGAAAGACGCAATCAAAATGAAATTGAATTCATTTGCAAAACGTGAAGTTTTTAGACCTGTAGTCCGTACACTAAAGAGTGTAAATCAGTGGGATATAAATGGGTATTTGTGTGAAAATGAAATGAGAAAGATGAGATTCTAAGATATAAAGCATGGCTTGTTGCATAAGGTTTTACTCAAAAACCTAGCATTGATTATGAAGAGGCATATTCTCCTGTGGTGAATGCAATTACATTTCGATATTTAATTAGTCTAGTAATACATGAAAAGCTTGAAAATGTGTCTAATGGATATATTTACAGCTTATTTATATGACTTACTTGATAATGATATCTATATGAAAATCCCTAAAGGATTTAAGCTGCTTAAAGCACAAACTTTGAATTCTTAGAAAATTTATTCGATCAAATTAAATAAATTTTTATATAAATTAAAGCAATCTGGACGCATGTGGTATAATTGCCTTAATCAATATTTGTTCAAAAGAAGGCTATAAAAATGATTTTATATGCCTATATGTTTTTATAAAAAGATTTAGATCTAAATTTACGATAATTGCTATTTATATTAATGACCTAAACATTATTAGAATTCTTGAAAAGTTATCAAAAGTCGTGAATTATTTAAAAAAAGAATTTGAGATAACAGACCTTGGAAAAATAAAGTTTTTTTGAGTCTTCAGATTGAACATGTCACAGCCCAAATTTTGGGCCATGATCGGCGCAAGGGCCCAATGGGCATAGCCCACTAAGCCCAAGCAAGCCTCTTTATACAATTCCGATTATCATTCTCATCCATTATCTTTAAAATGAAGTATTGTAACTCTCAAAAATAAATGTTCCAGTAATATTTTATAACAACTGAATATTCATATTTATATTATATCAAAGTACTATCATCATTAATCCAACATATACATATTTCATTTATAACATGACTCTTAATAGTTTACAGTACACATACATGTTCACAAGAAATAGACTCGAGACCGTCAGCGGAGTGACTCTGGGTGAAGATACAACTACTGAGATGCCATAGTACCTACCAAGAAGACAAGCATATGTGTGCGACTCAATCTTGGTCCCAATAACCTCCAAATCTGAAAACATGAATTTTAAAAACGTGCGTACGAAACTTAGTGAGTGAACAAGGAAGGGAACAAGCAACAATTAGGAAAAATTTAAAAATCATGATGCACTTATTTCAAAACAATGCAATTTAGTTTAGCTTTTATCAAAACCCCTCATGTAAACCCCAAATGAGTAAATCACTTGATAAAAAGGGTCCATGCTCAACAAAAGATTTGAAAAGCGAAAACTTTAATAACATTCGTGCAATTCAAGTCAAGTAAATGATGGGTCCTCGTTGCAGTGGAAAGGCATTCTCGCTGCAGCGAGATTTCGACCAGCATTACCCCTCCCAATCCGAGAGTTTCTCGTTGTAGCGAGAATGAATCTCGCTGCAACTAGAAACAAAGCACCATAAAAAAAAAGTTTCCTTTCTTTCAAGAAAAAGCCATTATGCTAAAATGACAAAAAAATCAACATGAAAGGCAGAATAATTCCCAAAATTCAACATGCAAGATTCACATGTGCAACACCATATACCATACTCATGAACTTTTTATATATCCATCACCATACACTCTCTCATCATCATCAGCTCATGTGCACTCCCCACTAGCACATGGTTGGGTCATCATTGGCTTATGTGCACTCATACTCGCACATAGCCGGGTCAATCATCGACTTATGCGCACTCCCACTCGCACATAGCTGGGTCGGTCATCGGCTTATGCACAGTCCCACTCGCACATAGCCGGGTCATCATCGNGTCAGTGCCATCGTGTACATCCCCCCACATTGTGCACACGGGCATTATCATCATCCACCTCCCTCACCAAGCCATCACCGGCATGTGCATCCCACCACATCGTGCATACACACGGTTATAATCATCATGCACAATATCAATTATCATGCACACCACATATGTATATATACACCACCAAAATCTAATAGTGCATAAATCCATAACCAACCACATGTCGCAACATAAAGGCAATTTCCAAAGGCTTGTTCCCAAGGCATTTGTTTTTAAGAAAAGCTGGATAAATCATTCAAATGTTTGTGCAATTTCATTCACATTCCCAAAGCAAGTTTTGAGATGCAGTTCACTCACTGGTATTATTTGAGCCTTTAGCCGATCCTAACTTCCCTAATTGTCCAAATGGGATGATGGGACTTCGTTGGAACCTATCATCACATTAGCATCACCAATTTGTCAATTCACATACTTATAAAGTCTAAAGCTTTCTCTTAGCTAGCTTCCAATTACCATTTAAATGGCTATCTATTTCACTACCCTAATCACTCTAAAATGAGTGGATAACCTCAACTACAACATTCACAAGTCTACTTACTAATCATTCCCAACACAAAAATAAATTCTAATTCATTACTCACCTTGATAGCTTGTAACTTTGAAATTCTTTCCAATAAATTTTTCAAGCTATTATGGGAGCTTTCTCTCTCTTTCTCTTTCTAAACACCTACCTAGTGAGAGAAAGTATGAAAGTGGGATTTTTCAAGGGTTTTGAAGTAAAAGAGTGAAAGAGCAAAAGGGTTCCATGAAAAGGTGCACAAAGGCATGAAAATTGGAGCTAGAGAGAGAAAGTTATGAAGTTTTCATACCATGCTTCCATGGAGGGGGAAACAAACGCGAGATGGAAGGAGGAAGAAAAAGAAGCTACTAGAAATTGAAGAAGCTGCTGAAAGGAGAAGATATTTATAGCTCAAACTTATCCAAATCCTTTATAAATTACGAAAATGCCCTTTAGCAAGTTAACTTGTTCTTCTCCAATCCTTTGTGCAATCTTTTTATTCTTTTGACACCAAGACAAGGTCCACAATGATCTAAACTACTCGGGTTTACGAAAACTTAAAATTTTGACTCGAGATGTAAAATGACCATTTTACCCTTTTTGTTTCCTTCCGTTTTAATTTAGTCCTCCCAACACTCATTTAACTCCAATTTCCTTCTATTACCTTCTTCTACACATGTACAAATAAATTATGAAGTTTGTACTCCAACGCGGTGTTCCTATAATATTTAAAATATTTATTTGCTCGCACTATCTTTACTTAATAAAGACACGCGGCCCCATTAACGTCATTTTTCTCCAAAATTCTCTCATTCTTCTTCTCCCCCACTTAGATTGACCATATACTCCTCTTTCATGAAAATTTTTGACACTGAATAAAATATTAATATTTTAATATTATTTTATTAATAAAATATTATTTTACTCTAAAAATTTTCTCTTGTCTCCTTGGCACCCAAAATACCTTATTATGCCTCAATTGACTTCCGAATCACTTTTTATCCAGCAAATTCTTCTTTGATAAAAATATTATTATTTTATTATTATTTTCTTCCATGCGAAATATTTTATCTCAAACTATTCCTCAGGCCTATTTGGACCTTAAAAACATTAGAAAACTCCTTTTAGGGGCTCCCCAAGAGAAATGACGAAATTACCCCTGATCCGCATTATCGCGTCTACTTCTAGTTATGTGTCTATGGAGATCGAGATTTCACAGGTTCCCTTATGAATTACCCTTTTTAACTCAGTAATCAACCCCAATTGGCATCCGTAAACTTTATTAGCTACCGTATCAAAAATACGGAGTACTACAGAATACTTGACAAATTGAATTTTTGTCCATCAATCTAATTATATAGTAAAAGTGCTAAAACGATTTTATATAGACAAAGCACATCCATTGAGTTCACCAATGATTGTAAGGTTACTAAATGTGAAAAAAGACTCTTTCTGACCTCGTGAAGATAATGGACAACTTTTTTGTCCTAAAGTACCATATCTTAGTGTAACTAGAGCACTAATGTATTTTGCTAGCAATACACAACCTGATATATCATTTGTTGTGAATTTATTAGTAAGATATAGTTTTTTTCCAACTCGAAGACATTGTAAAGGAATTAAACATATACTTTGATATCTTTAAGGAACAATGGATATAGGCTTATATTATTCAAATGCATTAAAATCATATTTAATTGGTTATGCAGATGCAGGATATTTATCTAATCCACACAAAAGCTTGATCCCAGATAGGTTACTTATTCACATAAGGAAATACGACTATTTCATGGCATTCTATTAACAAACTATAGTTGCTATTTCTTTTAATCATGTAAAAATTTTAGCAATTAATAAGGCAAGTCATGAATGTGTCTAGTTAAGATTTGTAACTCAACATATTCGAGAAACGTGTGACTCGTCAACCAAAAAGGAAATTCCAACAACGTTACATGAGGATAATACTGCTTGAACATGATTAAATGAATGATACATTAAAGGCGATAAAGCAAAACATATTTCTCCAAAATTCTTCTTCACTCATGATCTCCAAGAAATGGGTGATATAATAATTCAACAAATTTGTTCAAGTGACAATCTAGCAAATTTGTTCACTAAAGACCTTCCTATTGCAACATTTAAAAAGTTACCACAAAAGATCGGAATGCGTCATTTTAAAGATCTTAAATAATGCAGTCATCAAGGGGAGTAAAATACGAATTATACTATTTTCCTTCATCAAGGTTTTTCTCACTGGGTTTTTCTTGATAAGGTTTTTAATGAGGCAGTATTTTAAAAGCGTATTTTGGACAAGAATTTTATACTTTTTTCTTTCACTCAATTTTTTTCTTATGAGGTTTTTTTCTTGTAAGGTTTTAACGAGGCATATTCTTAATACAATGAATATTTAAGAGAGAGTGTTATAAATATATTTGTGAATATCCATTTATGCTATCTGTATTTGGATTTGAATGTAAATTAGATTGGAGTAACATCAGGATTTAATCCATCCATCTAATCCCTTAGTATTATTTTTATCTTATAAATTCTATCTAGATAAGGAGTTATTAGCCTATAAATAGACTCCTTATTTCATTTGTAAGCACACATTTCAATAAGATATTCTTTCTCCTTTTAAATACTTTCTTTTATAGTTAGTCTCTTTCTTCTCTTTCTTCTCTTTCTTTAGTTGTTCTTTCAAGTTATCTTTATTTGTTTCTTTAAGTTATATTTCATAACAATTTCATGTTTTTCATCCTTATTTTTTTAATTTATAAAATTTTTTAATTAAAAAATCAGAATATTAAAAGTCAAAAATAACTAAAAAAAATTGACACTTGATTTAGTCGACTCAAGATAGATTGACATCAATTTGCTTTAAACTAGGTGCATCGTCATCGAATAAGCCTCCCCTTCCTTATTTCTCTTTCTCTTATATTTTTTAAATATTCTAATTTTTTTAGTTTAAAAAATTAAAAAATTAAAAACAAAAAAGAAAAATAATAGAACTTTTTTTACGCTTGAGGTTTGTTAATAATGAAAACTTATGAACAGAATTATAGTTACTTAATAAGATTATTTTTAGGTACTAAATTGATAATTCCACCATAATTTGGATATTAAATGTATAATTAACCTTAATATTCTTCTTTTTACTGAAAACTAAAAATGCTTTCATGGAAATTCTCTTTTCAGGCCAATGGGCTTATGTTTACGAGTCTGCATTGAGTTAATTGTTCTTCTTCCAAACTCAAAAATGAAGCATCAGTTGGCATTTATGGGCTCCAACTTGTTACTTGGATCCAAAAATGCCTAAAAACGAACAACATAACAACGAAAAAAGATTTTAAAGTAAAAAGAAAAACTATTTTGTTATGAATATATATGTGAATGTCTATTATGTTATGAGTTAAGAAGTTCAGACTAAGTCAAACAACCCAATAAGCCAGATACATGATATGTAATTTGATTTGATCCTTTATATTGAATTAGATTAAGGTTTAGATTTAAAAGGTTATTAATATATAAATAAACTCTTCACTTCTTTTGTAAAGTTACATTGGAATAAGATCTTTTTACTATCCCTAAATAATTTCTCATAGTTGTTCTTTCAAGTTATATTACATAACATGTTATCAACACAATTCTCTAATCTCTTAAATTTTGGTGTTATTTAGTTTTCATCATCTTCAAGCTTCAAAAGGATTTCAATTATTGGTTTTTTATTTTTGATTTTATCGAATCAAATAAGTAACTTGATATTTCTTTGGTGTTTTCATCTCTGAAAATTAACTTAAATGTGAAGTTGTTATCATGTAATATATATTATATTTTGTCCCTTTATTAGAAAGTCAATTTGCTATTATATAGCTATTAATGCAAAATTATGAACTTTTCCATTCCTTGAAGTTAATATAACATCATTTAATAATTATAGTCATAGACGTGAAAAAGATCACCTAATAATTACACTCATGGTGGTTACACAAATCGCTTTTCTAATTATAAGAATAATTTTAACCCACTAAAAGTGAATGGATAATTTTAACCCACTAAAAGTCAATGGATAATTTTGACCCACCAAAAGTGAATAGATAATTTTGACCCACAAAAAATGAATGGATACTTTTTGATCCACCAAAAGTGGACTGATACTTTTTGACCCACTAAAAGTGGACATATACTTTTTAACCCATTAGAAGTTAACGAATATTTTTTAAAAGTTGATGAATAGTGAAGACATACAATAAAAAAAGACAAAAGTAGATAGAATAAAAGATACATAGAAAATGTCTTGTCATCAATATGGCATGAAAGGCCATTGGCTATATACATATTGTATGTCGAAACATCTTGTTGAACTTTATCAAGCATCACTAAATGCTAAAAGGAAAAAAATGTTGAAGTTTATTAAATATCACTAAATGCTAGAAGAAAAAAAATGTCAAAACTAATTTTGTTCAAAATGATTTTAACCATGACCAAGTTAATATAAGACATCAGGAAGTTGCATATTTTCTTGTTCATCCTAAAGGAGGAATTGATCATTTGATTGGTATTGAAAATATCAAAGAATGAAATTTCTTAACAGTTTGTTGATATGTTTTAGTATAACCTCATGAAGATAATTTTATATGTCTTCATTATATTTAAATGATATATTTTTATTATGTGTTTTAATTAGTAATTTATATATTTAATGTTTCCTTATGCCAACTTTTAAGTTCCTTATTATGTATCTTATCTTACTGAAAAAAAATATTAATATTCATCTTGTTGGATTCAAGATCAATGATGCAAATATATGTATAGCAAACATTGCTACAATGCACATTAAAATTAAAGATAAGAAATACTGTTCTCAGTTGACAATCGAAGAAACCAATGTCAATACAATATCTAGTAGTACAATATTAATTGAATACTCCAAAAAAGTCAATATTTTACTACATAGAGGAACAAAGTTCATAATAAAATATGTATTATTTTCTATTAAGTCTAAAAAGAATTTATTAAATTTTAATGATATTCGTCTGAATGGATATCATATTGAAACAACGAATGAAAGAGACACTGAATACCTATATATTACGTCTATTATCTCAAGTAAGAAGCGTATATGAAAAATAATTACTGGCTTTATCCTCTGAATTTTATTACACAAAAATAAGTTATAATAAATCATAAGTTTACTAATTATTTTAATGTTTAGTATGACTGGTTTGACCATTCCGGATCAATAATGATGCGAAAGATTATTGAAAATTCATGTGTTCATCCATTAAAAAACTAGAAGATTTTTCAATTTAATGAATTCTAATGTGTTGCTTGCTCTTAAGGTAAATTAATTATAAAGTCATCACTAGCTAAACTTGAGACTGAATCCCTTACATATTTAAAACGTATTTTAGGTGATACATGTGGATTCATATATCCACCATGTGGACCATTTAGATATTTTATGATTTTAATCGATGCATCGATTAGATAGTCACATATGTGCTTATTATTAACTTGCAGTTTGGCATTTGTAAGATTACTCACTTAATTCATTTGTTTGTAAGCACATTTTTATGATTATGTAATTAAGATTGTTCATCTTGACGGTGCTGGTGAATTTACATCTTAAGCGTTTAATGAATATTACATATTACTTGAAAAACTATTGAGCAACCTATTGCTCATGTTTATACATAAAATGATCCATCAGAATCATTTATTAAACACTTTCGACTAGTTGCAAGGCCATTGTTTATTAAAAACTCAACTCCTTATTTTTGCTCGTGGGTATGCTATTTTGCATGTAGTAGCATTTGCATATATCATGCCAACAAGTTATCATAAATTTTCTCCTATACAATTGGTTTATAATCAGGAACCAAATATTTCTTATCTAAGAATTTTTGCATGTGCGGTATATGTCTCAATTGCTCCACTACAATGCACAAAGATGGGTCTTTAAAGGAGGTTAGCAATATATGTTGGATACAAACCTTCATTTATAATTAAATATCTAGAATCATTAACAAGATATTTATTCACGGTAAAGTTTGTTGATTATCATTGTGATGAAATAGATTTTTCAGTATTAGGGGAAGAAAATAAGCATTTCAAAAAAGAAATTTCTTGGAATGCATTATCATGATTTAGTTTTGATCCTCACACAAATTAATGTAAACTTGAAGTTCAAAAAATAATTCATTTGCAAAATATAGCAAATCAGTTGCCAAACGTATTTACTACTCTAAAAAAATAACTAAATTTTATACAATAGATGAGAAAGCTGTCACGACCCAATTTTTCGAGCCATGACCGGGGCATGGGTCCAATGGACGTAATCTACTAAACCCAAGCAAGCCTATTATTTATCTTACTTATAATTCTATCTATTATCACTAAGTCCTATTTCATAACTTTGAATCAAAATAATGATATACGTTGCCAACTTATACTGACATTACTCATTTAAAATTTACATTAAGTTCATCTATACATAACAAAATAATACTCGACTTCCAGCAGAAGGACTCGGATGAATATACAGCTACCGAATGCTGAGACACCTACCAAAAGATGGACACAGGTCTAGAAGGACACCTCGTCCTAATTATAGGCTGCCTCGTGATCTGAAAACATGAATTTTTATAAAACGTGAGTACAATACTCAGTGAGTGAATATTAGAAGGGAACAAGCAATCTCAACCAGGAAATTTGACAATCATGATGCACCGGTTGAAAATAAAGCTATTTTCATCTAACTACTATTCCAAACCCTTTTTCCCTTACCTAGAAATTTATTACGCATTCAAGGATTAAACATCCTTGAATTTACACCGATCCTTCTAGCAAAGTAGTAAAACTGACGGTTATTTGCAAATCGTCACACAATAAGTGTTTCACAACCCGTACGATTCATATATGCATATGTATCACGTACAATTT
>NC_030851.1:7653115-7671691 GCF_000208745.1 Theobroma cacao | reverse complement strand
ATTCCGGTTTGACTCCAAATTGATCCTCAAACTCCGAATTACCATTTTAAGTCATCCATGGACTGTGGAACTCTTAATCTCACCTTAAATTCCTATTTGATCTAGTTCGATGATTAAATAAACTTTGTTGTACCTCTAGGTATAATACCTACTTTTGTAAATTTTTTCGGACTCTCCTAGCATGCAATCATGCTTTCATCACATGTATTTCATGAATAGTATTTTATAAGGTCGGGCTTTACATCTACTTTCCAACCGTCGGCCACTCCTTCTCTTCCCTCTCTTTCCAGCCACCGGCCTACTTTCCTCTCACCTTTCTCTCTCACCCTCACGTCGGAACTCTTTCACTCTCCCTAACCGGAAACTTCCTCTCTCGAACGATCGATTCTCCCCCAACCGACAGCCCCCTCTCTTCCCTACGTCGGATCTGGTGGCACGACGGTCGGGCTTCCTCTCTACAGTCGATCAAGTATCTCCCCTCTCTTCCCTACGCCGGATCTAGTGGAGCGATGGTCGGGCTTCCTCTTCTGCCGATGCAAAACCTCTCCTGCCGGCGCAAACCCTCTCCTACCGACGCAAACCCTTTCCTGCCGGAGCAAACTTCTCCCCCAAAACTCTCTCAATCACTCCCTCCTTTGGGCGGCCACAATAAGATCCCTTTTCCTTTTTTTGATTTTTTTTTTGTGGATCCTTCTGATTGCTAGTGAATATAAGGTATATATATATATATATTTACAGATTTTTCGCTCCCCTTTGGCTTCCCGATTGTCCATCTTTTGAAGCCAAGTTGTCCAAAAATTTGGACAACCCGGTAATGGGGTTCTGGCACCAAGGAGTTGATAGTCAGAACCCTCATCATTCAGGGTGGTTGGGGGGAGGGATGGCTGGGCGTACGCCCAGCCATTCCTCTTTTTTTTTAATTATTTTATTTTATATTTATTTATTTTATTTCTTTGATTTTTTTATTTTTTGGTGTCTACAAAGAGCATACAATTTACCATATCCAATAAAGTTTGATTTTTTTTCTCTGCCACACAGTTTTGATTAGAGTGTGTAATGGGACATACCTAATGGATAATTCCATTCTCATTATAAAAGTTTGAAAACTATATAGAATCATATTCTTCTTCCTTATCTGAACGTAGAATTTTGATTCTTTTTTCTTTCTGATTTTCAACTTCATTTTTATTTATAGTAAACATAACAAAAGTCTTATCTTTTGTTTGTATTGGAAAGACATAACAATATTTTAAAAAATCATCTATGAAAGTAATAACGTATCTTTTACTATTCTTAAAGTACAGTTGAATATCACAAACATTGTTATGTATTAACTCTAATAGCATGTTTGGTTAGCCATTCCCCCTTTATTCCCAAGGAATTTTGATTCCTTAGTTTGGTTGAAAAATGATCTAAAGAATAGTCATTCCTATGGAATGGCTATTCTCCAAAATCTTTTAAAATCAAAGAATAGCTAATACCACCCTCCCCTATGGTATTAGCTATTCCATGATTGAGGAATAAATTTAAAAATTAATAAAAACAAAAATATCTTTTACAAGTTTGAAAAATTACAACTTTGTTTATATAAAATATTATTTTTCTCTCTCTCCTCTTTCTCTCACTTGATTCCAACTTTTAATAAAATATTAATATTTAAAATATTAATATTAAATTATAAATAAATATTAATATTTAAATTATCAATTATTAATAAAATAAATTATAAATTATTCCTATTTAAAAACAAAATAAATTAAAAATAAATAATCATAATATCATTTTAATTATATAAACAATATTAATAATTAAATCATCAATTATTAATATTTTAAGTAAAGCACCCACATGAAATTTTCTACACATTTCAATTTTTCCATTGGTTCAATTCACGAATAAGAACTTGAAAAAGGTATGCTTGTTCCACAATAGGTTTATTTTTAGTCATTTTGAAGTTCATATATTTTCCTATAATTTAGCTGTAAAAACCTTAATCTTCTTTATCATATTTCTTTTCTAATGCTTTTCACAATTCAAGTACTATTTTTGTAATGCAAAAGATATCATAAATATTACTAGACAAAGTAGACAAAGCACAACCATGACAAATATAATCCTTATCTAATTGTGTTTGTATGCTTGTGATCTCAAATAAGTAAAAACTAGAGTTTTGATTTGAAAGTGCAATATGATTAGGATTTTCATTTGAAGAATCAATAAGATTGGAGATGACAGAAAAAAATTTTAAGGGTGTTAACCAACAACGCATTTGATTTTACCATATACAAAAGTTTTGCCCAAAGAATTTTTCTGACTTTGTAGAAATTTGTTCTTCAATAGAAACCATTTTTTTTAAAAAAATGCAAAACCAAATCTACTCTAAGATTGTTAGAATCTAACTCAAAAAGATAAATAAAAACATATGAAAAAAAGAAAACAGCAAAAACTTAGCAGTTAACAACAAAAGAAATAAGAAAGTGTTTTGAATGCGAAAACAAGTTCGAGGCACGCTATGGAAGGCATTGACTTTAGAGTAGATTTTCGTCGCTACTACGGTACAAATAGCAATCGATGACGTTCTACTCCCAATATACAACAAACCACTCAAAGATATTCTAATGTGCACTCAAATAGAAAATCTTAAAAACTTGTAAATCTCGTGATTGCTCTTAAAGAAATTTTAGAATGAAAAAGAATAAAGTTTTCAGAAAAATTGAATGCTTTGAATGAATTTTTCAAAAAGAAGGGTTGGCTATTCATAGATAGTGAACCATTACTAATGTGCCTTTTCATTTAGATATATCTATTCAAAAGTGAAAAAATGTGTCTTTCTATAGGTACATCTCTTTCTACAATTAAAAAGTCATATCTCTCCAACAGACACAATAAATTTTAAATTACCAAAAATAAAACAAAAATGCCAACATTAAGCAACAAAGGCAAGATGTCAAAGGCATCCCCTTAGGTAATCCATCATATAAGTGCATTTATCCACTAGATACCCTTTTTTTTTTCTTTCATTTTAAGATTTGAATTCGAGATTTTCAAAATGAAATCTCATTTTAAGGTCACGAGAAAACAAAAAAACAATCACACGTTACTTGAGGTTGTATGAAAAATTAATAAGAAAGAAGCAAGAAGCATCCAATAGAGTTGATTTTGTGGGATGAACAAATCTCCTGAAAGCATGGGTTAGAGCAGATGCCCTCATATGAACATTTCCATGCCCCCAGACAGCCACTAAGTAGACAGTTTGATTCTTCTCTCAATGTGTTAGCATCTTCCTAAAATAAACAGTCTGGCCACATGGCGCCAGGTTTAGAGTTTTGGCTTTTTATTATTTTAGATTAGCTTGAATAATTGTAATGGCCATAAGCATCTCTTATTTCCTCTATCCACCTATCTACTTCTTTTTTTTTATTTTTTTATTTGGAGTATTTTAGTATCATATGTTTCAAATCTACTTCCCTAGCTCCAATTCTGATATTAATTTTGATCTCCTCTTTACCTATTTTTTTCTTCCTTTTTCATTTGATTAAAGTATAAAGACTACTTTGGAAGTAACAATAAAGTAATAAAGCTTCTTTTTTGTCAAAATTAATTACATAAAAAAAAGCTACTACCTTTTCTTTTAAGCATTGTTTATCGCCTTTGGCTTGTAAATATAATTTCTTCAACTCCCACTACCCCACTGGCCACTACAAACTTCTCCTGTCTATAGTTACAAATCAATGTGAAAGCCCAATAGACATACCAACACCTGGAGCATACTTTTAAGCTGTTGTTTACTGATAAAAGGAAAAGTAGAAATTTACCCAGATATTATACATGATTACGTAATTAAATTAAGGAAAGAAAGATAAGTAATCTGCCATGATTGAATCACAGGATTGAAATTGACTTGGTAGTATTCGAATTCTTCTTAGCATGAGCATAAGCAGGGGAGGACAGACCCACCAAGGAAAGTACGTTTAGTGGATGCAATCATCATTGGTACTGTTATTGTTCTTTTATAATCCCTGTATTTGGAGGTTGGGATGCAATCATCATTCGCAACTTTCAACCAAACTTAAAAACTTGTAAAAATCATCATGATAATTATTTAGACTACAGTGATCAACTCTCATGACTACAGATTCAACCAATTAATTATAAATTAAAATCTCAAATTTTAGTTATGGGATTGATTTTTTGAGGCATGAATTAGTTTTTATTTCACTTGAATTGAACAGGTAAAAATTTGGAAGAAATAATCCTTGTTTCTCGCAGTGAAAGATTCCATTCAAAGGGAACTTTCAAAGCCATTGAAAAAGCACTGAAAAGAAAGAACAAAAGAAACTCCCCACCTTGCTGTTTTTCTACTCTCAAAAAACAGAAAAATCCCATCTGGAAGAACCTTGAGAAATTAAAAGAAATTAAAAAAAGGGGAACTTTCAAACTCCCACCACCTCACTGATTTTCTACTGTTTGTCGTTTTCGTAATTAATACATCATACATGCAGGCAACACACCAGATTCATCGTTTTGCATGGCAATTCAAAACCAGAAATTAGTCAGTAATACATTTTGAAACCTTGGATCTATCTTTGTCTATTTGTTTTCTGGTATATTCTTTTTTAATATGTTGTCATTGTTGTTAAATAAGTGAAAAACCAGAAGATTCCGATCTGTAAAGTACATAATGGTGTTTTTTGACTAATCCCAATCAATACCCATTATTCTTCGAGGTCACTTCTTCATTATCAAGCAATTCTCTTTTCCTTACGTGGGATAAAAACAGTTTTCCCATTAATTTTCCAATCAAAAGTTTTCTTTTTTCATATATATTTCATACTACTATTCTTCTCCAAAACTGCTTTTGCTTTAAACAAGCAAGAAACTTGAAAAGACAGGAGAGCCAATCATGCTTTATTGATGGGAGCGTTTTTATTTTATTTATTTGTTTATATTTTGATGAGACCGAAGGAAAGTGAGTGAAGTGATACCCAGATTATAACAGAGCGACAAATAACTGCAAGCCAATACGTGCAGTTTAGAGAGAGGTATAAGGGGCAGGTGGCACGGTTGTAAAAGGCAAACCCTCTGTTTCACTTTTGGCTTTTATTTTCCTCGACCTTTCTCGCTGGTTGATGAGGTCACTTCCCCTTCTTCTTTTCTATTTGGCATTTCATTTTCCTAGTTATTTTTTTTTTAAAAATCATCAACCAACAACAAATACCACTTTTTATTTGACGCCAAAGTGATGGCAATTTGCAGGGAACTTTGTTATGGCCTTTTCTATATCTGATGATACCTGAAACTCTTATCGAAAGCTTTCTGATTCTACTTCTGCCATATCTGCCTTTGCTGCCCTAGGTAAAGTTAATCACCTTTTTTTTTTTATTGGATTCATATCGGATTTGGACATCTGGGTTTTACCTTTGTTTTTGTGCTTTTTGTTTGGTTCCATTTTGGTTTTTCTTTCTTGTAATACGCAGACAAGATTTTGTTTTCATGGTATGGTCCGTATGGAATCTGTAATCTGTTACCTCTTCGGAGGTTATCAGGAACTGGTTCGATCACTCTGATCCATGATCTGGATTGTCTTGTTTCACTTTCAGGGTACTTAGTTTAGTGCACACCGTTGAGAGGATTGGGATTTGGGTTTTTCTGTGAATATGAGTGGAGCTGTGCTTGTAGCTGTTGCAGCAGCTATTGGTAACTTATTGCAAGGATGGGATAATGCCACTATTGCAGGTAATTTACTCCTTTTTAATTCGTCATTAGTTTCAGGAATTGCTATACAAATGTAGTTCAACATTGAAAATTCAGTTTTTTGGACTAAAATGGTCCCTTTTATGTGTCAAAGATCTATGGTAAATTTGAGTGGATAATCTAATTGGCTTGATGGAGTTTTTCTTTCCTTAATGATTAACATGTACAGTTTTTCTTTGCTTCAATATAAAGCGTTTGTGGTTATATCTTCAGATTCATGAAAGATTTTTCCTTTTTGTGTTTCATGCTGCAGGCGCTGTTTTGTACATAAAGAAAGAGTTTAAATTGGAAAGTGATCCAACTATGGAAGGCCTGATTGTAGCCATGTCTCTTATTGGAGCCACCTGCATTACTACATGCTCAGGAGGCATATCAGACTGGCTAGGCCGCCGCCCCATGCTAATAATCTCATCCGTCCTTTATATTATTAGTGGTCTTGTAATGTTGTGGTCTCCTAATGTTTATATCTTACTTTTGGCAAGACTATTGGATGGCTTTGGAGTTGGTTTGGCTGTAACTCTGGTCCCAGTTTATATATCTGAGACCGCACCACCGGAAATAAGGGGGTTGTTGAATACCCTTCCCCAATTTACTGGTTCCATTGGAATGTTTCTCTCATATTGCATGGTTTTTGGAATGTCATTAATGACTTTACCAAATTGGAGATTGATGCTTGGAGTTCTTTTTATTCCCTCCTTTATCTACTTTGCATTAACTGTATTCTTCTTGCCCGAGTCACCAAGATGGCTAGTAAGTAAAGGGCGGATGAGTGAGGCGAAAAAGGTTTTGCAGAGGCTACGTGGCAGGGAAGATGTTGCTGGTTAGTTCTTCTGCAGTCCCTCTTTTAAAACTGCATTGTTTTGTTACTACCACTATGCACTTTGTACTTGCCACCCAAATTTGTGTTTGCATAGGTGCTCCTGTTCATGTGTGTGTGTCAGATCCCACAAAGTAGGTTCTTCTCAAAGGTTATTAATCTTTGCTTCCCTTAACAAAGAGGGAATAGAATATCATCTATGTTAAATTGATTTATCTGACAATAAAATCAGTCAAATGTTGTGATTGCATGTGTTATTTTGAAGTTGATCCCTCTTGGTAACTGAACGTACTTTTAACTTCTGAGACTGCTTTTCCTTTTTCTAGACAGAAGTTTTAAAATAGCAATCACTGCCCACCATGGGCTGCAATATGATGAATGATGATGCATCTTGTGGATGGTACTGATATTATTTAGATGAACAGGTGAGATGGCTTTGCTAGTTGAGGGCCTTGGTGTTGGAGGTGAAACATCCATAGAGGAGTATATAATTGGCCCAGCCAATGAGGACGCTGAAGACCATGATGTATCCGCTGATAAAGATCGTATCAAGTTATATGGACCGGAAGAAGGTCTTTCGTGGGTGGCCAGACCTGTCACTGGACAGAGCACTCTTGGTCTTGTGTCTCGGCATGGAAGCATAGCTAACCAGAGTACACTTGGTCTTGTGGATCCTCTTGTCACCCTCTTTGGAAGTGTTCATGAGAAGCTCCCTGAAACAGGAAGTATGCGAAGCACACTTTTTCCACACTTTGGAAGCATGTTCAGCGTGGGAGGTAATCAAGCTAGAAATGAAGAGTGGGATGAGGAAAGTGTTGTCAGAGAGGGTGAGGACTACCAATCTGATGGTGCTGGTGGTGATTCTGATGACAATTTGCAGAGTCCTCTGATCTCACGGCAGACAACCAGTATGGAGAAGGACATGGTTCCAACTGCCCATGGAAGCCTTACAAGCATGAGACAGGGTAGTCTAATGCAAGCAAATGCTGGAGAACCAGGTAGCATGGGGATTGGTGGTGGTTGGCAGCTGGCATGGAAATGGTCTGAAAAAGAAGGCCAAGATGGAAAAAAGGAAGGGGGATTTAAAAGAATCTATTTGCACCAAGAAGGCTTCCCTGGATCTAGGCGTGGGTCACTAGTTTCTCTGCCCGGTGCTGATGCCCCTGCAGAAAGTGAGTATGTCCAGGCTGCTGCTTTGGTGAGTCAGCCAGCTCTTTATTCCAAGGAGCTTTTGAAGCAGCATCCGGTTGGACCAGCTATGGTTCATCCAGCTGAAACTGCAAAGGGACTAAGTTGGAGTGATCTCTTTGAACCAGGAGTCAAGCATGCTTTAATTGTAGGGGTTGGAATTCAAATACTTCAGCAGGTAATGTGGAGAACCTAACTACAATCTTGTCCTGACCTGCTTGTTCTCTTTCCAAAAAACAGCTCAAATAACCCTTCTAGCTTGTTAATGCAGAATTATCAAGTATTTTCTGTTATCCTTGTTTCTCATCCAAAAATTGTTTTCTCATGGCTGCATTATAGCCTGCTTTACTGTTCTAGGAATATTGAATCTGTCACAGGTTAGATACAGCTTACAGAAACAGATATCCAAAGTTTTTAAATCAGAATCTTGTTTAAACCTTCAGATATGACATTCATGGAATAGAACACATGGCACTGCCGTTTGCTTTTCAAATGATACAGTATGAGATTGAAGATGGCTGCTACAAACGGCCATTTGTGTTGCTTTAATTGCACTGTATTGTTTATATTTCTGCACAGCATTCTTTGAACAGAACACCTGCCTCCTCTTTTTACCCTTTTGAGGAGTACAAGCTTAAGATGCACTAATATTAGTGGGGTATAGTACTGTTGCAAAATTATGTTCCACCGTCGCATCACTTGTGTATTAAGGATGCTTATTTTCTCTTACTTTTTAAATGCAGTTCTCTGGTATAAATGGTGTTCTGTACTACACTCCCCAAATTCTTGAGCAGGCAGGAGTTGGAGTTCTTCTTTCTAACCTGGGCCTCAGTTCATCTTCTACATCGCTGCTTATTAGTGGCATTACAACTTTGTTGATGCTTCCAAGTATCGCTGTTGCCATGCGGCTTATGGATATTGCTGGTAGAAGGTAAGTTTATTCCTTTTTTGAGTTCCCTTGGAATGATAACAAGTCTCACCTGAAAGCACAAGATATATATTGCTTTGAAATATGAAAATTTTGGTGGCGTGGAAATTGCTTAACCTTTATTCTTATACCTTCCTGTTGGTATAATTGTAGTTTTTTATTTGAAAGGTTGGTATAATTGTAGTTATTGTCTCAAATGTGCCAATAATATGATGGTGGGTTTTGTTAATTACTTGTCCCTATTTGATAGGTTAGGAAAGAAGTGGTTAACTTTGTAACCGCTATTTTACAATTTCATTAGAACCTGCCACGCTTACAATTTAAGTGTACTCATAAGTCAGGTTTGGTTGGATGGCTTATGTTCAATCTGGTTTCCTTGAAAACCACCAAAGTTAGAAAATTATCTTCTATTAAATGCCTAGTCTATAAGCTATCTTAACAGAGATCTACAAAAAGAACTGAAAAATCCCGAATGGAAGTTTGGTTTTAGTGCAGCATTAAAGCTCATATCCAATGTTAAGTCTCTGCTTTTATCTTCTATTTATGCTCCGTTTAATATGCGAGTGCTCGTAATATTGTCAAATTAACCAGGTCTTTGCTTGTTTTACCAATTCAAAATGAAAACCGTGTTTAGCCTTGGCAGCATTAAGTGCTTAGGAGGAAACTCTAATTCTCCCCTACGGCCCTACCCCACGTTGGTCCATTTTCGACTTGTTTGGGTCAGTGATGTTGCTCATGGTGGTTGGTAGCATTCAGGTCCGTGGTCATTGTGATTGTTGCCCTGTGGGTCTGTGGTGTAACCAGGCTAACAATAAGTCCAGTCAAAGAAGAATATCATAGAAGCTCTTTTAATTCAAAGTTGCTAAGGGATTTGACATTGACATTCTGATTAACTCTTCTTTCCTCTGTGTTGTTACTTGATCTGTTGTCATCTGTCAAAATCATTGTTCCCCTCTTCCTTTGTTGCAGGAGTTTGCTGCTCACCACAATCCCAGTCCTGATAATCTCTCTTCTCATCTTGGTCATCGGAAGTGTTGTGAAAATGGGGAACGTTGTGCATGCAGCAATCTCAACAGTCAGTGTGGTGCTCTATTTCTGTTTCTTTGTCATGGGATTTGGGCCCATTCCCAACATACTATGTGCCGAGATCTTCCCAACACGGGTTCGTGGCATCTGCATTGCTATATGCGCCCTCACATTCTGGATTTGTGACATCATCGTCACATATTCACTCCCAGTGCTGCTCAAATCCGTTGGTCTCGCTGGTGTCTTTGGCATGTACGCAGTGGTTTGTGTTATATCATGGGTATTTGTCTTCCTGAAAGTTCCAGAAACTAAAGGCATGCCTCTAGAAGTCATTACAGAATTCTTCTCCGTGGGTGCAAGACAGGTTGCAGCTGCCAAGAACAACTGAGCTGGTTAATGGTGGATATTGAAAGTTTTGACGGGTGTTCAAATTTTCTTTTTCTTTCCCTTTGATTTTATTAGAGGTGCTGGCAAGTAGGCAGTTTGATTTATGTAGAAAAAGAATAACATATAAATTTGTTTCTCTATTTGTTATAATTTCTAAATGACATTTAATTTTCTTATTCAAATGTTACATTATGATATATCATGGTTGCCAAGAACGGAAAGTTAAAAAGACAAAAGGTAAAGACCCGGAAGATGTCTCTTTATTTCGGGAAAGGTGAATGGATTGGGTAGCCATGAAGAAAGTTGAAGCTTTTATTCACCAAAGCTCATGGTATAAGCAACAAAGTAATTTGTTGCAATTGGGCTACAACTCTCAAACTCAAAACCACATGTTCATATCTTATAACTTGATTCAAAGCTATTCCTCACTTAATTTGATCATCATCTGGGAAAACTGTCGACAAGCCTAGCACCAACTCTATCGAGTCTTTTAACCATAGACACCGACCTCAAATTCCCTTCTTTTAAAAACGCCTCCACCATCTTTTCCCCGATCACCTTCCCTTTGTCTTCATTATCAATCACAGCCACAGCCGTCGGCCCCGCCCCACTAATCGTACACCCAAAAGCACCGGTTTCGATCGCAGCCTTCTTGACCCCTTCCATCCCCGGAATCAACGGCGCACGTTTCGGTTCCACGATCTTGTCCGACGACAACGCCTTCCCCAACCCCGCCACGTCACCCTCCAACACCGAAGCCACCAATGCACCCGCTTGGCTACAATTCCACACGTGTTGCGGCATCCCGATTTCCGCGGGCAGAGCCGCCCGCATTTTCTTGGTGGGGGCCTCGAATTCCGGGCTAACTAATATGAAAAACAGTTCCTGATTATTGGGGAAAATTAAGGGTTTTAATTCTAGAGGTTCGTAGCTTTTGATTAGAACGAAACCTCCCATGACTGCCGGAGCGATATTATCGGCGTGATAACCGGACACTTTTGCTTCGGATTCTAATCCGGCGAGAATCAGCTGGTCAGCTCCGAGTTTGGCGCCGAAAAGTTCGTTGACCGCCACGGCGGCTGCAGCGGCGGAAGCTGCGCTGGAACCAAGGCCGCTTCCTAAAGGTAAGCCTTTTTCGAGTTTGAGGGAAATGCCGAAGGAGCGAATATTGAGCATTTTCATGGCGGCGATGGCCGCGATGCCTGCGCAGTTGAAGAGAGGATTGGAGGAGAGTTTAGAAGAACCGGAGATTTCCGAGATCGACACATGACCTGGACGGACAGAGGTGTCGAGGCTAACGGAGACGAAGTCGCCAAGGCCGTCGACGGCGGCGCCGAGGAAGTCGAAGCCTGGGCCGAGATTGGCGACCGTGGCCGGGGCGAAGGACTTCACGGAGGTGAAGACGGGCTCGGGCTCTGTGGTGATGGTGGTGGAAAAAGAGGCTTTGCATCTAAAGATGGGGGCTTTTTTGGTTGATGATGGAGGGATGTTGATGGGTTTTAGAGGGGATTGAAATTGAAAGCAGATTGCCATCCTGAAATGATGAAAATTTGGGAATTTTTTATTTATTTTTTTTTTTTAGGGTTTAAGTGAGAGAGTAATGAGGGAGGGGAATACTGGGAATGGTGGTGGTGGGTGCTGGAATTCTGTCCTTTTAGATTGAAAGGGACACTCAGCCAAACACCGCTAACCTTCTTCTAATACTAAATATTAAATTAATATATATCGAATTTTGTAATTCACGTAAAGACAGTTTGCAAATTGCGTTTGATTCTTGAAGACAACCTTTGATTTGATACAAGGTTTAGCATAATTTACAAGCCGAGTGAAGTTAGGCCTTTGGCTACTAAACAAACTGAACAAGAGCATTGTGTAGGATCTCATTTATTTATTGTGGTATGGAGCTGATTGAAAACGTTTCCTTACTCCCAACAATAACTCCTAAGACCAAACAGCACCTGAAACTTTTGTCTTGATAGCAGGAATAATATACAGCACCTGAACCCAAACAGCCTACGAGCCTAAACTTGGTACCCGTTCCAGCAGCTATCAATTCAGTTGTGCTGAAGGTTCCAGCATTTTCCTTTATAGTGCTTGATTCCCCCACGGAAATGGCCAGCACAGAGTAGCCAAAGGGGCAACAAGCTCGGTAGCAATCCTATGATTTTTCTTGAAAGAAAAGGGTAAGGGTGTCGCATTCACTAAGATCTGAACAAGGAACTGCAGTGATCAATTCCATATGCTGTGAAGTGTTATACTTGAGAAACATTACTTTTACACTGTTTCTTATAGATCATAATCATATAACTAATATGTTACATTTTTAAGTTAATGCCTCTATAGATGATTGAATCAGCTGAAACCCCAGGAGGACCACTGGAGCAGAGAATGGGGTAAACAATCTCTACCTAAAACTTCAAAGCCGATCCTTCTAAACTGGAGGATGAAGTGATCCGTGAGAGTAGTAGTATTCAATTGCAACTGACCATATTATTTAACAAGCCACGAGCCACCACTCTGCCTTTCATGGGAAATGTCCCTCTCAATCCTTCCCGATCTAAAAGTCGATTCCTCCCCTTTATGATAACCATTTCCTGAAATACTCTCACGTTTTCTTTTTGAGCTGCTTTTGGGTTTCTCTACCTTCCCATCAGCGAATGATAGAAATGTTTGAAGACGTGCAGAACGGGAGCTTACAGGGCTGGTAGAATCAGGTTCCTCAGGACAGTGCCGGCTGAACTGGCGAAACATCAACGAAAAGTACATGAGGAGAGCAAGAACACATGCAATTCCACATATAAGGAATAGCCCCCAGAAGCTTTGTAAGTCAAGCTGTTCGGATTCAGCCTCAGAACTATCAGAACTACAAGCCTTTCTTGACAGCCATCTGTCATGAATCTTCTGAAGCTCACCATTCTCAGATAGAGCAAGAATGGCAGTAGACATGTCAATGGCTAATGGAGAGTCTTTAGGAAATGCCTGAAAAAGGGAAAGAACTTATAGTGGAAATCATTCACCGTGCATAATAGAATGGACGTAGGTGTTGAAGATTGAGACATTATAATTAGTTGAATCGTGCATTTTTATAGCTCAAGGATGACTTGCTGAATCTTATGCAAGATGCAACTTGAACAAACTTTTATATTTTGTTGAATGTTGTGTCACAGCATTATGGTTCATTGAGGAACTTCAATTAACTCGATTTACTGGAATATGCAGAGAAAAAAAAAAGATGAATTAGCCTCATGTGAGATAACTTACAAATCCCCATCCACTTTTAGTAAACTCCTGGCCTCTGATTGAGAATTTGCAGTGGTCTGAGAGGAAGAGGTCCACATATGGTCGCTCATCAATTATTGCAGCTACCCTTCTACTCTGCAGGGCATGGGCATATTCTTCTGGTGAGCCAAGAGAAACAAGTCTTGATTTTGGAATATTCAGTTCCTCTATCAGATAGTTTTCAGCAAAAGACCCTACTTGGAAGCCTATTGGTTCATTGCTACTAATTAAGGTATCAATTCCTTTGATGGGTGATGATAACTGTTGCACCGTGAGGATTGATGTCAGGCTTGCAATGTAGCTTGAGTTGATTATCAGAACTACAAAAAGCCAGATAATCAGTATAAGGCGTCCCAGCGAGCTCACTGTATTTTCTCCTGAAAATTTCAAAAACTCCGGAGTTGTTATATTGGGTATGGGTAATTCTGAGTTCTAACTTCTTGGTTGAAATAAGTGAAATTGTCAAAATGGAAACAACTTACTATGGGCAAAAAACATTGTAGAGAAGCTGAACCTGCAACAGGATAAAAGGACCAAGTCAGATCAGGAGTCAGAAAGACAACAAACAAGTCACAGGTCAAATGGAAATAGATGCAAAACAGAGTTGTTTTTTAATTGTATATTTCAAATATGCAGATATGATTTCTCACAATCAGGATGAATGCTTAGATATATTGTACATGTGCTACATGTTGAATGTAGTAAAAAGAAAATCCAACATTTCACAGGTGATGAAAACATTCACAACAAATGGAACATAAAACACATCAACACACTAAGAGGCAAGAGAGAAAGAGAGAAGCTGACATATTTCTCCTGTAATATTGTGGTAGTTATATGTTTTCATCACTGCAGCTAAAGAAAACATCAAGAAGATAAGAAATCTCTCCTTGGAGAGATTCTTCTTTTAGACAGAGGATATGCATGTGAGTAAAGAGGCACTGGTGGTTGTAATTAAAAGGGAGGAGGAAGAGATGGTTTACAATGGTATGCTTCCTAACAATTGCTCAAATCATGCTTGATTATCTTCTCGCATTCAGAAGGACCCTCCATCATAAACTTTAATTTCACTCATCTGTAGTTAAATTTTTGGGTTTTGTAACATTCAGCAAAAGTTAAATTTTGTGTTTTCTATTCATTTATGAACACCATATGCTAATGCATCCAAACAAAGATGAATTCACATAATTATATACTCACCACAAAATTGTGACAATTTGCTGCTTAGGAGGGCCCCGGAATTCATCATTTATTCTATGTTCAAGGATCCACACAACTGCTCCCACAATGACAAAAAACGCTGCTGTGACTGCCCACATTAATGGAGTAAATGGCCGCGAGAAGGACCAAGGACTCGAACTTATCTTGTTGACTGGAGCTACCACAACCAGCCCTGATTCTATATATGGCTGAGTGAAGTCTACCATTTTTGTTCGGTTTGTCACAATGGCAATGTCACCTACCACACCATCAAAGACCTACAGAAACAGAATATCAGAACTGGTAGAAATCATAATTATACATTTTATCATTTAGGAAAATGGTTGCCCTTTCATTTTAGTCTACTCACACCGGCACTAACTTTATTGACAAGCTCATAATAGCTTGGGTTCTTATGGCCATCTCCAAATGGAATGAACCTGTATGGAACAGCATATGGAAGCAATCTAATTGCAGCAAGGAATACGTCTATGCAATATCCTTTCACATTATCCGTGCCATTGACTAGCAACACAAAGTCTCGGTAGCTAACTCGCTTTGGAATTCCAATTCTTAGTTCTCTTCCATTGTTCGGAAAAACCCATCCACGAGGCTTTGTTGTTTCTCCTCCAGGCCATACCACACTGTCTAACTGTTGGTTTGAACTAGAACGGTTAGGCTTTTTACTATAAAGTGTCTCTGGTGGCACAATCGAAAGACCGGAGTAGTTAGACCAGTATCCAATATGTTGATACCCAGTTTCAATTGCATTAATAATGTCATATGAAGGATTTATCAGGGATCTCTCTTGATTAAACAGAATAGGGCCTGTCAGACCTGTCATATTTGTCTCCAATATGTTATCAAGTAACTGCTTCCCACCATCAAATGTATTTAATGCAGAAAGGTTAAGAGTCCTCCCAACAAAAGCATTTAATCTTGAATCATTGGAAAATGAAATGGTGCCGCCCTGATCTAGTAACAACTTTACTGCACGAGCAATCATCCAAACAGTATCATAGGCATATAGACCATAAGGGTTAAACCCAATAGAACCATTACTCAGCTGGTTCCAACGAGACATAAAATTCCTTTTCCTTTTCGAATCAGGTGTATGAGGACGAAGTGTTAGTGCTCCTCGGATTGAGTTTGCCGTCTCTGATTTAAGTGGAGAAGTTGAATCTAGAACAGTGGACAGCCAACTAGAAGCTATCCAAACATATCCTTTCCCCATCATTCCAAGGCTCTTGGCCACTTCAAAGACCAAGAGACCTGTTTTTGAGAAAGTGTGAAGAACAATTACTCGAGATTCCATCATTTGAATCTTAGCTAATTCTCTAGAAACTTCACTTCGCGTTGCTGTTAGGTCTGGTGAAAGTGCACCTTTATAAGAAATTCTGCAACGTCTCTCTGAAAGTTTATCACCTAATGTGATTATACCATTTCGGCTCTGATCATCATCACTAAAAAGAGCAATTACATCAGTCCAACCAAAATAACTAACCATCTCAGCAATGGCAATCATCTGGAATAGGTCATTTGGGGCTGTTTGAACAAAGAAAGGATACTGGAGAGGTGACAGGCTGGGATCTAGGGCCGTGAATGACAATAGTGGAACATGGAGTTCATTTACAAGATGTGATAGGACGTGGGCCATCACAGAACTTTGTGGACCAATTATTGCTACTTTATCACTCTCCATAAACTGCAATGCTGCAAATAGCAAAGAAAGACAAATCATGAGTATTGTTATTTCCCCATGAAAAAACTCCTGAAAAATGAGGTATAATAACTGTATTCATCTGACAAGCAATGACTCATAATAAATACTGTTACTTATCCTAGGAAACACTCGTTTTAAACATAGAGATCTAGTGACATGATATGAATGAAACTAACTGAAGATATATATAATCAAAAGTTTGGAACAAGAGGAGATTGAAGAGACTTAAGGAAGGAATACCTCCAATAATGCCAAGAAATGAGCTGTAGTTAGAATCATGCAGGCTTATAGTCAATTTCCTACCACCAAGAACACTTGGATCAGAGTTAATATCATTCTCAGCAGCCTTCATTGCAACCTTTGCAACTTTCCCATTGATAGTACCAAATGTGAAGATAGCTCCAACATTCACAACATCAGGTTTCGAAGCCTCTTCTGAAAACACTCCAATACAGAGAATGGAAGTTGAAAGTAGCAAAACCAGGTTCATGGTGATACTGAATGACATTCTGACCACTGACCATCTATCTTCAAGCATATGACAGAAGATGAATAAACGGAATCCTCCAATTTGTCTATGAATTAATGGTCACACTGAACGAATATTAGAATCAGATCAAAATTAACCAGAAATCCGTATTATCCACGGAAAGTAAAGGGAATCATTCAGTTACAAGGCAAGTAGCAACACTAACAAGCCCAGAAGGCAAAGAGACCAAAAAGAATTTTTAAAAAATTTAGCTTATTGAAGTAAGTCTCAAAAAAGAACAAGACAAACCCATTTCAAGTTCTGGCATGGAAAACTAAAGACTAAATTAATTAAGCAACAGCATAATGCTTTATTGATAAAAGAAAAAAAATACAAAAACCAACAAGCAAAGTAAAGAAAGCACAAAGTTTTGTACTTTGTAGACAGCAAACTGGATAAAGCAACAAATATCCCACCAACACCAAGCAAGGCAGCAAAAGTAAAAGTTCAGGTGGTTTCTGGATATTCACGAGGGAACCAACACTCACCACAAGCTCAAGAAGAAACGTATGGCGACCGAATTCAGAACAAGTGACTATAGACAGACCACCAATCTTCCGAAAAGGAAGGCTAGAACCATTAATACAAAGAGCTCAAAAAGGACATATCAAATGGAAACAATAAAGTAAGTAGCTAATGGGAAAGAGAAATGTCCACAAAGAAAAAAGCTTTGGGGTGCTACAAGAAAGAAAAAGAAGCCATTTTCCCTATTATTTTAGTATTAGATAGGAATAGGAATACTTTCAAGATAAAGAAAACGGAGCAACTTGGGTTTCTATGTTGGTTCCCCTGAGGTGTTACTGTTTCTCTTTCTGCTCTGTCAGTCACTTGTCAGCAGCAAATGGAACAGCCGAAAATTCCATAAACAATACATTTACAACAAATTGCCCTAATTTATTAGGACAAAGACTTTTAAGGAAAGAATATATACCATCGAGATAGAGTGATCGCCCGGCAATTTGAAAACAACGGTAGTGGCTGTAAAACTGTGGTGGTGATCTTAATTGGAATGTAATTTCCATGCCACAAATCATAATGGGGTTTCTGGTTTTAAACTTTTGATCATATTTTAATTGATCATGGATCAAACTAATGATTAAGATGATTGTAGAAGTGGGTTTTCTTCCCCTTTTCTTTTCTTTTTTTTTTTGGTACGGTGTCGATCTTTGATTATCTCTTTGGTGAAAAGAACAAATCAAGGTGCTTGAAAAAGATCATTCCACTTTAGGCTCAGATGGGAGAAACGAATAGGGAAATGAAGAATGCTTAGACTTGTAGAAAGCAGTACCATATTATAAGTGACTTGCTTTCTTCTCCCTTGATGATACTTCATATTTGTCTGCATTTCATTAGAGCTTATGTTCGTGCACTATAATGATAGGTCCTCCTCTTTCGCCATTGCTCAGTGCCATGAGCTGACTTAAATGGATGGAAACTAATGCTTCCGTGATGTAGGCCCATACAGCTTAAGCATTTCGGTAATGCCTTCAACATATTATGATTTATTATAAATAATTTTAGAATAACAATGAATAGATGATAAAAAAATAAAAATATTTTTTATCATAATATATAATTATTTATTTTTATTTTAAAATATTAATCATTATAATTTATTTAGAATATTAATAATTAATAATTTAAATATTAATTATTTTATTTATAATTTAATATTATTATGATTAAAATGTTAATAATTTTAATTAATTTTCAAATTTAAAATATTAATTTTATAAATTTAAATT
>NC_030851.1:7623510-7650787 GCF_000208745.1 Theobroma cacao | reverse complement strand
AAAAAAAGAGAAAAAAAAGCTCTTCCTTAGAGTTTTTTTTAAGCTCTTTTTTTTAAAATTTTGTTACTTAAAAAAAATTACTTTTTTTTTTAATTTTTTTTAAAAAATCATGTTTGACCTGACTTTTGCTTTTAAAAGGTGGATAAATTGAAAAAAAGCTAAGTTAAACATGCACTTAGTGCATGCAAAGTTCGTCCCCATATCAAACTTTGGTAGTTACATAATAGGAACAATAATAAAATATAAAGTGAAACACTCATTCAATTTCAAAGGGGCCAAATTAAAAACTTTTCTAGTTACAGAGTACTAGCAAGAAGATTGCAGGATCTCAGGGCAACAGGGTCTGGCCCCTGTTTACATGTAAATCAGTCAATGCATGTAACAAAAGTGTCATCGTTCCATGTGGAAAAAATAAACCTGCATTAACAATCAAAAAATGATTTTCTAAATCTGCTACTGCTACTGCACTGTGCTGATTTCTTTTGACCTTCTATGGTCTTGTGAATTTCAATATATCCTTCCCAGGTGGGGTTTACATGCATTAAAATATCAGATTAATCACCATGATAGATTTGCATATGAAACCCTTGACCAGATGACTGTACCAATCAAAAGTACAAGTGTACGTGGCTTATTTCAGTCAAAAATCCTCTCCCCTGTTGAGAATAGCAAGAATATGAAAGAACTGAATATGCACAGCAAGCCAGGAATGAAAAAGACTGCTCTCCAGCTCTCTGGACTAGAAAGATCTGAATACACAGCTTTGGCAGCTTCAAGAAGCTGTCCAGTCATATCAACCCCAATAATCCCAGCTAGAGTACCAGCTGTATTAGATACGCCCATAACAATTCCTGCATATCTGGGTGCAATATCCATATGATTCACTGCAAACCCAGCCCTCCCAAGCGCCAAGAAACCAAGAGCCACAGAAGAACAGAAAATAGCTCCACCAGAAGTTCTGAAGATTGGAAGTGCCATCAATGCAAGAGAAGCAATTATGAACCCTATAGTGTTCAAGAACTTCCTAGTTTTAGTCACAGACATTATTCTTTTAGTAATCAAGTGGTCAGCAAGAACCCCACCGATATTTGAGAATATGAACATGTTAAAATAAGGCATCATCTTAGAAGAACCCATTTCCTGAAGACTGAGCTGGAGACCCTGCTCAAAGTATGTTGGCAGCCAGTTCATCAATACATACAGAGCATAATGGAATGTGAAATTATTTACCACAATTGCCCAAACTGGCCCGCTTACTAAAATTCTCTTCCATGGGATTTGGGCAGTTCTGACAGTACTTCCTCCATTCTCCACTTTTATCTTCTGACTTCCTTTGGTTGGCAACAAAGATTCTCCAAAACCAGCTGCAGTGGCTTTAGGATGCTCAGATCGAGGGGGGTCAGTTGCATACCCAAACCAAAGCAAAGACCACACAACACCTAATGCTGCTTCTGCAATGAATACAGACTGCGGACCTTTGAACTTCACCAGGCTTGGAAGGACAAGCATTCCCATAGCTGCACCTAGGTACATCCCGGAAGTTGTAAGTGAAACAGATCTTGATCTCTCATGGGGTGGAACCCACTGTGCTAGGACAGTGTGGATGGAAGGGAAGATGAAACCTTGTGCCACACCAACAAGCAAACGAGCAACAACCAAGACTGTGACCCTATTGGGATCTAGAGGAACCAAAAAACAAGTTGATGACCATAATACAAATGAGAGAAGAAGAACCTTCCTTCCCCCAATTTTTTGAGCTGCCCATCCTCCAGGCACCTGAGAACAAGCATAACCATAATAAAATGTGGAAAGTATTGTGCCTTTGCTTGATTGGTTGATCCCAGCAGCATCAGCTGCAACTGTGTATGCTATAGAGAAGCCGACCCGTTCTATATAACAAACGCATGTGCTGACAAAGGTTAAAATGACAATTAAGTATCGCTTTGGGAAGTTCGTTCGGTTCATAATTCACTTAACCTCAGATATAGGAATCTTTATGTTGGCAACTGTCTTTATATGAATCCACTGTTAAACAGCTTGGTTTTTCAATCCCTAGTAGCAAGCAGTTCAGCATAAGATGGCAGTTTCTTCGTCATTGTTCCAGGCCTTCAAGATATTAGTGAAATCTGGAAAGATAAGATTATTCAAATGTTACAAATGCAGGACAAAGTACCATCACATCAACTTGAAAAATCTAAATGTTAACAACACATCAGTAAGGAACCCACGCTCAATTAGCTTCATTAATGCAATTTTAGTGAAAACCTTACAGCAATTGCTTGATTCTATCAATATGATTCACCGACTTTTTATGGATGGACAACACATGGAAAATGTTTGGAGATAACAGATAAAAAGAGATTGTTATGACCGCTAAAAATATTTCCCCATCTACCAAAATCATGTGTGAACAGCAACATTATTAGCAGACTTTTCCTAGCACATCTCACCAATTATTGAACCCACAAATGGCAAAAGGGATAGAAATGAGTCATCCTTTCGCAGACATACAAAGATCTAGGAGCTGCACTATTTGCAGAACCCAATCATGAAAACAGTGGTTAATTAGATTGTAGCATCACAACAAAAAAAATTTGAAGATAGATTGTGGGCATGAGCATGAAGGTAAACTCTGGGATCTAGCTTTCACAGCATGCAGATGACAACCACTAACTAGGATTGGCAGAATGATGTCGTTAACGTGCAATGCCATCCATGGAAATTCTATCCAGACTATAAATGAGAAGTTTCAAACTAATGAAAGCATTATCAGAAGTAAAGATGACATTTTCACAGGTACAACATCTAGCGAATTGAACTACAATTCAAGACATATGCATACTCGTATTTCCTTTAATGAATTTTGAACATAGGATGAGAGCCAGCATTTGCAATTCCATGATACCATGATATGTTATCTTTCAAATGAGGTTGGCATTGTAATCAAGATCTTGTAATGTGCGCCGATTCAGTATGTTAACAGTTTTATCAAATAGCTACCAGATGAATGAACTGATCCAAGTGCTAACAAATTAAAAAAGAGAAGAAAAGATTGTTAGGAAAGAAACAAGGCAATAACATAATTCAAGTCAAGAATGTACTATTCAAGCCAAGTCCAAATACTAGAAGAAATAATCATTTCCGATCTCATCATATGAAATGGGATCAGAGAGCTAAATTACAGTTAAAGTTCGGTTTCTCTCCCCAGAAATCTACCCGCCGGTCAACTTTAACGGAAGACATAAAAAAGAAAAAAAAAAAGAAAGAAACCAAGAATGTAAACTATAAATCCCGCATTTCTAATGAAAAATAGAATCAAGAAATGGGATTAATTAGGAAAATTCAACAAAGAAAGAGGAAGCAAAATCAACAAAGAAGAAAACAAAAAGAGAGAAGAAAAGATTGACCAAATTGAAACAAGAAAGAAATACCCAGAAAGCAGAAACATGGTAAAAACATACCTTGAAAATGTTGGGGACATTGGAAAGAAGCTAATCCAAAGAAGAATAGCGTCCCAATGGGGATGCAGGCAGGGCAAATGTCAGTGTCAAAAATGTTAGCGCATTGATCGAGAGAAAAACCCTAGGAAAGAGAGAGAGAGAGAGGAGAAAAGCGGAAGAAATGGGCGAAGTCAACGTGGTGAAGGGGCTTGTCTTACTGAAAACAACTCCCAACTTCACGTGTTCGTTAGCTTCACCCTCGCTGAATCAGATGCCTCTCTGTCTACACTATTCTAGTCTAGTAGTAATCCTATAAGTCCTTTTTCGCCTCCTGCGTTGGAGAATCAAGGTCTAACATTAATGCACCCACTCTGTCCTTCGGATAGAACAAAAATTTGTATTTACTAATTTACTGAGACCAAACTTAGGAAGTTGAAACCGAAGCAGCTCTGCTCTCATTTTTTAGTGTTCGTTCAATCGATTCGTAAGGTGATCTGGGTTTGCTTTGCTGTCATCAAATCATTTAATAATTGCTTTTGTGGTTGGTTTCACTTTCCCTGCATTCAGTGCTCTTAAACGCTGTCGTTTCAGTAAAAGGACAAAAACCTTATTCTACGATCGATAACGATTACTCGTAACGGAGCAAACGCTTTGCAATGGCCCCTTTGTACCGACAAATTATTGAAAAACACTTGCATTTTAAAGGTAAGATTTTCTTTCCCAGTGTTGTTATATCATATTCTTGAATTAAAACAAACTCATTGTGACAAGTATATTAGGTGAGCAAATTTCTTCTCTCTCTTTCCAGGCAAGTCCGAGAAAGGAAAACGGACATGCGGCTGACGTTGGAATTACTCATTCAAAATAGCTTAATATCGCAAGAGTCAGATACATTTACCGGGTAATAAACCGGCATTTACCGGGTCAAAATTTTCTCCAACTTTTGTCGAACATTTTTTTTTCAATTAATTTATTAATTCTTCCTCACGGAAATAAATTCATGAATCATGAGCATTCTATCCGCTGTCGTTTTGTAGCAACATCATTTTCTTTGGATGAATTTTCCATACTCTGCTCCTCTCTTCCAGTGTCATTTTCCTTGCCATCTTCATATTTGAACGTCCAACCAGAAAATTCGGACTCAGAGAACAAAGAGGTGGGAGTTGCTTTGTAAAACTCCAAAGGAACCTGCTTTACCCGACGTCGAATCTGCAACTTAAAACGTATATATTAAAAAATGAAAGTGCATACCAGAACCATTCCCCTATTTTATAAGCAACAACAATAAAGTCAACTATATGGCAGCCTTTCCTAATAATATGAAACGCCATTCCTAAATTGAAGAACTTCTAAATTTGCAGGCCGCTTCTTTAAATAACAAAAATACTGGTCAGGAAGGCACCATGTAGCTTATTCTGAAATGTCTCCTTGATAAGGATAAAGATTATAGTACCTCGTCTCCAAATATTGTTGCATATGAACCAGAACTAAAATCTTTGATGTCCATTTCAGTGGTCTTGGATCTAACTGTCAAATCATTCTCCAGTGACAAAACAAACCTGAAAGAACAAGGAAACAGGAAAACATCAACAATCATATGCATCTGGTGTTGGAAATGATAATGCACAGTGTGCTTACCTTGAAACAGGCGGGCAGTAATGGTGACGGAGGCTGTCTATTTCCCAAAGTGAACTCCCTGTTTAAAGAAACATTGACTTAATAAAATCTCATCAAAGAAAGGTAAGTCCACCACTCAAAATTAGATGGCATACATGCCTGCACAACCACAAATGATATATGCTAAGGTTCAAGCTGACAGTTTACCAGTGTACATTCACGACTTGTTTAATATGCAAGCCTACTCAGTTCTCAGGCAGCTTGGATGTTTTCTTTAGATTATTAAACAACACCCAATTTGCATTAAGAATGAAAGATGGAAAGTACCAGAATTTCCCAAGTTAACCAGCTTAGTCAAACAGGCACAAAACTCAAATAAGACTCCTTTACATTTATTTTGACAAGGCAAACCAATACGGCGGCAACAAGAAATTTATCTCTTGCAGCCATGCCCTCAACTACAAATAATCAGTGGCTAAGGAGTTAATTGCAAACTATCAATGTTGAACCCTTGACTAAAGGATCCAAAATCAATAAGTAATTAACACCACAGTTAAAACAAAACTTCCATTTTCCCATATAATGCACAATAGTTATCAGGCTATATCCTTTATGCTGAATATACATCCATCCAGTCTACAGTGGCTAAATGATTCATAAATTCAATCATCATAGTAGCCTGGGATTAGCCTCAGCCACTAGAGTGCAAATGGGATTAATTTGCTGTGAATGAGATATATTGAAAAGAATACTTACTCATGGCATTAGATTTTATAGGATTGCTCTCCTCATTGTTGAAATGATCAATACCAGGTCTATTGCGAGAAATATCCGTGCCCAACCCAGAATCTTCTGCCTTGTTGACTATATCCTCTTGAGTTTCAAAACCATCTTCCTGCACAATGCCAAAAATAAAAGAAAATTCATTTCCCTTGGAGAAACACTTCAAGTACCCCAATTGGTGAACACTGTTGTGCAATAATTATGGAAGGGAGTAACTAGATTAACTACATTTGTTTCCCAAATATTACAATAATAAGATTGTACCGATACCTGGTGCACCAAACAGTTAATTGATGGATGTCTACGTAAAAGGTTGTGAATCAAAGCTATGATAACCAATGCTCCAGAAGGAGGGACAGAAATTGCCAGTCTACTTAATTTTTTAGCAAAAGCAGCAGCCAAATATGCTGGAAGAAGTGGTGACTTCAGGCAAGAGTCAAGAAGCTGCAAAACAAATAAACAGATTAATTAGAAGATAGTAACCTGCAGCCAACAGAACTTCCAAGTTGATTTTGAAATCCTACAGTATAGATTAGGGACAGACAACCACGGTACAGACCTCAACGCTTACAGCAAGAAACATTTTATGTACCTTGTTCTTTTAACATCAGAAAGTATTCAATTAAGCACAACTGAAAAGAAAGAAATTTACACCAATAGAAACAAAAACTAATCCTAATAACACTAAAAATTTGGACATTTGAAGTATGAAAATGTTAACTATGAATGACAAGGTTGCTGGTCAACATTGATGTCAGCCTCTTAACATTCAATGAAGAAAATACATTTAAATCTAGCGATGGCCTAAAATAAGTAGGTAGACTTCAATGTATCTCAATAGTTTGATACAGTCTCATCAATTACATTATTAAAAAGTGGAAGTATCAACTTATGACGAAACAATGAGCAAGTCAGCACTTTGCATTACCTGAAAAAATTTGGCTCTGTGTTTTGCCATGAAGATAGAAGGCGCCAAAAGTGCATAAAGCTTTTCATAGAAGTTGGGGTATTCTAGACCATGTTGTGTCATTAGGATGAAAAGGCTGCTAAGAGCCATGACACTAACAACACCACCAATATCATATGATCTTGTTAAAAAGTCACTGCACATTATAGTTAATAAATCAGATTAGTACGATGATGCATACATAATAGCTAAAAGTGTTGGTGTTAGATTAACTTACCATAAAATGATAGGATTAGACAAATGAGGGATGACCGCCTGATGAAGAGTGGCGAGAACCTGAGAAATAGCAGGCAGTAGGACTGAATAAGAATAAGCATAACAAATCCATATAGAAAATTAACAGGAAAAGATATGCATAACAAAATCAATGTGAGCATTAACCCAGCCTACCACCAATGCTAAAGCAAAGGGGCAAACACTTAATATCAGTGCCAGAGAGTAAGAAAGCAGTAGTGTTTACCTCCTTGTATATGTCAATAGGGAGTGGCAGTCTAAGAAATGAAATCCACGCCTTGGTAAACTTCAATTTCATCTTCCTGGCAATAGTGGATGGAGACAACACCTGGAAATAAGCAGAAAACCACATAAAAAGGAAGAACTTAATATTGCAGTGTCAATTCAAATAAGCAGAAAAGGCAGACTGTCCACTAAATGCCCAACTAAATTTAAATGGAAATGATGGCAATAAAACATCAGCATCACTGAATTACATCACTGTTTTGCTTATCAGCCTTGAGCTGTTTATCTTCTGATTTTCGAAGCTTAGAAATTTCTTTTTGATCATGTTCTTCTTTAGATGAAAATCCTGTTAAATACAGAAAAAAAAAAGATTAAATTTTGTTTGACAGATAAAGAAGCAAGTTTACTATGCAATTTAAAAGTAAGGGAAGTTTGCCTCAAAATGTCAACAACTTGCTAACATCAGTCACACTACTCATCAAGCACAGTGAATCAAAAGAAGATTAAAATCAGAAAATTTTCCATATTAATATTTTCATCCAGGCAGAAAAAAATAAATGAATCATAATCCCAAAGTCAAGGCTCTAGATTATGATCAACAGAAGCAAATTTACTAAGCAATTTACAAGTAAGGGAAGTTTGCCTCAAAATGTCAACAACTTGCTAATATCACTCACACCACTCACCAAGCTAAGAGAATCAAAAGAAGATTCAAATCAGAAAATTTTCCATATTATTATTGTCATCCAGGCAGAAGGAAAGAAATGAATCATAATATTCTCAGAGTCAAGGCTTTAGATGGTGATCAACAGAATTATTCTTCTAAAATTAAATCCATTACAAAAGAGCTAAAGAATAATCTCTAAATATAGAAAACAACAAGAATCACCTGATCCACTCCACATCTCATACTCAGATTTTCCATCAATGCCTTCCAGAGGGGGAATGTGAGATATAATATAATGTATCTTGTGAATAGAAAGCTCCATGCTGCAACAAAACAGAGCAACAAGTCAGAAACCTTCTGTTCTGTTACTTAAATTATAACAACCATCCAGCATGGAAAAAATGACACAGGTGAATAAAAATTTTTTATGTTATTTAGTAAAGAAATAGGTGGCAAACTAGCAGTAACTTGCAAAATACATCATGGAAAGAAAGAGAGCATAACTGAATAAGTAATTGGCTACAATGGAAGTCTGAATTCATTGAAGTCATTCAGTACAAAATAGAGTTTTAAGTAGATTTATTTTGCAGCACCGCATCACAAGAGTATAGAAAAAGGAATACTTTGCAAAGATACGGACAATATGCTGGCCAAATCTAACCTGTCTCTTGACTGACTCCTGCTGTCACCATCCTCACCCATAGTTTTGTCATCTAAACCAGGTAAAATAAGGCAAATAAATCATATAAAGATTTATAAAAGAAATATTGAAGAGATATATTTTGGAATAGAGACTATGATTAAAAGGTACCAGAGATATCTTTTGCGTCCAAAGTTTTAGCAAGTTTTTCCATGCTAATGAAGCTAAAAAACCTGTGAGAGACAAAAGCCAAAGCACCATTTAACAAGAAGCAAGAAATGACTCTTCTCCAAGACAGTAAGAAATGTAACAAAAATCTCAGAAACTACAAATTTGTGCTGTCAAAGGGAAGCACTATTTGCCTCGAATGCACTATTGCCTGTTCCATCAATAACAATGACCGGTAATGTAGTATCACATCCAAAACCAACAAGAAAGGAATTGGAAGACAGACAGGATGTAACCATTTCTAAAATAATGAAACTTCAAGACGACATGGTTGATTACGCATTTACAATAGACCACACAAAGTTTGAATCATACCGGACATCAATATACTTAAAATACTTTGATGCAAGCAACTCTGATAAAGTATCAACAGCTGTTGCTGAGTGAACCTGAAATAAGGATAACCAATTAGAAACAGAAATAGAAATAACGACAAAAAATCACAGAACATATTAAGTAATTCAAAGTAAACGAAACTTACAATACTGCGCAGTAATTTGTGGTAAATAGCAGAGTAAAACCTTCCCCCATTTCCTAGCTTCACGAATTCCATGAACGAATCCAACACAATTTCCTAAAAAATAGAAAAGCAATAAAAATACTGCTGTCAAGTTCAAATTTAAAAAACAAAACGAACAGAGAAAAAAAAGAAAACACAACAAAAAGAAATTGTTACTCTCAAAGCTTCTTCGGTGTCCGGTGAAACCAAAACTTCAATCAACAATGTAACGAACTCATCGAACTTTGACCTCAGCCACGTCCTGTAAATAAACTCAGGATCCTCCTTGGCTGAATCGTCGAGACGGCGCCGTTTTGTTGAAGATGAAGAGGGAGGGAGGTCGGGGAGCACCGCGGTGAAGAAGGACTGTAGCGAGAGGAGCGATTCTAGAACGTGCTGAGGCGGCGACAATGGGGATATGAAGGTGAGGAGGAGTGGAAGATTGTTGATGTGAGCTCGTGAAGAGAGCAGCTGCTGACCTAGGGCTTTCAACTCTTTTAATTTGGTCTTTTTTGGTTTTTGTGTGAGAATGGACGCCATTGTTTAGAGAGCTTCGAGCTTGTTTCAAGTTGGAGGGAACGAGAGAGAGGGTAAAAAAAGAATGATGAAGCAGTTTCATTAGGTTTCCCTTGAAGAAGGAGTTTAGCTTTTTTCAGCCTGTTTGGTCACGCGGGTTTTATTATTCTCAATAGTAATTGGTTGGTTCGACCCGTGAGAGGCGGTCGTAGCCGGGAGTGCGTGGAGAAGAGGATGGTTTAATGGAGTAGGCTGTTGGGTTCACTTCTCGGTTGCTCAATGAAATGCCGGCACACCGAAAAGGCCAACAAGCCCGTTTCATGAATTTCTGGCTTGCAAAAGGCCCACAAGTGGCGGGTTTGGTCATGCTCCAAAGGTCCTCATCCAAAAGGAATTGTAATCTGAAATTTTTCGAATTAATCTCTATTCTATCCTTTTATTTATCCAAATAATACCTATTTTGACGAAAAAACTATCACGTAACGACTGTAACTTTCATACTCATTATAGAAATTGATTACATGACTTTTCATTAAATCAATTTCATCATATCAAAAAATTCATGTAAACATCCGTAAATGCAGATGATGCAGTGGACCTAACGGCCATTTCGACCACGTGATCCGTCAACACAATAGTCCACATAAGATCAGAGCTTGACTGAACACAACAGAAAATAAAAACTTATTTTAAAGAAATGAAAAAGTTCATAAACTTATTTAGTATTTTAACCTTTCAAAATAATTTGAAAATGTTGAATGTACTCAAAGAAAGAAAAATAAAATGTTTTCAAACAATTGTCTGATTATAACTTGGAACTCTTGGGTATAATTCATTTTTAAATTGAAGTTTCGACAATAACTAGAACTAACATAATCAATACACCAGAAACAGCTTGTGGGATTCATCATACTTTTACATACACACTGTAGAACTATCAACTATCAAGTTAAATAGAATAATAGAAGATGGAGTCATAAACCTACAAAAATCAAGGCCTCCGTGCCCATATCTGCGCATGCCTGCGCAAGTGTGGATGTATTAATGTCAAATTATGGAGGTTGTAAAGTCAAGAACGGTTGGATATGAGAAGCGTAAGCCAGCTCTTTAGATTTAAAACAGTATTTATCTCCATCCTATTTCAAGCCTTGCTGCTTCGAAAACAAAATTTGTCTGCCAGAACCTACCTGCCATTCGATTTTGAAATATTTCATCAGGGACACTGATCACACAAAACCAAAGATAACAATGCTAATTATTTTCAGTAAAAACTTTCAACTTCAAAACTATAACAAATTGAAACTACGTGTTGGAACTAATTCCTCCTAAAATTGTGCTAAACCAACTTTAGTGACAGCTAATCTAAAGAATAAAAGGAAATAATTAAAATCAGACATGGTTATTAACCTTTCAGTTTTCAAGCATTTTCAATTCCAAGCTGCCGTAGAGAGTCAGGACCAACAAGAAACACACGTCTTGGTGGTTGGTATCGGAAAACCACTACTCCTTTATATGCTGTCCTCGGTACACCATCCTAGAAAACAAAAGCAATCGAAGTTTTTGAAAAGAATGGAACTAATCAATCTTAGATATGAGAAAACAGTTAGGGGTTTATTTGTACTGCAACAACAAAAGTAGAACAACAGCACGAGTTCTTTAAATCAAGGTCATTTTTTTTTCGATTGTGCATCAGGTGAAAGTGCCTGTATGCTTTATTTTATTCTACACGCTTATAGGGCACATGTAAATGAGAGAGAGGTCATTTCAACAGTATCAAAGGTCATACATGGTGTTCCATTATTTTGAAATGGACCAGCTAAAAGTGAATATAGAATATTGCAGCAAAAATTACATGCAATTGATCATAAATGAGTTTACAGTTAAACCTAATATCCACCAATCCTTTGAAGAGGTTCCAAATAAGACTTTCGAAAATCAAGTATCAGCTGCATAAACCAGATATAATACAATGCAGGACTCTCTCTTGTATCATCACCAAAAACTCCAAGCACTTTCACAACAAAAAAAGAAAAGAAAATTTCCCAAATATCACATGAATAATTTACCTTCCATTCTTTAAAAACTCCAAATTGGTGTGCAATGCGTTCAAAGTCTGATTGGTCTTTATAATGAATACGCACATCACCTTTTATATTAGATGCCATAAGAACAGCATCTGCTCCAGGGACAGGTTTTGCTTTTTTCACCATATTGGCAAAATATTTTATATATTTGTCCTAGAAAGAAAAAAAAAAACAATTATACATTACAAATGTAAAAAATAGAACAGAGGGAAAAGCGGTTTCCAGTTTCACCAATTTTACCTCCATTAGGTAGCTCAAATCCTGTGACTTCCAGTCCACCTTTCATAAAGAAAAGCAACACATTATGATGATGATGAAAGGAATATACAAAATTTTAAAATTCTAAGGAGAATTATAGAAACTTTTAAAGCCAACCTTAACGTCATTCATCTTAATAGGCTCAAGATATTGCTGGAAAAACTGTCCCATACTAGAACCCTGATTGAAATCACAAGATTGAATAGAGGAAATGAACCATGGTTGTAAAAGGGAGATGTAAAGATCCTAGCAAAAAGCAAAATGATAACGACCTTTTCTGGTGGAAATTTAAACTTACTGAACCTGCCTATAGCGAGTTAATGATGGGTGAAACACCCGCCTAAATTTGCAGGTATTTTAATTTTATTTAAGTAAGAAAACAAGTTGTTTCAAAACTTGAAGAGAATTCTTTAATTAAAAAAAAAGATAAAAAAAAGACTGAAGCCATAGAGGTATTATATTCATCTAAGTGTATTGTACATTCTTGCAGAAGCAATGCAACAGAATCACAGAACATGACTTTCAACAGAAAACACATTGACTATATGCCTCATTGTTCCATCTAGTTCATGACAGATGCAAAACCAAGACATGCGTACTGCAGGATAAACTACCAAACAAATATTCTCATCCAAGCTAACACATTAAAAAAATTTGTCATCACAGCAATTTTAAACAAGAAATCTTCTCACCAACAAGGTAGCATACGTACATGCTCACCAAAATTATAGGTTCTGCACACTTCAGGGTGAAGGAATTGTCGACCTTTGTGATTCTCTTTTAATCTCAACCAGTCATCCCAGTAAGTGAACTTTTGTAAAGGAAAATTAGTTGATAAAACTACATCACTATGCATTAGTCTAAAGTACAAATTACAATATACTTAACCAAAAAGGATATGCTTTTGGCCACTTTGGTGATAGCTCATTCCATGTAGATATAGTAAGCATCCACCCAAGACCAGGAAAGAAATCTGAGCGATAAAGTGCATCTATACGAAACGATTAAAGCATATTAAGAAATAGAAAGCACCAAAATTCTCCATTTCAAGAAATTTTTAAAACTTGTTCAAAGATGAGCAGGCAAAATCAAGAGTGCAAGAGTCATCCAGAAGTTGATTGCAAAATGACAGAACTTCAGCTATATATTGCACATGAAGAGAGAGATATGGATGTCTAGAAAACAAGCAAACATCCAAATGAGGATGCTCTGATGAGTATGCTAGCACTAGAATAAAATTAAAATATAAAGCTATCTCACAGTCTGCCCCAATTTTTCGGATAAGCACCGCATGGACGGATCAAGAGATAGCATGGAACATCAAAAGCCACTGAGGCTAACATAAGCAATATTTTTGTAAAAGAAGCCAAATCTTAAATATAGACATGCATTAAGCTTGATTCCTCTCCTGGAAAAAATGCCACTTGGAGAAAAGACTTACATGGGTCATGCACAAACTGCTTTTGCCCATTGTCATTCCATGAGGAAACAGCCATAATTGACCTATCATGGTTTAATAACAAGAAGGTGAAAAGGGCGGAAAAGATCGCATCTCATTTTTAGTACTCTGAAACACCCCAAAAGAAAACAGAGAGATCTTTATTTCATTCATGACATACTTATCCTTTTCAAGAAGGGCTGCAGCAGCCTCAAAGTAATCAAAAAAATCAGGGGCAATCTCCATATCATCTGTCTTCAAAAGTGATTCTCAGTCAGTTCAATTTTCCTTTTCCATAAGAAAATTCAAAATAATAATCCACAAAAGAAGACAACTTCACCTTCAAGTATGATTACTCGGTCAAAATTGTGCTTGTAGAACAACTCATCCAATGCCCATTTGTAGTGACCTTAAGAAACCAAATATTTAAGTGCTGGAATTTGTAGAAGCCATGTGAACAAGAAAAAAAAATGATAAAACAATCCTTACGAGCAATCTTGTAGTACGCAATCAATTCCCCAGGCCTTTCTGTATGCACTGGATCAAAATCCAAGTGCTGAAAGAAACTGGAGTAAGCATTTACTGGATTGGTTTGATAAATAAGGATATGAAAACCATGTGAGAGAAGGAAAAAGGAAGAGGATTCATCCAAATCAAAATTCCAACATGGAGAGAGAGAGGGGGAGAGAGAAAAACACAATCTACCTGCATATAAGTTAACTGATTGTAACTCAAAGCTTTACTTCTAACATTTGGATCTGATCCATCCTGAGAGGAAACTATCACAGTTAGAAGCCTTGCTTTTTATTATTGAAAGCAATAGAATAATCATGTGTTTGTTGTGCATGAAGTGTAATAGCGTCCATCTAGTCCGATAGACAAAGAAAACCTTTTATTGCAAATAAAGTATAAGACTATAAATATAAATACCTGTGATACAAAAAGTGGATATTTTGAAGCAACAGAGCTCTGATACCTGCAAAGATTTAAGCCAAAGTAAGTCAGCATAAAATTACCTACTATTTGGTCAAACAGGCTATGCTATCAGACTAAACTCATCAACATACTTTAAGATAGAAGCAATAGTCCTTTCCAGATAATCTGCACGATTGCATGCCATGATGACAACTGCTGCCACTGGTACCTAAAACATTCAACCCATAGATAAGATGATTGCAAAGAATACAGGTAGTGATATGTGGAGATAAATGCTCGTATCTCACGAACCTGCGCTTTGTCAATTATTCTTTGAAGGCCTTTCTCTGAAACAACCAAAAAGAAAGAATACTAAGTGTGTAAAAAGCATTCCAAGTGCCAAATCAAAGAAAATGACTTCATTGAAGGAATAATACAAAAAGAATAGTAGATACTGACATGAAAAACCAAAAATAAATAAATAAATAACATTTTACAACAATTTAAAGATGCTTAGCAAAAATAATTAGAGAAAAGAAGGAAACAAATGCCAAACTACATTGATGAAGGAGCAGAATAGCCTTCATCAGATGCAATGACATAGATAACAACCTTATAAATGGTGATGAAGTTTATTTGCATTTAAAGACCCTTATAAACAGCAAATCAGTAACATAAATTAACTATAATAATTATGTATACGACAATTTCAAAAAGATCATATGAACTGAACATCACTTAATGTCTGCCTAGAAACCATAGAAAGGATTTTCTACTCATTCGAAGTATATAATAGTAGTAATGATGCAACAAGTAGAACAGAACAAGAAACAAACAGTTCATTTCTGATAGGGAAGTACTTTCAAGATCTTGAACAAGTGCCTTCAGTTGTGCACACTCCTGCTCCTTTCGCTTCTTCCCCTCTGAAATTGCAACATGGTCAGAGTGAATGCATTGAATATAAACCATTTTTATGGGTTTTACCAAGCTAAGAAAAACCATAACAATTTCGACATTGTCTGAAGAGAACCATGTATAAAGGGGTAAATTCACACCTTCAAGTGCAACAATTTGTTCTTGTTGCATGCTTATTTGATCAATAAGCAGTCGTATTTGACTTGTACAATGGTGCTCTGCATCAAGCTGTCAAATACAATAGCACCCCATTATAATAATCATTAAAAAGCCTCCCTATCATTAAAAATTCAAGGATGAAGAAGATGGCATGTTCAACACATAAATTGTTCATATTCCTTGGGTTTTATTCAGTTAAAACAATGCTGAAGCTTTGGAGAGCTAAAACATGCAATAAACTGAAACAAACTAACCGCTTCAGCTATTCGATCGGCGTATTCCGATTGCGTGGCGAAAAGCCGCATCTACGAAGAAAACAATTCGAAATAAGCATATCATTTCAATATCTAAATTAGAAATTTGAATTTCGATAGTAAGAAGAAAAAGGAAAAGAGAAAGGGTTTTCAACTCTTTACCTGGATGTAAATGAAAACCAAAGCAGCGGGGATGAGAAGGAACCGGAAGTCGCAGCTTAGCTTAGCCATTTATACTTGTTCTCCGGCTGACTCAGAACCACGGAGACTTCCGATTTCTATCTGATTTTTGCCAATTTGATTTGATTTTTTGTTATTCAAATCTTCATTTCTTGAATTGTATTGATTTGCAGAAACAATGAAGGGAAAATTAGATGGGTTTAAGACTTTTAAAAGGGCTTTTCGTTTTTGATCTACGTTTTTACTTGACTTGGGCGTTGAGTCCAATTTACGCAGACTTGGCTAACGTGCGCCTTCTACTCTTGGAATTATCTCATACTTAAGAGGTATATAATGCAGTTACATATCCACCAAAAAACTAAAATAATTAGTAGATATTTTATATAATATTGTAAAAAAAATTATGGTAATTGAATAACAATAATATTAACTTTTTGACAAAACGAAGTGAAATTGCTATGAATATCTTTTAGAAACTTCAACGGCTTAAAACACTTTTTACTTAAATAATTATTAACTAGAATAAAACTTGCGTCACGTAATTGATATGTAAATTTTAATAAATTACTGTATAAAAAATTTAATGAAAAAGTTAAAATTAGTGAGTGATAATCTTTAATATCTTAATTTTTGTAGATTGTTTAAAGAAAAAAATCAAAGTTATTTGTTTATAAAGAAGTTATTATTCAATCTACAAAAATGAAGTCATTTGTAATAATTTAGAAAAACGGAATCTATTTTATTTTTCATAGCATGACAAAAATAATATTAACATGTGTAAAATTATTAAATATTTATGTATTTTACCTTTATTTTTAATGAATTAGTTAACTTTTAAAGAATTAAATTAGTTAATTTAATTAACTAATTAATTGGCTCATTAATTTTAAAATAATTAATCAATTAATTTTAATCACACATTTATATAACCAATTATCATTTTTAATTAATTCATATGCTCTTTATTTTAAAATTTATATATAATTTATCAATTATACATTTAATTATTTTTTATTTTATTCAACAAAACAAATTAATNATTTAATTAATTTTTATTTTTATTCAACAAAACAAATTTAATTTTTTACTACATAGTAACCACCTACTTTGCTTTCTTTCTTTCTTTCTTTTTTCCTTCTTCTTCTTTATCTTTCTTTTCTTCTTTTTTTCTCACCTTTCTCCTTGCATCTATCTTTTCTAGCAAACATTAGCGTAAAGAAAAGTAAGAGATATATGACCTCATGTATAAGAGATATATGACCTCATGTATCATGTCGACCCTTGTATAAGGTAAGAACCAAAATAGAGCCTGTCAAGGCAAAGTTCTACTGTATACATGAACAAAATTTGTTGCACAGACGAGTACCCATGGAAGATCTTATCAATTTCTGGATCTTCCAGTAATCATGAAGACTTGTCATCAAAATAAAATAAAATAAAAAAGCAATTTATTAGAAAACTCAATATCTTCCATCTTTCATCCTTTTTTCCAAAATCCAAAATCAAGAAAAATAGCAATTAATAAATAAAAGAGAAATTGGACGAAAAAACGAGAGAAAAAGATGATGCAAACAGTGAGGGAAATCTTGGAAGAAAAAGAGGAAAAAATAGAAGAGAGGGTCGGGCAACGGGTAAGACATTTGGGGAAAGTTACTTTTGTTTCGGTGAGAGAAAGGAAAGACATTCCTATGTCACATTGTAATAACTTTGCAATGTGAAGACTTTCCCATGTCTAAATTGTAAACCAAACACTATAAAGACATTACAATCAATTAAATTGTGCGGAAAATAAGGAACTTACATCGTATCAAACGCTATCTAATACTAAATAACCCAAGTCAAAAAATGCTCATCAAAAAGGTTTTAGTCATTTTCACTACTTTCAAATTAGCAAGCTTTTTTAGAGTTATTACAGAAAGCAACACCTTAAATGCGGTTAAATGAATTCAAAATCCTTGTTGTTCCATAGAAAATGTGAAAAGCCATCCTTCATAAAGAAAACCTCAAGGCTTAAGTAGGGTTTGCTGGTGCATTAGTTTATATTTCTAGATTAGTTATAATGATATGATGAACAATTTGGTAAAGGTGGGGAATAGCATGCACATAAATTATTTGTTGGATATATAGTGATATCTTATAAGATTTATATCCCACATTACCTAAATACAAAAGATGTTAATGTTTTATATAAGCAAACTCATTACAAGTTTGTTGAAAGCCTAAAAAGAAAGTGGTCTCGCATGTAGATAAGATTGGGTTAAGCCTTGAGAAAATGTGAATTTTCCCCTTGCACGCAAATATACATGAGGGCTAGACATAAGTGATATTTTTGTACTTTAGTAGTTATTGTTATGAAATAAATCTTAAAAGAATAAATAAAGATAACTTGAAAGAATAATTAAAGAGAAGGAAGAAAGTGTTAAATATACATGAGGGCTAGACATAAGTGATATTTTTGTACTTTAGTAGTTATTGTTATGAAATAAATCTTAAAAGAATAAATAAAGATAACTTGAAAGAATAATTAAAGAGAAGGAAGAAAGTGTTTGGGGGAAAAAAAGAGATCTTATTGAATTATATATTTACAAATGAAGTGAAGGAATCTATTTATAAGCTAACAACCCCTTGAATCATAGTCCTAATCTAATTCTATCTAAGAGTTCAAATCATATTACATTTCTTGTATCTTGCCTTTTAGGCTGTTTGACTTGGTCTGCACTTCTTGAGTCATAATATAATGGACATTCACATATTTATTCATAACATTCCCCCTTGAATGTCTATTGTATTAAGAATATGCCTCGTTAAAACCTTACAAAGAAAAAACCTCATGGAAAAAAATCTGAGTGAAGGAAAAATAGTACATAATTCTTTTCAAGAATACGCTTTTGAATTACTGCCTCATTAAAAACCTTATCAAGAAAAATCCAGTGAGAAAAACCTTGATGAAGGAAAAGAGTATAATACATATTTTACTCCCCCTGATGACTGCATCATAGAGATCTTTAAAATAATGCATTCCAACTTTTCAAATGTTGCAATAAGAAAGGCTTTGGTGAACAAATCTACTAGATTGTCACTTGACTGAATTTGTTGAATACTAATTTCATCATTTTCTTGGAGATCATGAGTGAAGAAGAATTTTTTACGAAATATATTTTGTTCGATCGCCTTTAATGTATCCTTCCTTTAATTGTGCTATGTAAGTAGTATTATCCTCATATAACGTTGTTAGAATTTTCTTCTTGGTTGACATGCCACACATTTCTCGAATATGTTAAGTTATAGATCTTAACCAGACACATTCATGACTTGCTCATTAATTGCTAAAATTTCTGCATGGCTAGAAGAAGTAGCAAATATAGTTTGCTTTATAAAATGCCATAAAATAGTCATACCTCCATATGTGAACAAATAACCTATCTGGGATTGAGTTTTATGTGGATCTGATAAATATCATGCATCTGCATAACCAATTAAATTTTATTTTGATGCATTTGAATTATATAAGCCATATCCATTGTTCCTCGGAGATATCAAAGTATATGTTTAATTCCATTCCAATGTCTTCGAGCTAGAAAAGAACTATATCTTGCTAATAAATTTATAGTAATTGATATATCAAGTCATGCATTACTAGCAAGATACATTAATACTCCAATTTCAATAAGAGATGGTACTTCAAGACCATGAAGCTCTTTATTATCCTCACGAGGTTGAAAAATATCTTTTTTTCATATCTCATAACCTTACAACCATTGGTAAACTCAATGGATATGTTTTCTCCATATAAAATCGTTTTAGCATTTTGTGATATAATTTGATTGATGGATAAAATTCTATTTGTCAAGTATTCAATCTAAAAACTCATACAAAACTTTATTTTTTCAAGGTCTTTCATCTCAAATTCTTTTTTTAAGTAATTCACGGCTTTTGATAACTCTTTAAAAGTTTCAATAATGTTTAGATCATCAACATAAACAACAATTATCACAAATTCATATCTGAATCTTTTTATAAAAACACATGGGCATATTGGATCATTTTTATAGCCTTTTTTCGATAAATATTCACTTAGGCTATTATACCACATGTGTCTGAATTGCTATAATCCATATAAAAATTTATTTAATTTAACCGAATAAATCTCTTGGGATTTCAAATTTTGTGCTTCAAGCAACTTAAATCCTTCAGGGATTTTCATATTGATATCATTGTCAAGTAAGCCGTATAAATAAGCTGTAACTACATCCATCAAACGCATTTCAAGCTTTTCATGTATTGTCAGACTAATTAAATATCAAAATGTAATTGCATCCACCACATGAGAATATGTTTTTTCATAATCAATACCAGGCTTTTGGGTAAAACCTTGTGCGACAAGCCGTCTTTTATATCTCACAATCTTATTTTTCTCATTTCGTATTCGCACAAATACCCATTTATATCTCATTAGTTTTACATCATTTGATGTACGGACTACAGGTAAAAAAACTTCACATTTTGTAATTAAATTCAATTCCACTTTGATTGCGTATTTCCACATTGGCCAATCATTCATATAAGTTCAAGATTCTCATTTTTCTTTCATAATAGTGAGCTCTATATTATATACAAAATATCGTCGACGTTTATTTACCGGTTCCATCTTTTCCCATCATGACATAATTGATTGAGATCTCTTCATTTTCAATGATTTCAAGTACCTGAATTTCTTCTGAAATTTTTCTCAATTATGTTAGGGGTCTCTTCTAGAGTTTCTACTTCCTCTTTCTGACCATTTTAAATATTTGCTCATTTTCTTTTTCGAGGATTTATCTTTGGAACCGATTGATTTTCATGCTTCTAGCGTGCCTTGTCCTACAGGGACATCCATGCTAATAGGAGCATTCGCAACTGGTATATAAGATATAGTTATTCCCTTTAGGTCAATAAATACGTCTGGCAACTGATTTACTATATTTTGCAAAGTAATTATCTTTTGAACTTTAAATTCATATTGCTTTGTGCGATGATCAAAACTAGATAATGATAATGTATTTCAAGATATTTCCTTTTCCAGCTGCTTATTTTCTCCCCTCTAATGTTGGAAAAATTGTTTCATCAAAATAACAATCAGCAAACCTTGCAATGAATAAATCTCCTGTTGAGGGTTATAGATATTTAATTATAAATGGAAATTCATATCCAACATATATTCCTAACCTCCTTTGAGGACCCATCTTTGTGCGTTGTGGTGGAGCGATTGAAACATATACCGCACATCAAAAAAAATTTTAGATGAAAAATATTTGGTTATTGACCGTAAACCAATTGTATAGGGAGAATTTATAATAACTTGTTTGGCTTGATGCATACAAATGTTGTTACATCCAAAATGGCATGCCCCCAAGTCAACATTGAGAGTTTGACTTTCATAATTAATGGCCTTACAATCAGTTGGAAGTGCTTAATAAATAATTCTGTTAGACCATTTTGTGTATAAGTATAAGCAACAGGTTGTTCAATAGTTATTCCAACTAATATGAAATATTAAAGGCTTGAGATGTAAATCCACCAGCATTATCAAGACAAATAATCTTGATTACATAACTAGTAATGTGCTTGTAAACGAATAGTTGTAAATGTCAAATTGCAAGCTGATAATAAACACACATGTGACCATCTAGTCGATGCATTGAATAAAACTGTAAAATATCTAAATGGTTCATATGGTGGATATATGAATCCACATATAACCTTGAACATTATTCAAAAACGTAGAAAATTGAATCCCAACTTTAGCTGGTGATAGCTTTATAATTTATTTACCTTCAAAGCAAGCAGCACATAAAATTTATTAGATTGAAAAAAATCTTCTGGTTTTTCAATGAATGATCATATAAATTTTTAATCATTTTCTTTTACATCATTATTGATGGGGGATGGTCCAACCGGTCATGCCAAACATCAAAATCATTAGTAAATTTCTGGTTTACTATGAGTTTCAATTATTCTAATATTTGTATAGTTTAATTCTAAGAACAGAGCGAGTAATTTTTTTTTCAACACACACTTTCTACTTGAGATAATATATGTAATATAGAGATATTAAGTGTCTATTTCATTCATTGTCTCAATATGACATCTATTCAGACGAATATCTTTAAAACTTAATAAACGTCTTTGAGACTTAATAGAAAATAATACATCCTCTATTACTTTATTCCTCAAGGTAGTAAAATATTAGTTCTTCTGGAGCCTTCAATTAATCTTGTACTACCAGATATTGAATTGACATTTTTTTTGTCAAGTAGGAAAAAAAACTCCTTGTCTTTAAATATAGTGTTTGTTATAACAATGTCTGCTAGACATATATTTACATCATAGACCTTAGATCCAACAATATGAATATCCATAAATATATACAATAAGAAACTTACAAGTTAACATAAAAGAATATTAAATATAGAATTAAAACATATAATAAGAACATATCATTTAAACATAGTAAAGCATCTTCATAATATAGTTATACTAAATATATCAATTACTATTAAGTTCATTCTCAGATATTTCTATTACCAATCGAATGATCAATTCCTTTTTTCAAGACAAGAAAATCAATAATAGATATTTTATTACCAATCAGGTAATCAATTCTTCTTTCAGGATGGGCAAATATCTTGACGTGCTATATCAACTTGACCATAATTAAAATCATCACAAGATATTTTAATTTTCAGTGATACTTGATAAAATTTAAGACGTACGACAGGTACGTGACCAATGATCTTTCATGCCACATCAATGACAATATGTTTTCTATATTCCTCCCTTTTTTTTCTTCTATTTTTGTATTTTCATTATTCATCCACTTTTGGTGGGTTAAAAGTATTCATCCACTTCTAGTGGGTTGAAAGTATTCATCCACATCTTGTGGGTTGAAATTATCCATCCACTTCTTGTGGATTGAAATTATCCATCCACTTCTGATGGTAAAATTATTCTTAGATTCTGATGGTAAAATTATTATCCACTTCTTCCATATCCATGATCATAATTATTAAATGATGTGGCATTCACTTCAGAAAATAGATGGATTCATGAAGATAAATTCATGACCATGACCATAATTATTAAATGATATCGCATTCACTTCAGGAAATGGATAAATTTATAATTTTTTTTATTAGTAGCTCGTTTGTCACATTCACTTCAGGGAATGGACATTATGATTTTTCATTAATAGCTATATAATAGTAAATTCACTTTCCAATCAAGGGACAAAATTTAATATACACTATATGATAGTAAAATTTATATTAAAGTTGATTTTTAGAGAATGAAAATATTAAAGAGATATCAAGTCACTTACTTGATTTATTACAACCAAAACAATTAAAGATCAACCATTGAAATTCTTTCAAAGCTTGGAGATGATGAAAACAAAATAATAGTAGCACTTACTTGATTTGCTAAAACTATAAATCAAAACCGAATCGTTGAAATCCTTTTGAAGCTTGAAGATGATGCAAACAAAATAATTTCAAAACTTAATAAATCAGAGAATCGTGCTGATAACGTGTTATGAAATAAATCTTAAAAGAACAAATAAAGATAACTTGAAAGAATAATTAAAGAGAAGAAAGAAAGTGTTTAGAGGGAGAAAAGAGATCTTATTGAATTGTATATTTACAAATGAAGTAAAGGGGTCTATTAATAAGCTAACAACCCTTTGAATCATAGTCCTAATCTAATTCTATCTAAGAGTTCAAATCATATTACATTTATTGTATCTTACCTTTTAGGCTATTTGACTTGGTTTGCACTTCTTGAGTCATAATATAATGGACATTCTCATATTTATTTATAACAGTTATATGTTTTTTATTTTCAACTTTTTCAACTTATGGAATTAGTCTTTGATTTTGGTAGTTAAGATATTTTAAATATATTCTGTCAATATCTTCTTTTTAAATCTAATTTTAAACTATTATAGAATCAAATTTTAAACGTTTATTTTCTAATTTTTTGTTAATTCTCTATCCTCAAATATTTCACCAAACAGCCATTCTTTCCCTATAAATACAATGCTCCACGTTCATTCTCAACATACCAAAAATTAATTTTCTCTTCTCCCTCTTCTCTACTTAATTGACCTCTTCGATTTGTTGGTTTCTTACTTCTTTAATTTTTTGTTGCTCTTGCATTTTTTACAATTTGTGCAAACTATTCAGGATATATTTCCTAATTTTTGGTTAATTCTCTATTCTCAAATATATCACCAAACAACCATTCCTTCCCTATAAATACCATGCTCCATGTTCATTCCCAACATATCGAAAATTAATTTTCTCTTCTCCCTCTTCTTGACTTAATTGATCTCTTCGATTTGCTGGGCTCTTACTTCTTTAATTTTCTAATGCTCCTATATTTTTGATAATTTGTGCAAACTATTAAGGAAGAGTTTGTTGAATCTTGGGAGATAACTGCTTTAATCTTTTTGCATTAAAAAAAACACCAAAGCATACAAATTTTGAATGAAGTCCCAAGACTTGTTTTCTAGTGTATTGATATTTACCCCCTATTTTCAATAAAAATGATTCTTTTTCATATGATTTGAGACATAATGAGCTTGGTTTCTAGAATATGATTATATCAATGTTTAATAAATAAAGAATGATAGATTTTAAGTACGTGCATTCATAGTTTTATGTTTTTAAACAAAATTGCATGGTTTCAAACTAAAATAGCATGGTTTGTTAAATACTCTTCCGTTAATACTTGTTTCCTTCCTTATCCCTCACTAAGTATTATTTACTCGCCCTTTTTAAAACCTTGTGTTTTTATTTTTAGATCCCCAGTTAGATAGAGCTTAGCCTTGAGGTGGATCCTCTTTCACAAACCTTGGTAAGTACTTAAAGGCATTCACTAACTACACCAACACCATACCAAATGGGCTCCATTGGCTTGTTTTGGTTTGTCTAGTTGCAATGTCTTCTTTTGTTGTTTACACATATAGGCACCAATATGTTTAGATGTGATGAAAAGTTATTAAGTTACAATGTGATTATGTGGAATATTAGTGTGATACTTGGTTATAATGAATGGAATATAAAACATGTGTTTAAGATATGAATGTTGAATTTGTACAAATGAGTGGACATGAATTTCATATGAAATAAATACAGGTTTGTAGGCTTGTGAAGGTCTTGTGGGCTATGTCCATTGGGCCTTCACGTTGGTCATGGTCCAATAATGGGGTGTGATGGTAAAGAACAAGGAAATAAACTTCTTTTGGTAATAAATTTTACATTTATCTTGTAGATAATGATCTTTTAACTTGTACTGATGTAATTTTTTCTAAAAAAATCCATTTTGGAAAAAAGTTATAAAAAATTAGATTGATTTTATTTTACAAAAATCAGATTGATTTTATTTTACAAAAATCAACATGAAAATTAGTTGATTTACCGCCCGAAGCTAAACTAATTGGCTGTAAATGGATTTTTAAAAGAAAGTTTAATCCTAGTTATATTATTGATAAATACAAAGCTAAATTAATTGCTAAGGGTTTTACTAAAAAACGATATTGACTTTTGCTCCAGTAATAAGAATTTCATCTATTCATATTTTAATTGCCTTAACTTCTATTTATAAACTTATTGTTCAACAAATGGATGTTAAAATAGCTTTTCTAAATGGTGATTTAGAAACTTGAGGGATGTGTTCTTCTTGGTTAAGAAAACAAAGTTTGTAAATTGATTAAATCTTTATATGGCTTAAAACAAGTACCAAAACAATAGTATGAAAAATTTGATCAATTTCTTATTAGTAATGGATTTTCTACTTTTGGAGTTGATAAATGTGTGTACACAAAATTATTGATAGTGAATGTGTGATTATAAGTTTTTATATTGATGATATGCTTATTTTTGTACATGCATTGATATTGTCAATAAAACAAAATATTTTTTAACTTTTAAATTTGATATGAAAGATTTGGAAAATGCCAATGTTATTTTGAGTGTTAAACTCATAATATGTGATAATGACATAATGCTAACACAAGAACATTATGTTGAGAGGCTATTTAAAAAGTTTAAATATTTTAATGTCACACTTATGAGTACTCCTTATGATGATAATACCCAATTTAAAAAAAAATAAAGGTTATAGTGTAGCTCAGTTTGAGTATGCTCATATTACTGAGAGTTTAATGCATTTGATGAATTATACTCGATCTTATATAGCTTATGTTGTGTGTAGAGTAAGTAAAAATACACAAAATCCCAATCGAGATCATTGGATTACCTTGAGCAGTGTAATGAAAAATTGAAGAGATACCATAAACTATGATATTTTATATAATTGATTTCCTACTGTATTAAAAGGATATAATGATGCTAATTAGATATCAGATTTAGACAAGACAAAATCCACAAGTGGATATGTGTTCACTCTTAGTGGGGGTGTTGTAACTTGAAAATTAACCAAATAAACAATAATTGCTAAATCTATGATAGAATTAAAATTTATAGCTTTGGAGTTGGTTGGCAATGAGGTTGAGTGGTTAAGAAACCTCTTATTAGATATTTCATTGAGAATGAAAACAACACTTTCTTCATCTATATATTATGATTGCCAAGCAGTAATAGTCATTGTAAAGAATAAAACTTTCAATGGTAAGAATAGACACATTTATTTAAGACATGATGTGGTAAAGCAGCTGCTTAGAGATGTGATTATATCAATTAATTATGTGAAGTCAGAATTGAATTTGGCCAATCTTCTAACTAAACTCTTGAGAAGAAAATTAATTAATAATACATTGAGGGGAATGAGACTTAAACCAATTGAGAAAAATTAACAATAATGGCAACCCAACCTATGTGAGTGGTGAGCTCATGAATTAGGTTTAAATGGTAATAACAAGTTATTCATTTATAAATTGATACACTATTAAAATTGTTGTCCCTCATGTGGTGTGTAAATAGTGCAAAATTGTAATGAAAGAAAGATTGAGTTAAACTCTTAGGGCATGCTTGGTTGGAGGAAATGGAATAGCCATTCCTCCTCTATTCTCATTCTTAAGATAAAGTTTCATTTGATTCAATAGAATAGCTATTCTTCGGAATAGCCATTCCAAGAGAAGCCTAAATAACCATTACTAAGGCCTCCTTATAAGAAAAAAATTATTAGACAAATATATCCTTTTACAATTTAAAAAATTACCTTATAAAAAAATACTAAACCTATTTTTTCTCTCTTCCTCA
>NC_030851.1:7575365-7621950 GCF_000208745.1 Theobroma cacao | reverse complement strand
AATAAAATAAAAATAAATAATTATAACAACATTTAATATTAATGATTAAAGCATAAATAAAATATTAATATCATTAATATCAATTTTTAATATTTTAAATAAATTATACATCATTAATGTTTAAAAATAAAATAATTTAAAAATAAATAATCATAATAATATTTAAATTATAAATAAAATATTAGTATTTTATAATGTTAAAGATTAGATTATAAATAAAATAGTAATATTTAAAAAATAAAATAAAATAAAATAATCATATATATAATAAAGGATATTTTTATTTTTTTATTTTTATTTATTTTTTATTTCAAAGTTATTGTTATCAACCAAATACTGCAATAAGTCATAATAATCATTTATGCTCTATTCCATTCGTCATACCAAACTACGTAATACCTATCCTATCTTATTATATTCTCATCACATTCTATTTTTATGTAATAGCTATTCTATTCCATTCCCGTCTATTTCGCGAACCAAACGTGCTATATGAATAACCAGACACGCATATAACCCATTTGCACAAAATCATATAGCCTATTCAAATAAAGAATTTTTGATTCATATAAGTTATAAACTTCACTAAAATTATGTGACTTACATATCATTTTTTATAAGCATAATTCATAACTTAAAAGGTACTAATTTCGATGTATTATATTCGAGTGAGATTAGACCCACCAAAAAGTTTTTATTATAAAATCTTTTAACATATGTGAAGATTGTAAAATATATAGTAATATTTCATAAAGTTTTTATCTCACGTTACTTAAGCACAAAAGATTCTAGTGCTCTATTTAAGTAAATTCATTATGGGCTTATTGAAAGTCAGAAAAAAAAGTGATTTCGCACGCACACGAGTCGGATCAAGCTTTGAAAAAATACGGATTTCCGCACAAGCTGTCTTTTGTACGTTTGCATCAGAATGAAATTTTAAACTCTAACACACCAAAAGGTTTGTAGGGGATTTTCTGATGTCTGTGTAAATTGTGATTTTACTGGGTGTGGATGTAAAGCGAAGGTTTGTTTCTATTGGAAAATCTCTGCTTCATTGACTGACGATACAGATATTGTGCTCAGGTCAAGCCGTGTTGACGAGAAAGCTTTCTTTGATCCCTAACCATGTCCCGGGCTTTCTTCCGCTCTTGATAGCTATGGTATGTTGCAATCTGGTTGTTGGGGTCATGGGGTTGTGCTGACCTCTTTGGGTATGACTGGTGTTCTTGTATGGAGTAAGGAAGGGCTGTTTTTATGTAAAGAAAAGATGACAGTAAAAAGAAGGGAGGGACTTTCAGACATCATCAATGAAGCCCACGGTTACAATTATTGTTCCCCGAAGGTACCTGTCTGGCTGGGTGTCCGTGGCCTCGTGTTATTAAACGAGCTACAGCCTATCCACATGGTCAGGCTCAGGAACCGGGAGGCCAACACTGCTGCCATTCCTGGGAGACGTAAGAGTTTCCAACGTATCCTTTAAAAAAAAATCCAAAAACGTTACTTTCGGATCGAATCAAGTCCTCGGATTTTTCAGTTCCCAGCTTCTAGAAGATCGATTCTGTTATAAATCTTGTCTGGTCGGGCCAAACAGAGATTTCCATTTGGCGGGTTCACCGGACCCGTTAATTTGGTAACCATGGCTCATTCCAGCACGTGGGTTGCTGTTGAGCATTGACACCTCGCCAAAACGCTGACCCGTCACGGAACCGCCATTGCTTTGATACGCGGTGTCTGGTCAACTCAAAAAATTTACAGCGCAGTTTATTGTACTAATCTTCTCTAAATATCTGTTAGTTCAGTGGTTGGCTTTTCTATTTTCTCCTTAATCTGTTTTTTCCCTTCCCTTCCATTCCCTTCTTTGGAGCTAAAAACATAATTAGTAATTAAAACTGCACTAATTATCAATCTGCTAATAATAACAAACAACCTCTCCATTTTTCTAATAACCACACTGTCACCGTCTCTTTGTCCCTCCATCAAAATCCTTTTGTCTTTTAAATCTTTAAATAAACAACCCCAACTACAATTTTTGCATTTATTAGTCAGATAACAAAATTTTTCATCTGCAGAAAAAAAGTCTCAAACTCATAAACTCTTTAGCGAGAATCAGCCATGGGTTTTGAGAAGGAAGCGATCTCATCCTCATCTTCAAAAAAGTTAAGGTCTCCTCTACCGAGAGAAGACACGCCTCTTATAAGCAAGGACAAGCCGCTGTCGTCACAGCCCAAGACGTTTGCTAATGTTTTCATAGCCGTAGTTGGTGCTGGCGTTTTGGGTTTGCCGTACGCCTTCAAGAGAACCGGATGGATCATGGGCCTGCTCATGCTTTTCTTCGTTGCTGCCTTGACCACCTACTGTATGATGCTTTTGGTTTACACCCGCCGGAAGCTCGAGTCTTTTGACAACGGGTTCGCCAAAATTGCGTCTTTTGGCGATCTGGGTTTCGCTGTTTGTGGCACCGTTGGCAGGTTTGTTGTTGTTTTTGTTACGTTTTGAATTCTATCTTAACTTGGATTTTGTATTGGGTTGTCTTGTTTTTTGTTTGTTGATGCTTTTTGGGATGGAAACACGAAATTGCAAATTAAATGGTTACTTTCTATTTTTAACAGATTAAAAAAAATCCATGACTTGGGCGATTAAAGTTAGGTACTAAAAGTATGATTTTCTGTTGAGTGTCTTTGGTTGTTATTTATTGAGTATGTTCTTTGATGCATTACTAGATTTTCTGCTTATTATTCTTGCTTGAACTGGATTTTGTATTGGGTATGTTATGGAAATTGCTACTAATTTGGCTAATCTTATAAATTATGAAACAGAAAAGATGCTCATTAATGTGGCATTTGATTTAGGCTTATATATTTTGTCATGTTCTTTATTAAAATTCTTATTATTGTATAACATGCTTGGTTTTGGTTGTGTAACTTGTATTGATTTCCCATACTTGACTCCTTTTTCAACAATGAACTAAGAAGGCACCAGTAAGTTTCGGTTGAATTTATTTTGTTCACTTTGGGAGGTTCAATACTGATGCTTGTTTATACTATTGCAAGCTGCACCTTATACCTGTTGATGATTTTATGGCTATTTTTTTCCAATGAGGAAACATCCTAATTTGACTGTTTTATCACCTCATTGCTACTACTTTGCCAAATGTTTTGATAATTCCATTTGCAGGTGCGTTGTCGATGTACTTATTATTCTCTCTCAAGCTGGATTTTGTGTTGGGTATCTTATATTTATTGCCAACACTATGGCCAATCTTTTTAACAATGAAATCTCCATGAATTCAAGCTTAAGTTTGGGGATGTCCAGTTTTACAGCAAAGAGTTTGTATATAGGGGGATGTTTTCCATTTCAATTGGGGTTGAATTCAATTGCAACATTAACCCATTTGGCTCCGTTGAGTATTTTTGCTGATGTGGTCGATCTTGGGGCAATGGGGGTGGTGTTGGTTGAGGATTTGTCTCTTATCTTGAAGCAAAGGCACGAGGTTATGGCTTTCGGGGGTCTCTCTGTGTTCTTTTATGGCATGGGTGTGGCTGTTTATGCATTCGAAGGGATTGGTATGGTTTTGCCTATAGAATCTGAGATGAAGGACACTGCTAAGTGTGGCAAAATATTGGCACTGAGCATGGGTTTGATTTCTTTGATGTATGGAGCATTTGGTGCACTTGGTTATTTCGCTTTTGGTGCAGAAACCAAAGATATTATTACTGCTAATTTGGGGGCAGGCTGGATCAGCACTTTGGTTCAACTAGGTCTTTGCATTAACTTGTTTTTCACATTCCCATTGATGATGAATCCGGTTTATGAGATCGTAGAGAGGCGATTTTGGGGAGGGAATTATTGTCTGTGGCTGAGATGGCTTCTGGTTTTGATCGTAAGTTTGGTAGCTTTGTTCGTGCCAAATTTCGCTGATTTCTTGTCCTTAGTGGGAAGCAGTGTGTGCTGTGGTTTGGGGTTTGTATTGCCAGCATTTTTTCATCTATTGGTATTCAAGGAAGAGCTGGGGTGGAAGGGATGGACTTTGGATGTCGGAATTGTGGCCTTGGGGCTTGTTCTTGGAATTTCTGGAACTTGGTATTCTTTGATGGAGATTTTTTCGGTGAAGGTATAGATGTAGAGTGTTGCAATGAAGGTGAAGTTGTGAACTGCGCCTGGATATACTTTTGTTTGTATTTTTGGAATATCATTTGTAAAAACCCGATTGTTATCTTTAGTTAAGAAATTACCTTGTCAATCATAACGTTGAGAAGGAGGTATGATATTTTCCTCAACATAAGTGGTGAATTGTTGATAGTCTAGTGTGAGATATTAGTTTGTGCTAGCATTAGTAACTCTTCTCCATTCAAAAACATTGTGAATGATATTACAATATTAAAGTTATTTTCAAGGATTATTTTGATTTAAACCTTATTTTACCTGTACGTCACTTTCCTTGTCTTTTTCATCATGTAATTTCTTATCCAAGGAAGATAGTGGAGTGATTCTTCAGTTTAGATCATTTTCTGATGATGCGTGTTTGTGAGTCAATCCACTATGATGGTGAAATAAAGGGTCGCGTTAATATAACTATATTAGCATTCCTGTGTGCACCCTACTTGATTGATACGGGAAATTGCAATCATGCCTTGAAAAGTTGAATGAGGATCCTCTCGGTCTTGTTGGATCTTCTGATAATGAACTGCAGATGAGGGAAGGTACTTTCTTCATTTTTATGTATTTATTTGAATAGCCACCTGTCGTTATTAAATGTAATAATAGTCATACTATTTAGGCACCTACCCATCAGTGAAGAAGTTTTCTTAAACCAAACCATTCATCATAACTCATAATTGATGTTCAAGTTATAGAATGCCACTGCCGGGGAGTAAGCTTAAAGCCTTAAGCAAATGCATATCTATCTGCCAGGGAGCAAAAGCTAGGCCAAGGTTTTAGACCTTGATAGCTTGGTCACTCTCCTACTCTGATAATTTTGCTTATCTGGTCTTGTGTTTTCAAGCCACATGCCTTACAAATTGGAGCACTTCTCAAGTTTTTGCTTTAAATTTGCCTTTCATATTTCAAAGTATTTTGGGTTCACATTGGCAATTTTCCAGGCCCTGCCCACTGCTTTGGCCCATCGGCATAGAACTATCATATTCGAGAACATTTAACACCCTATTTTTTTATTTCTTAGAGAATAAATAAAATGTAAATAATAAAAGATAGCAAAGAATAAAAAATAAAAATTCAATCAAGAGAGGCCTTAGTAAATTATGAAAATGCAATCTGCTAATTTATAACAATACATTTTTTTTTCAATTTGATGTAATAATTGAGATTAAAACTTCAAAAGAGAAACAAAAATGATCTCCCACACCGTTTTAGATATAAAGATTTCACCAACTCAAAGGACGTCAATAATCATGAACTTGAGAATTTTTTGACATGAGCTTAACATACATAGATAAGTGAGGAATGGCTCACAATAAAGATGTAATGAGTTGTGTTTTGCACAGATTTGTTTGCTTAATTTGGGTTAATTTTCCTGGCAGAAAAAGATGGCAACCCAGACAAGAAAATTATTGATTTCTAACTTTTTGTGGAACACGGTTTTGAGGATTGATGGTTGCCAAAGTCAGCAGCATCAACAGTTTTTCATGTGTTGATTAAAGAAGGGGCCTTGCAAAGGAATAGGAGTGCACCTGTGTCAACCAACAAAGGGTGAGATTGAATGACGAAAAAGGATGAGCAAGTTAGGTGAGGTGATCCCATCAACTTTTGAAATTTGGGACTCCTAAATGACCCTGACGACTTCCAACATATGAAAATGGGCGAATAGCTAGCTTTTCCCACCCCCCACGTCCACCGTCTAATCATCCTATTTGATTTTGCCTTTGCCTATATATTACTTTATATAAACTACAATCACTGCACGCAAAGATACGAAAATGAAAGCCACTTTCGCTCTGTTCCGAAAGTAGATTGTTTTGACAATTTTCTCCTCCTCCTTTGTTATTTCTCTCCGACTTTGTTGAAATACCATCACTCATGTTTCGTTTCAAGTGGTTTGTCACGTTTCTAAGGTAAATATATTACTCAAATTTATACAAAAAAAGTTATTAAAGAACCATCATGTCATTATTCATAGGTGTAGTACTTGAACAATATTTTAAACTATTTAAATAAATTTTTATTTTTTTATTACTTTCAACTAAATTCGTAAGCTTTTAATTTGAGTAAAATATATCGTTATGACTAATTAAGTAAAATATTCATTATCATTTTATACTTATATGATTTCAATGTGAAAAGTGAAGATGTCGTAGAATCTTGTTAAAATACTGCATCAATATGTCACGTTATTATTCATTATGATATATCAACATATCACATTAATATTATATAATATAAAAAATAATATTTTAATTAATAAAAGTTAATCAATTAGTAATAAAAAACTTATTTAACTCCTAAAAATATATAAATACTTAATTGAATTCAATTGAACATAACAACTTATTTGAATGGTTTTGTTAGGTATTATATTTTAAAAATCAGATATCGTTTATTATCAATATAAACTGAATATATCAATTAAATCAATTCATCGTTAATTAATTAAATTTTTTTAAGTAATAAAATGTGAACATTTCATTTAATGATATTAAATTCATTACATTTTTATATGTTAATCCACAAGAACATCCTATATTATTGCATGCCAATCCAAATGATAACGAAGCAAAGCGTTGGAAGGATTGGCCGTTTTTGGGGGTGAACTGGCCGGAAAGTGACGAAATGGACAAGAAACAGGGACAGCTCGCGGGGGTCAACTTCGTCTTGTTTTCGAGTGTGCAATCAAAATGCGACACATTGGCGGCATGCGGTTCCACGAAAGACACGTGGACTTCTTTATGCCAACTGCCAAGTGGCTTGTATAATTTTAGGCTCGCATAAATGCCATGGCTGGATCCGTTGCTTTGGCCAGTCAGTCCAGGAAAGCGAAGGCAGACAAAAACATTATGACGAAGATGGCCAGAAAAAAACAAAATAGCACATGTGTCTAATTGCCTGTGACTTTGAATTATTTGCGTACATTGCAAACATGCATTTACGGGCGTCGGTTTTTCAGCAGCCGCCGTGACTGCTACGCTTCCACGTACCAAGTACCCTGCTGATCGCTGGGCATGCTTCTTCCAAACCAACAGATCAATGGCTTTGGGCCTCTGGCTGTATTTTTACTTTCTGTGAGTGTACTGTGAAGACCGCATTCTGGTTATTATTTTTATGATTAATGAAATCCATCCTCTATGGTGGCAGATACCCCATAGGAAGCCAACAAGCTGACTTCAAGCAAATGCGTATTTGCCACCTGTCCTATAATATCGTTTATTTTGCTTGATTGACAGAGGAGGGGGTCTAGGCCCCACTGTTGGGCCTGGCAATAGACTTGCCCCAGGTCTAAATGGAGGTCCACATTCATTCAGAAAGTTTGAGATGGAATGCAATTAGGGTTCAGCATCAGCTTCCTCCATTTTGTACTCTTTGTAAGCAGGTAAGTGTAATTAATTTAACAATGTCAACTGCCCTCGTTCATACATGTTCCATGTGAGGACTATAAAAAGAGCTTGAAGGAATTAATATTTTCATGCATTTAATGAAAGGTTAGAAGATTATATATATATATTTCTTTTTGCCATTTGATTTGCTGTCTTGGAATGTTTCTATTTAGATATTGTAAGCGGTACCTTTTCCTTATCTTTCTCTATGGCAACTACATTGAGCTTGAATCACAAAAAATAAAAAAGTAATTTTCTTTTATTTTACAAAATTCACAATTCTTTTCGAGATTCGGATCCGAAACCTTTAGGCAGAGAATTTTCTATCCATTCCACAACTTCAACTTCAATTGATGTGAAATGCATTGCATTGTTCTTATGCATGAAAAAAGAAAAAAAGAAGAAGCACAAACTGATACTGTGGTGGGGGGGTTGCAATAAGGTCCTTGAATTTTAATTCAATTCAGAAGTCAAATAGATTGACACTTTAATTAGCTCAAAGGATATTGAATTTTAATGAATGATTGCAAATGGTTTTCAACACAACATTTTCCAGCTCAACTGGGAAAAGTATTTCATCTCAAGCTTCTTCTGATGAGCCTCAAAGTCCTCATTCCTCAAACAACAATAATGGACAATCAACAGTAAAGCCATTTGCCTGCTAATATTCCAATACCCACTAGACAGCAAAACTCCATAATTACCTCAAGCTGGCATGTTGACTACAATCACCACAGTTGCTTCCACACACCCTTTTTTCTTTTTTTCTTTTTTGGGTCTTCTAGATTGAAATTTCTTGATTTTCCAAAGGTAAGTTTTTTTAGCACCACCCAAGACAAGAAAAAGAAAAAAAATGGATGGGGAGGGAGAGGGGGAGGGGAAGGGGAAGGGGAAGGGCAACATGGCCTAAGGTTTAAGCTAATAGGAGCCATAGTTCCAGCTTGGATTTCAGGTAGTAATGAATTCCTCCAACCTTAGTTGTTTGCACAAAATTGGGGATGCTTTGTTCATTCATAGCTTTTATTTCTTTCACGCGTCATAGTAATTTCCGGAGTTAATACTTCGCAACAAATCTTGACTTCTTTCATATTTGCATTTATTGGGTATATGCTGCACACTTACATAGTTTTCTCAATAGAGAAGCTATAAATTTCCTTGATTCCTCAATTCAAAATGTTGTAATGCCTTCATAGATCCCTTTCACATTGGGTAGATTTGAATGTATCCTATAAAATTTAATAAAGGTGTATAAAAAAATATCAAATATCATTATTAATATAAGCAATTAGATTAAGTACACATTTGATATCCAAATTATAGTAAAATTATCGATTTGATATTGGAGAAAAAATTTCACAATTGAGTACTCCAAATTGTATCCTAGATTAATTATGTTAACGGAAAATCTGATGTGATTTAAACAACAAATGCTGATTTGCCATTTTTCTTAGAAATGTCGAGTCAGATTACATGTCATTGTTATATTATTTTACTCCTACTTTTTATTTTTTAAATTAAAAAAATTAAACATCATACAAAAAAAAAAAAGGAAAAAGAGGAGGAGAAAGAAAAAGGAGGGAGACAGAAGTAGAGGTAAGTAAAAATGGACCAAATCAATAGACTAATTAAATCGAATGGAATTTGAATAAAATAATTCAACTCGATTGGTCTGTCAGTTCAAGAATTTCAATCTTATTTGTCAAAGAAATGTTAAGTCAGATTACATGTCATTTATCACATCATTTTATTTTTATTTCTTATTTTTTCACATTAAAAAAATCATTGAAACACAAAAATGTGAAGAGGAAAAGAGAGAGAAAGGTGGGGAAAAGTAAGAGTGAGTAAAAATAGACCGAATTAAATGAAATTTGAATAAAATAATTTGATCCAATTGATCTATCGGTTCAAAAATTTTGATTCTATTAGTTTATTCGGTCAATTCTCGATCCTACAAATTTTTGGACCAAATTGACCAAAAAACAAACTTAATATTATATATATTTATATAAAATTTATATATTTTTTATATTTACTTCTTGGACTTTGTTAATAAATGTTAGATTTTATAACTTTTTGCATAATTTTTCATTTTTTTATCTTCTTTTACTTTGTTATTAAAATTTTATACTAATTATATTTTTTATATAAGTGAATGTAAAGAGTCATGGAAGAAATTCAAGTTGATAATGTGCGATTGTTGATTATATTGTGTTGGATGTTCTCGATGATGAAATGGTTGAATCATGAATATGAAAAGATTAAAATATTTTTTTATTAATTTAAAAATTATTATATAATTTTTTTAAAATAAAAAAAATAATTTATGGAGTATCGATCTTAAAGAGTATTGATGAGTGCTCCCCTAAATTTTTAAAAATTAATAAAAAATTAACAAAAATTAATAAGAATTATATAATAATAATTTTTAAAATTAATAAAATAGGTAAAATTATATTTTCAATATTGTCATGTGATCAAACTAATGGAAACATTAATGGTTGGACCTATGTATCTAACTAAAGATATTTTTTTGGAACGGAGTATCCATTTCGAAAATTAATGGACTTGTTTAGAATTTCGATTAAAACTTAGAAGGGTGAAGGTATTTACCCTAATGTTATGATTTATATATGTTTAATTAGTATTTTTATTTTTTTAGTTTGTATTAATTCATTTATGTTTAAATTATTTATATATTTTATAATTATAGATGAAATTTATAAATTTCAATATTGTAATTTGCAAAAATAAAAGTGATAAAATTTCAATTCTATTAGTCTATAACTGAACTAAATGAACTAATTCGATCTTTGATCGGTTGGGTCAATTTTCTAAAAAAATTTGATCCATTAATTCCTCAATTATGACAAACTGAATCAACTAATTACCCACTCCTAAATAGAAAGAGATAGTGAAAGGACCTACATCAACCAACTAGGTCTTCCTCTCCCTTCCTTTCCCTCTTACTTCTCAAATTTTTCTCTCTCTTTCCATCTTTAGTAAATTAATTTTTTCAATTTTGGAATTGTAAATTTATTTTTTGGAATGTTTTCTTTTTCTTGTTTGAATTTCTTTTTTGTTTTTTGGAATTCTTTTTGAAATTTGAATTTCTTTTTTTTCTATTTTTTGAATTTTTTAATCAAAAAATAAAAAAGGATAAAATAATATTTTGACATGTGACACATTCTTATTGGTTAATTTTTGCCTCATCATTCATTTGACTAAGATGTTAGGCAAAAATGTAAGATATTTAACAAAAATAAAATCTGAATACTTGATTGTAAATTTACAAAAGTTAAATACTAGACCGATAGGTTTAGTATGATTGGATACCATATGCGTAATTAACCTTAAATAAGCGGAAAGCACTCAAAATTGGAGTCACTTGCTACAAAGAAAATTAATATATAATATTCTTTGTAAAAAAAAAAAAAACCCCATGTTTTTAAGTGGTAAAAACAAATTTATAAAAAAAAAAAGAAAAAGAAAAAGAAGAGAGGTAATAGACTGATGGTCATGGTCATGAGTTTTGCTGATGGAACACTTTTTAACTTTTTGAGTTAATCATTCGGCTAGATTTGAAGCGTCACATTTCATAGCCTAGTCTACACTCTAATGCTGAGTTAAAAACCTTGACCATATCTTAATTCCCTTTTTTAAGGGTCCAAACACAAAATCTTAGTGCATAAATCGCCTCCCTTCACTCAATATTTGACTTCCTTCATTTAAAACTATTTAAGAAATGATTGTTGCTTTTTGATATATTTAAGACACAATGGTAATATATTTTTTAATATAAATAATTAAATTATTTATAAAAAAATTATCATCTATTTTATTTTAAAATTATATCTTTTTCGATATAAATAATTAAAAAATTAATATAGTCAATATTTAATATTTTTATTTTATTATATTTAAGTTTATAATACTAAATATTAAACTATAATGCATAAAATATAAATAGTTAAATATGATATATAGAATTAATAATTTCTTTCTATACTCAAGATAATTTTATTTCAACTAAATATAAAACATAAAGCATATTAAAAACATATACTCAAAATAATTTTTTCTTATATAATTATAATTAATAAAAAATAATATATTAGTGAAATTTTAAACAACAACCAATAGTGTAACACTTGAACTTATATTTGAGAATTACTTATACAATAATTTTTAAAATTTTTAAAAATTAAAATCATTAAAAATAAAATCCACATAACAGAAAAAAACCATGATAAGTAAGAGATATAACTTATATAGCAAAAAAAAAGGAATAAGGTTGATGATTTGTAGAAATTTTAAAAAAAATCTATAGAAACTTAAAATATATGAGTAAATAGAATATAATTGAAAAAATTAAATAAATATAAATAATAATAATATAAATAAAAAAAATTAAATAAAAACTTAATCTTTTTATAATTTCACAATACAATGACAGAAAATAAAAGAGAAAAAAATGAGTGAAGAAACTTAAAAAATTAAAAAAATTTAAAAATTTGAGTAAAATTGAATAGAGTTTGTAAAGTTATTTTATTATTTTTAATTATATTAATTATTTAATAAAAATTATTAAAAAATATATAATATATAAAAAATTTCAAAAATTTTGGGGATGCCATGGCCCCCCCCAATTACAAAGGGACGGTCCGCCCTTGGCCATGAATGCCAAAAGTTACTTTAATTAAGTAACTTATGATGATATGAATATTTGTACTATGTAAAAAATGTTAATACAAATAAAATTAATGAAATATCACTTGAATAAGTGAAGGTATCAGCATGAAAAGATTTGTGAGCTTGACACCACATAACTTTTTCTGCAAGTTGCAAATACATAGTTCAGTGGCTAAAAGGACAAGTTAAAAGAGATTAGTGAAATAATTAGGGAGGTTGTTAAGTGTTCTGAGCTTGTAGAAAGCAAGAAAATCAGAGAGATGATGAGATGACATGGGCAGTTGATGGCCCATTTTCTTCAAAAAGGGTAGCCTGGGGGTTCAAAATTGAAATCCTTTACTCAGAGGAAGGCAATAAAGAAAATGAATTGAAATTAGTAATTTTCTTTTTCCATTTTTTGAAATATTTTTAAATAGATTTATGTTTTTCTATTTCTTTAAATTTAAATTTTAAATTTTAAATTAATTTTTATTTTTAGTTTTACTTAATAATATATTTTTTCAAAAATAACTTTCTTTCTTTCTTCTTTTTTCTCGCATGGTTTTAAAATGGCTTCCCGTTTCTCCAGAAAAAAACACGAGAGAGGTTGAGAAATAGAAAGAGAAAGTGAGAGTGTGCGCCCACACATGGCAGCTGTCTCCAGCCCATTTTCCCTCCCCCCATCGCCAGTCCCCTCTTTATATACCCCCTCAAATCCTCCATCTCTCTCTACCACCACCCCATCCACCTCTTTTCTCCACATCCACCGCCACCGCACAAAGAAAGAAAGAGAATGGAAGAAAGAAAAAAACCCAGCAAAATATCTCTTCATTATTTCTTATGTTTCTTTCTATTACTCACATTATCTGCTACTTCTTCAGTAGCAGCAACAACGACAACAAAGCCAAAGGAGCAAACTTTGAACACCCAAAAAGCTGAATACTTTAACCCCAAGCTTCCACCGAGAACTCTGTCCACTTCCAAAAAGTTCGAAGGCTCATCAAACCTTGTCGACCTTCGTTACCACATGGGTCCTGTCCTTTCCTCTTCACCGATCAACATCTACCTCATTTGGTATGGTCGTTGGTCCCTTTCCCAAAAACTCCTCATCAAAGACTTCATAACCTCCATCTCCCCTTCCGCCACTCCAGCTTCGTCACCTTACCCTTCCGTTTCCGAGTGGTGGAAAACCGTTTCTTTTTACACCGACCAAACCGGTGCCAACGTTTCCCGAACCGTTGTCATAGCTAAAGAACACACCGACGCGCGCTATTCCCACGGTTCCCACCTCACGCGCCTCTCCGTCCAACAAGTTATTGCCACCGCCGTCAAAACCGCTCCTTTCCCCGTCGACCACCGTAACGGAATCTACTTAATCCTCACCTCCCATGACGTCACCGTTCAAGACTTTTGCCGTGCCGTCTGCGGCTTCCATTACTTCACATTCCCGTCCATGGTGGGTTACACTTTACCCTACGCTTGGATCGGGAACTCGGGGAAACAATGCCCCGAGGTCTGCGCTTACCCCTTTGCCGTTCCGGGCTACATGGGCGGGGGTGGGCCAGGGGCATTGGCCCCACCGAACGGAGACGTCGGCGTGGACGGGATGATTAGTGTGATTGCTCACGAATTGGCTGAGCTGGCGACGAATCCGCTGGTCAACGCGTGGTACGCCGGGGAGGATCCGACGGCGCCGACGGAGATTGGGGATCTTTGTGAAGGGTTGTATGGAACGGGTGGAGGAGGAGGGTATATCGGTCAAGTAATGAGAGATGGAAAAGGGAGGACTTTTAACATGAATGGGAATAAAGGAAGGAAATATTTGGTGCAGTGGGTTTGGAGTCCTGTGTTGAAAGCTTGTGCTGGTCCAAATGCTTTGGATTAATTATTTTTTCTTGGTTATGTTTTTTGAAATCAAGTTCTTATCTCTGGAATCTTGATTTTTTTATTATGTGTCAAGGGGGAGATAGTTATGTATACAGAGTACACCGGTGCAGATTATGAATTAGTTTTTAGAGTTGTATAAAGAGGTGGATGGTGAGGGTGATGACTGAAGGGGTGTGTAGATTTGATTTTGTAATATTTTTAATTCATAATTTTATAGCATTATTTTTCTTTAATATATTTGGAAAATTTCATCTGAAGATTTCTGCAGTAATGCAGTTGTTGTTCTTCTTTTCAGCAGCTTTAGCTACAACGCCTTTTGGAGAGTTTGAACTGTTCTTACTGTCCCTAAATTCCCTCAAGAAAGTTTTATAAGCTACAAAATTGTTAAGAGGCTTGCACCAGGCCATGGCAATTTCCCTTGCAGCAACAAAAGTGCTTCTGATAGCAAAATGAGATAGTTGATTAAAGCTGTGCTCTAAGAAAAACTTTTGGTTGGTGATTGGCAGGTAAGTAATGCAAAACAGAGCATAGTTTGAGCTTTACAGTGTGTTCATTTTTATTCTTTCTCTGCTTTTATTATGCTGTCAAAAAGTGTATAGCTTTCACTCAAGTTTCAACAGTTCGATGATTCTCATCCTGTTGTCGAAGGCGTTTCATTTGGGGGTTGGGAGTGACCCAGAAATGGGGTCACAGTGTCCCTGCTGATGGCGCCCCATGTCTAATTCCTCCTCACTGCATCTCAAGGCAGAGAGTAAAGGACTTGGATATAGTTTCTGCACATAAGGACAAAAGTGATGCATGGAGTTCTTGCTAGTTGTTGGATATTAATGTTTAAGATACTTGATTGAAGATGTAATCTCCTATTATGCCGCTCCATAAGTAACAAAAATAAATAAAAAAGGGGAATCAAATAAAGCAAAAGTTTCCCACAAATAGCAATCTCCCCTTTATACACACGATAATCATGATACTAATGATGTTTTCTTCTTTTCTTTTTGCTTTTCTGGAAAGGGGCTTTGGCTTTACATTTCTGTTTCCCATTTCATAACTTTGCAGATATGAAGAAGAGGTCATGAATTCAAATCATGAAGGGAAACAAGGGCAAACAAATTCTTGTCCTCTGAGGCTAGTGGGTGGTAGAGACCCCCAACTTTAATTGAAACATTTGTGATCCACAGCTAATATTGGGACCCATAAAAGTACACATAGGATTAGTTTTTTTTGACTCAAGACCCCTTTCCCTGATCTTTTCTGTTCTTGCCATAAGCCCGCTGCCTGTGGTTGTGGCTGTGGCCCCATTTGGAAGGGCGGTTGAAAAAGGGTTGCTGTGCCTTGGTTACAGTGCTTGGCTTTCAAAGCTGATAAATAATAATCATAATTCCTAACATAATGCAAAGGGTCCAAGGCACGATGCCAAAAACTCTGCAAGATCTGCTCTCGGCCTGTGATTAACTAAAACCTCTCCTCTTTCCCTATTGGCTAATGGTGCTTAATTATAGGATATTGATTCTCTTGGTTTCTACAAGTTTGGACAAGGAGGAATGCTTTTACTTTTTACCACTCTTTTTTGTAGCAAGAACATGACGGCAGATTATTATCACTGTAAAAATAAATCCATTCCAATTTATCGTTTAGTGAAATGATTTATGGGGTGTGGTGAAAGTGGGGAAAAAACAAATCATGCAATTCAATCCTTATGCGGTTTACAAGAAGATACATAGGAGCTTAGAAGGCCAGTTCTAATGTTGATAAACAGTGATTCAGAGTTTGGTATCAGCCACGCCTATGTTTGAGATTCAAGTTGGAGCTTGGAAACTCCAAAATGCATAATGATAATAATGGTGATGGCAATAATGGTTGGAAGCTAACATGAATAAATTAAAAGGGAGAAGGAAAATCTTTTTGTTTTAGGGTTTAGTTTGACTCAAAACAAAAACATAAAGAGTTGTTTACTTTAATGGCTCGATTTCAAATGCCGTTGATAATAAGATAATGTGAATATCTCCCAAGTATTCCTAATCTTGGGTGAAAATGTTTCAAGTGGCCTACCACTTATGGAACTGTTATTTTCCTACTGTGGTTGGGTCTATCCCTCTTATGGAACTGCCCTTATGTAATGGCCTGATCTGGCATTGCATTAATAATATTCACTTGCCATTCAAAAAAAATAAATAAATCTTGTTTTCAAGCAGATTCTTTCAATGAACATGTTCATTGAATTCAAGTCCTGGTTGTTTACAGAAACAGTGGCGAGTAGCAAACAGTTTTGAGTGTAGAATGCAGGTACTTTGAAAATGCCTCGTGAATTATGCTTCAAAAGCCAGTTTTTCCCTGTTACAAAAGTAAATTTTAGAGGACAGGAACACAGTTGATTAGTGACGGAAAAGGAGAAAAATATCCATAATATGAGGCCTCATATGGCTATCTAATCTATCTCAGGGTGGCCCACAGCTGGGACCCGACAAAACAACACCGTCCCAATCGTTGAGTTGGGGAGCCACATGCATTGCAATGAAGGAACAAAACCTTCCCGAGCAAAGAGACAACTGACAGAGAGAATGGTTTTGGCGGTGAGTTACCTCTTAGCTCAAAATGGAGTTATGCTTCAATATCAGCCAAAAAAAAAAACCCCTGCATCTGATTTTTCATCATTTGGGTTAAGCCACTACTAATGAAACTACTTGTTCCTGCAGTCATGTTCAAGGAAATTGATTGTGATTACACAACAAGAAAATACCCCAGCTGATGTTTTATTAGCTGGCTGCCTTTTTCAGTAGAATAACCTTTTTCCATTCTGGAAAAAGAGCAGTGCAAGATTTTCCTCAACCCAAAGAAGCAACCCAGAGTGATGAAGGCAAAGAGCCAGTGACACAATAATATGATACTACTGCAAAATTTGTACTTTGATATAATAGCTTTGTAATGTTCAATCTATGTTATTTAATTTAGAACAAGATTTAGCTATAGCCCAAACTTGTGAAATGGAAAGGCAAGACTCATGAGGGCCCTGCACACCATAAATCTCCGCCAGGTACAGAAATTAGGATGAGGTTGGCACGCCCTCTAACAGGAATCATCAATAATCACACCACAAACAAGGCAAGATTAATTCCCATACTGCAATTTTCTCAATGGCACATCAAAGACTTTGGCATGTATATATAACTGGAAGTTCAAAACAAACTTCTTGTCTCCATCACGACCTCTCTCTTTCTTCCTGGGGCTACCTCTATTGGAGGTAACAACTCTTCCTACTGTGTAACAGAGATCCGTCGCATTTCAAAAAAAATATAATAGTGATCTGTCAACAAAATATAGCCAGGACTCGGGTGATATATATGAATATATATACATATCACTCAATAATGCACTGCTACTCTTCGTACTATAATACCTCCAAATTCTTTCTTTCATCTCCTTTTTGTATTTTCAATAATTTGCTTCAATTTTCACCGTCCGATTATGACTGGAGAGGTCAAAGAAAATCAGAGTCTTCGCCTAACAGATGTCAGGCAATTGCGTGTAGTTGGGGCGATCGTTGGTCCATTTTATGCACTTCCGGTTCCTCGGTCCTTTGGGATCGAACAACTTTATATAGATGAAATTACTTTTGTTATTCTTTATTTATTTGAATATATCAAGTTGTATATAAAAGAGGGAATTTTGAAAATGGGGTGAAATAAGTTTGTACAAGAAATTGAATCCCTATGTTCAACACCAGATGGAAGCATTTCACCCGCAACTTTTTCATTATAATATAATAATTATATAATAGCATTACTCTTAAAAAAGTTTTGAAGTATTTAATTTTTTTTTGTATTTAATTAAATTTTTATATTTTTATTTTAAATTTAAATAAATTTTTATAATTAACTATGAATTAATTATCATTAGTTAAAATTTTACTTATTATTTTATATTTACGTTATGTTGACATGACATTAATGTGAAAAAATAAAAAATATAATTTAATTATGTTATTATATTATATCATCATTTATTATGTCATGATAATTTATATTAAAAATTAAAAAATATTATGTGATCACATTACATCAGCATGTTATAAGTCAATATCACATGATATATAAAATAAAAATGATATTTTAGCTAAGGATAGTTAGTAAATTTTATTTGATTAAAATAAAAATAAAAATATTTAATTGATAATAATAAAAAAATAAAAAATTTAAAATTTTATAATTAAATAATATAAAATTATCCAAAAATCATCTATAACTTGTAAGTGTAAGGTACATGGTACATCTACACAATTAATGTTCGTCATTATGTAATGGAGCGCGATGATCGTGAATAATATGCTGACATTTTTGGGAGAGCAACGAAAAGCATGTAAGAGTGGTTCACGCCATGTGTTGGCCCCTTTGTAGTTGCTGGCGCCACCTGTTTTTCATACAAAACAATTGTGCAAATCGCATTTATAAAGGTCGCATTCATTTGCCAAAAAAGAAAGAAAAGTAGACCTGGTTTTTGCACTCCATTAGAAACCAGTGGGAATGGATTTGAAGGATTCAAAGAGAAAAGTGAACGTATTGAAGGCCAAGGGAATTGGTGTTGCTTGTGATGAGAGGTGTGGTTGCCCCTCTCCATGTCCCGGGTTGCCCCTCTCCATGTCCCGGTGATGTGGCCTGCAGGTCTCTCTCTCTCTCTTTTCTCTATATCTGTGTTTGTTCTTTTGTCTTGGTTTGGTTTGGTTTTTTTATTAAATGAAAAGCTAATAATTATCTTGCAAAGGACTAGATATATAGGTTGTCCTAGGGCGCTGGGTCACAGATATTTTGCCTAGGAACACATGAGTAGAAAGGTCCTGCATTATTGTTTTGGTCCATCCTTGGTTGTGTGGTGCCACATTTCAGGGCCTACTCTGAGGGTATTGTTCTTGGGAATTTATTCATCGTATTGGATGCTGCTGCATAAGGTCTACCCAAATAAATATCACCCGTACTGTCTCTGCAAAATATGTAGCATAACACGTCTAAATTTCTATTTTGCTTTGAAATTATAACCTGAGTACTCCATCAGAAAAAAGATCGAGGCAGAAAAACACTTTAACCCTTGAGGAAAAAGTAGTAAACAAAAAGTGAGTCTGTACAAACTTTGATTTGATTGACAAATGTCTTAATTAATTGTTTGTGTTTTGTTCCCCATGTCAGAGCTCTCTGATTTTTATCCTACTCTTGTCAATAAAACTAGTGAAAGATGTCCTACCAAGACAAAACCCAAATTATCTAGCATAGCATATTTGTTTCTTGGACAGAGTTCTAAGGAGAATTTTGGGCGATTGGAACATAACCAATTCATTTGGTGTGGTGCAGGTGTGCGTCAGGGGACACATCGGAAGTGGATGGTCACAGGCGGTGTTCGTGCGGCGAGCACTGCAGCTGCAACCCATGCTCATGCACCAATGCTGTAGCTGGGACTGGCATTGGCAAGGCCTTCTGCAAGTGTGGGGAACTGGGGATGGCTGTACTTGCACTACTCGTGCATCCTAAATTCTGGATCCATCCGCAACCGTGCTTTTGTTTTCATGTGGCTTATGCTGTTTACTTACTTTTGGACATAAATTTATATGATGTAACACAATTGAGTGAGTGTTACGAAAATCGAAAAGACAAAAGTGTGGACGTTGTGATGTGATGACTGATGGTTGGAGCTATCCAATTGTCTTTGAGGAATAAATTGCCAACTAGCCATGCATACTTGATTATTTCTTAAGCTCTCAAATTGCCAGCAAATGAAAAGGATTATAAAGTGATTATACTATGATAAACCTTGGACATGGCCACAATGAACGCGAGATGCTATTCCTGAATGAACATTGTTCGCCCCTAAACTTGTCTTGGATCGTGCTTGGCTTGGGTAGGATTTGTAAGCTTGAGCTCTATCTGGCCAAAGTCATTGCTTTGTTAATTTAATAAATAATATAGCAAAATTTTTAGAAAGTAAAATTTGATAAATTAATAATTTTGATTAAATAATATTTTTAATCGATTTCGATTTGAATGTTGGTTTTTTAAATTATAATTTCAATATTACTTATTTTTTAAAAAAATTGATGTTTGTTAAATTTTATTTTTAATTTCTTAATACATTAAAAAGTTTTACTACAATATTTTTGTATTATAAGATAAAATTATATAATATGATTATTATTTTGAACGTATTTTTACGTGAGACAAATTACTTTCAATTTCATCTTTTTTATTATTTTTTATTTTAATAATGATAATTCACAATTTGATTATTAGATAATATTTTTATAATCACAATACAAGTTTAATATTTAAAAAAAATAAAAAATATTTTAATAAATTAATTTTTACTAATTAATATATAATTCAATAAATTATTAATTTATTTTATTAAATAATATTTTAATTAATTAAAATTTTGTAATCCCAAAAATATTAATTTATAAAAATTTTATTATAGTACTATTTATCAAAGTTTAATTACAAAAAATATTTCTTTCTTTTAGGTTGATAGGCAAGTTTGTCCTGGCTCCACTTACAGATGACAGTTATAAATTGAACACTAATTATCAATGGCGGTCATAAATTGAACATGGTACTACAACTTGTATACAGTCATAAATTTGACTTCAAATTGAGAATTACAAATACCTAGACAATTTTTTTCCCCTTTTCTTTTCCACAAAAGATAAGGAAATGGCCTGACCAGCATCTGGTGGCTCACACCAGAAGAATTAAGTGTCCTATACTGACAATAAATTTTGCAGAAGGCACTACATTGATGCAAAACAGGCTCTATACACTTGAACAATTGATTAAGGTAATCTAGAATGGCCTCCTTGAATAGTATAATAAGGCTCTGAAAAGTTGTCATGAACCTCTCACCAATATCACGCACATTGTAAAGTGAATGGGTGGAAAATAACTTTGAAACGTTTTATTCTCGATGCAATTCGAATTGAATTAGAATGTTGTGCCATCCATAACCATTAGTAAATTAAGTCAAAAGGGAAGAAATCAAAGAGGCCTAGTTGAAGAGATAATGCGACATCATTGTTTATGTCATTATGATTTTATTTTTAGGAAGGTTCAATCATTCATGCATTTTATTTAGTATATCATTCATATATATGTTCTAAGTCGTCCTACCCTACTCCTCTCGCTATTGGCTCTGCTTCAATTAAGAGAAAAAGTTTCAATTAAATTCTACGAATATTTCAGTTTCTTATTGTTGAGATTGATGCAAATCAACAGATGATAAAATCCCAACAAAACCGGTATTTGATAAAGCAAATTGAGGATTTTGTGTACGTGCATGTGTTTGTAGCGGCACGGCAGCTTGCTTCATGATCTCTCGAATCCTCGATGAACCATGTTTGACACGTATTGCCATGTGTTAGTTTCCTATAATTTGTTTCCGCCACTTGGTTTACATGCAACGTTTATAGAATACCATTTAAAGGCAGTACTGGGAGTTTCAGAGCTTCAGCAAACTGCAGCAAAGACGAAGAGTACCGAAAGATGGCGGATACCAGGGCTGAAGTTAGACGGGTCGCCATGTGTAACGACAGTTGTGGCTGTCCTTCTCCATGCCCCGGTGGCGGGGCTTGCAGGTTAGTTTCCTCTCTTTATAACCTACGTTGATCCGTACAATTGGGACAGTTTGGGCCTATTTTGCTCTGACATGCCATTCGTGCGAGCGCATGTGTGCAGAATCTTGGTAGATATTTTGCTCTGACGAGCCGTCCATGGGCGGTTATAGAGTGTGCTGTGACTGCCTAACTGTCGTGCCCCCCCCTCCTTTTAATTTGATACTCTTCCATGTTATAGTGGTACAATTCATGGCCTACTTGGCAGTCTGTTAGGTCTTAGGGATTAAATCGACCACCCCAATAAGTGAAACTGACAAAGAAGGGGGTTAATGATGTTACCCCACAGCCACAGGCACATTCTGTGTAGTAAATTAAACTTGGGCGATTTTTATGAGGGTGGTGGGATATGTAACTCCATCATAACTAAGGGTGATTAATTTTCGATGATCATGAATTTTTGGAAACAATCAAAATAGGTGCACAGCAAGCGAGGCTACGAGTGGGACAGACCACAAGCGGTGCTCGTGCGGGGAGCATTGTGGGTGCAATCCATGCACATGCACCAAGGCTGAAGTCAGTGGGACCGGAAAGCTGGTTTGCAAGTGTGGCACGGGTTGCACCTGCGTCACTTGTGCCTCTTGAGCAGCTGTGGTTTAATTTCCAGTGTTCTCACGCTTGAGCGAGCTTATGCAAAATGCTGTTTCCATCATATATGAGAATAATGGTTTTTTAGTTTGTAATGTAGGGGCTTTCTCTTGCTAGAGAAAGTACGTTGGTGTCAGTAAATGAGTCGAAACTCGGTTAATTTCCATGTTGGAGTAGCGTATTTATTATGACTTGAAAAGAGTATGTTTTCTCAGTAAGTAAAAGAAATTAGCTTAGTCCATGACATGTTTATTGAAATAGTTAATGTTGTTTAGCTGGAAATAAAGACTAATATATGTTTTGTCATATCAGAATGCCATTGCACGCGAAAAAGAGCTCTTCTGCAAAAGGTGCAAAGTGGGCATCTTAAACGAGAATTGGTCTGATAATTATTTAATTATTGGAGACGAACAAGGAGAATGAATGGAAAAAGATCGTAATTTTTCTTAAAATAAAATCGGGGTAAAAGTTGAAGTGATCACCTTCAAGAGTGATAGGCATTCGTCTAGTTTTGAAGAAATTCAGAAAGCAGTCAAATTTCCCAACAAATTTTTCTGAGGAGTAACTTATCTGTTTTTATAGTTACTCTAAAGTTGAGAATTTGAACGATTTGATAACCATTCCATGATTATAAGGCGACAGCAAAAAGAAAACAAGGAAATTATTATCACAAGTTCAGTCACTTCCTCATGAGTGTAGGCTGTGTAGCCGATGATCTATTTTGCCATCTCTATTTGGTAAGTTACCGTCTGCTCTTTCCAGAGATCCTTCTCCAGATATCTTTCATGAAAGCAGACCTCCCCATTTGATTTCACAGACAACGCGGACTGGTTTCTGGTGCCATAACGCCCCTGCACAGGAGACAATAGGACTTACTTAATTTGGTTGTGAACCTTTTTTAATTGAGGAAGGAACATGTTAAGGTTACCTGGGGACGACTGACATCTATATATATGGAACTTAAATGGTATTCAACCTCAGGAGGAAATATGCCTGGTAGCATGCTTGAATCATCTTTCGTCCTGTCCATCAGCAGTTCTGCAACCGTCTCTTTAAGGGGAAGTTCATCTTCCCCGTACCTTGCCAAGACCTCCTTGAAACTATGACCCAACCGTTGAGCCTGCAGAAAAGATAAAGGAGAATGATTAAAACAAGATTGCTGATAGCCCAACAGAGTGGCCCATGGAACACGGAACTGAGAACCTAGCAGAACTAGTACTGAACTACCAAGACAGAGAAACAAACTAAGCAGCAGTAGTAAAGTCAATAGCTGGCTTCTCTTGATCAATATTTGCAATATCAATTGAATTGCAGGAAAAATAACTAAATTCTTCTGAAAAATGAACCTTGTCAACCAACCAGAAAGAATAAAGCATGAACTGATATATCCTAAGCACAACGTGTGGCCACTTTGCAAACAAGAAATGACATGCTCCTGCATTTTATTAGACTTCAAGCATATCCACTACATGTGCAATTGGATGTAGTTATCTAACATCAACAGCAGCTCAAGTATTGGCAGGCAAGTAGTAGGAACTGAAGAACTTTTAACAAGTTCAGTTATGCAATCGAAAAACTATAACAGATCTCCTTACCTTGGGCCAAGGTGAGTTTAGGCTTGCGTTTGATAGCACATGGATCCCAGGTGAAACCTCTGTGACAAAGTTGCCATTTTCCTTTGGTCTGTTTGTTACATAAACCATGGATTTTGAACAAAGATCAATCAATATCAGGTTGAACCCATTATATTCATTTGCCTCCTTCACCACTTCTTCAGCAAATTCAATGGGCTTCTTCTTGCTCTGAAAAATTATGAGAACCCATGACCTGAGGATTTCTTGATGGAATTTATCACCACCAAAATGGAACACGTCTAATTGAAAAATACTAGAATGTACTCTGTTCAAATATCTGATTGGCTACTAATGACAAGCAGTAAGCAGAATGGTTGTCTGTAGTGTTCATAAATTGTTAGTTAGGGTCATCCAGCCAACACAACAAGAACAAAAAGATGTCCCTGATCAGCAAATTATAATCACACTTATGTAATTGATAATTATCAATATGCAATCAGCATTAACAAAAGTAGTATAGAAACTGAGAAATTGGCTCTAGGTCACTTTTAAAAATGTTCTTGATCCTGATAACTGGCCATATGGCATTATAACGAATCTCACCTCAAAGGTCTTTTAAAGAATTTTTATTAAAAAATTTACAATGCTTAAGTTGCTTCTTACTCCCAGTAGTTCCCCAAGACAAGAACCCATATAATCTTTGCTCTGGCAATTAAAGAAACTGGGAACAAGCTTTAATTGGCCTTTCCAATCTTGGAGAGCCTCACACGGACTTGTGCTTATCTGAGCCTCATAGAGAGAAATCAGTGGAAAAGAAGGTTAATAAATGTAGTCTAAAGAAGAGCAATGACAAGGATGAATCCCAAAAAATTACCTACTGCTATGCAAAAACAAGTTAACCCACAATAACTGTTTTCTTTAGTAACTTTCAGTTGTGGCTATCTTTCTATCATGCGAAGTGGGATTTAACAAGTAGTAAAATAGATCACTTCCTGAAACAGCAGCCTCTCCCTGACGAACTTATAGGCAATCGGAGGCCGGATGGACAATGACTTAAAAAGTAGTTATCTTTCAAAATTTTACAAACAATCAATTTTGGGAGGCTATCAATCTACAATTGTCCCAACAAAAAATTCAATAATTACTAATTGTTCTAATCATGAACAAGCAAAGACAGAAGGCAAAAGAAACCACGGTCACAACCAAATGCAGGGAAGGGCTCATAATTAATCAAATACATACAAGAAAAAGAGGGTTCTTAAACATCAATCATGGAAATATGAACAGAAGCGTGCATAAATTGAACCAATTAGAAAATACTTTTACCTGCAAGAAACGAACAGGGAGGTGTCCTCTGCTTTTAGCTCGAGGAATAGATTGGAGTTCCCTAACGTTGGTGATAAAGGCCAACCTTCCATCCCTCGAGAAAGCCAACCATGTACCTCCAGCCTCTCCATCTCTTCCTCCTAGAATCTCCCCACCCTCCCACCATCCCAATGGCTCTGTCGGCCTTGAAACACCCAACAACGTCTTCGGACTCCATCAGATAGAAAATAAAAAACAAAAAAACAAAAGGTAAAACAAAGAAGGCATTGAGAGAAGGTACTTTTACCTGCTGTGGTACTCGTCTCTGTTGAGAAATAAAAGGAAAGGGTAGAGTGGGTGAGCTTCCCACATAAACACCGCAATGCACATGATCTCTCCGAGTTGAGATTTCCCCTCCAAAAAAAAGCTAAACCACCAGATTTTGAAGGCTTCGAATTTTTTTGTCTAATTTTTACTTTTAGTGGTATTACATGATTTATTAATTTTCGAAATAAATATTACATTGAAAAATTATTATTTGTTATGAATAAATATGTAAATGTTCAGTATATTATCACTCAAAAAGTGCAGAGCAAGTCATATAGCTAAAATGTAAAATACAAGAAATATAATATGATTTGAACTTTTAGATAGAATTAGATTAGGACTATGATTCAAGGGGTTGTTAGTTTATAAATAGACCTCTTCACTTCATTTGTAAATATACACTTCAATAAGATGTCTTTTCTCTCCTAAACACTTTCTTTCTTCTTTTTAGTTATCTTTATTTGTTCTTTTAAGATTTTTTTCATAACACATTATCAGCACGATTCTCTGATCTCTCAAGTTTTGGAATTATTTTATTTCATTGTCTTCAAATTTTAAAAGGATTTCAATGATTCAGTTTTGATTTATAGTTTGAGCAAATCAGGTAAGTGTTGCTATTACTTTTCATCATCTCAAAGCTTTAAAAGGATTTCAATGGTTGGTCTTTAATTTTTTGGTTGTAACAAAATCAGGTAAATGACTTGATATCTCTTTAGTATTTCTATTCTCTTAAAATCAACCTGAATATGAATTTTACTATCATATAGTATATATTATATTTTGTCCCTTGATTGAAAAGTAAATTTGCTATTATATAGCTATTAATGAAAAATCATAATGTTTATTTCTTAAAGTGAATGTGACAAACGAGTTATTAATAAAAAAAATTATTATAAATTTGTCCATTCCCTGAAGTGAATGCGATATCATTTAATAATTATGATCATGGTCATGAATCTATTTATTTCCTAAAGTTAATGCCACATCATTTAATAATTATTATCATGGATATGGAAGAAGTGAATAATAATTTTACCATCAGAATCTAAGAATAATTTTATCATCAGAAGTGGATGGATAATTTCAACCCACAAAAAATGGATGAATACTTTCAACCCACCAGAAGTGGATGAATAATGAAAACACAAAAATGAAATAAAAAAAAGAGGAGGAATATAGAAAACATATTGTCATTGATGTGGACAAAAGACCATTGGTTACGTACCTGTGATACATATTGAATTGTATAAAGCATCACCGAAAACTACAACATCTTGTGATGATTTTAATCATGACCAAGTTGATATAGCACATCAAGATATTTATCCACCCTGAAAGAGGAATTGATTATATGATTGGAAACAAAAATATTCATGGTTGATTTTCTTGTCCTGTAGAAGGAATTGATTATTTAATTAGTAATGAGAATATCTGAGAATGAACTTAATAGTAATTGGTATGTTTAAGTATAACTATATTATAAAGATGCTTTACTATGTTTAAATGATATGTTCTTATTATATGTTTTAATTATATGTTTAATATTCTTTTATGTTAACTGTAAATTTCTTATTGTATATATTTATGGATATTCATATTGTTAGATCTAAGATCTATGACGTAAATATATGTCTAGCAGACATTGCTATAACACACACTGTATTTAAAAGCAAAAATTTTTTTTCCTACTTGACAAAAAAAAAATCAATGTCAATTCAATATCTGGTAGTACAAGATTAATTGAAGGCTCCAGAAGAGTTAATATTTTACTATCTTGAGGAATAAAGTAATAGAGGATGTATTATTTTCTATTAAGTTTCAAACAAGTTTATTAAGTTTGAAATATATTTGTCTGAATATATATCATATTGAGACAACGAATGAAAGAGATATTTAATACCTCTATATTGCAATTATCTCAAGTAGAAAGTGTGTTGAAAAAAAAATTACCCGTTCTGTTCTCAAAATTAAACTATACAAATATTAGAATAATTGAAACTCATAGTAAATCAGAAGTTTACTAATGATTTTAATGTTTGGCATGACCGGTTGAACCATCTCGGATCAACAATGATGCAAAAATAATTGAAAATTTATATGATCATTCATTGAAAAACTAGAAGATTTTTCAATCTAATGAATTGTATATGCTACTTGCTTTGAAGGCAAAAAAATTATAAAGCTACCATCAACTAAAGTTGGGATTGAATTTTTTACATTTTTAAATAATATTCAAAGTTATATGTGGATTCATACATCTATCTTATGAACCATTTACATATTTTATGGTTTTAATTGATGCATCGACTAGATGGTCACATGTGTGCTTATTATAACTTGCAATTTATCATTTGCAACCATTCATTTACGAGCACATTTTCCTAGTTATGTAATCAAGATTATTTGTCTTGATAATGTTGGTGGATATACATCTCAAGCTTTTAATATTGCATATTAGTTGGAATAACTATTTAACAACCTGTTGCTTATATTTATACACAAATGGTTTAGTAGAATTATTTAAACACTTCCAATTGATTGTAAGCTTATGAAATTCAAGCTCCCAATGTTGACTTGAGGGCATGCTATTTTGGATGCAGCAGCATTTGTATGCATTAAGCCAAACGAGTTATTATAAATTCTCCCTATACAATTGATTTGTGGTCAGAAACTAAATATTTTCCATCTAAGAATTTTTTTTAATGTGCAATATATGTTTCAATTACTCCACCAAACACACAAAGATGGGTCCTCAAAAGAGGCTGGGAATATATGTTGGATACAAATCTCCATTTGTAATTAAATATTTAGAACTATCGATAGGAGATTTATTCATGACAAAGTTTGTCAATTGTTACTTTGATGAAACAATTTTTCTAATATTAAAGGGAGAAAATAAGCAGCTGAAAGAGAAAATTTCTTAGAGTGAATTATCATTATCTAATTTTGATCATCGCACAAAGCAATATGAACTTGAAGTTTAAAAGATAATTATTTTGTAAAATATAGTAAATCAGTTGTCAGACGTATTTACTGACCTAAAGGGAATAACTAAATCTTATCTACCAGCTGCAAATGCTCCTATTAGCATTAATGTCCCTATAGGACAAGGCATGCCAGAAGCGTGAAAATCAATCGGTTTTAAAGATAAAATCCTCGAAAAAAAAAGGAGCAAATATTTAAGATGGTCAAAAAGAGGAAGTATAAACTCTAGAAAAGACCCCTGACATAATTGAGAAAAATTTTAGAAGAAATTCAGGTACCTGAAATCATTGAAAATGAAGAGATCTCAATCAATTATGTCATGATGGGAAAAGATGGAACCGGTAAATAAACATCGACGATATTTTGTATATAATATAGAGCTCAATATTATGAAAGAAAAATAAGAATCTTGAACTTATATAAATTATTGGCCAATGTGAAAAGACGCAATTAAAGTGGAATTGAATTTAATTGCAAAAACGTGAAGTTTTTGGACCTGTAGTCCGTACATCAAAAGATGTGAAACTAATGAGATATAAATGGGTATTTGTGCGAATATGAAATGAGAAAAATGAGATTATGATATATAAAGCACGACTTATCGCACAATGTTTTACCCAAAGATATAGTATTAAATATGAAAAGAGATATTCTTTGTGGTGGACACAATTACAATTCTATTTTAACTATTCTGGCAATAAATGAGAAAATGAAAATTCATCTAATGAGTGTAGCTACAGCCTATTCATATTGTCACGACCCGAAACCTCCCTCGGGCTCATGACAATCGCCGCGACGTCTCGATTGATACTCATTACTTGGAATGCCAATCAGAACCCCACAAGACTTACATATCAGTTTCTTGTGAGCAATCGTTTTTAAATTTTCCATTTTAAATAATTACCAGTCGTTTTGGCTCAAGTAAATCAAAAGACAAAAATATATCATTTTTTTTATAAAATAATATAAAATAGAAACACGTGTAAATAATCTTTTGTAACGTGAAAGTAAAATATATTCATACATACAAAAATTTACAAAGTTATAATGTACAATAATAATTACAATGACAAGTGACCCAAAATACACCCAGTGTTGGTGCTAGTAACCTACTGTCTGTGAGATAGAGGAGTCAACTGAAATTCTCGACAAAATCGGGTATCTTCAAGTTACCACAGGCCTAAAATATTTGAAAAGGAGGTGGGTGAGATTTTTCAATCCCAATGAGTAAACAGACATTATCATAAGTATCTAAAAGCGAGTAAAATGGAGCCAAGTTTAAACAACATATCACAAACCATTTCATAAGGTTTTCAATTTATTTCTTAAACCATAAAATATTTGTAATTTACCAAAACAGTTGTTAAGGCTTCTGACTTTTATTACAAACAGGGCTCAAGCCAAAACTAATCCTCGAGGATACCTTGGCCAATGCATCTAACCGAGTCTGCCAAGGTTGTTAAGATATTTACATGTGAAACACATTTTTATTTTTAAAACAAGCCGTTCCTTGGCGTTGGTCGAGTTACACATTCACGTGGGGATTCGACATGAAGTGAGCTCTAATACTACCTCGGGAGTTACCCTCATCTGCTCTACAATCGGAGTAATTATATAACCGAGTTTACCGTGCCCCTCTAATAGGCAGTCCACGAAAACCCGTCACTGCAGTGAGTAACCCAACAATTTTAATAAAATTTCGACAGTATAACGTGACTTTTATTTATTTACCCAACCTACATAGTAAAAACAACTTACATTTATTCCCAATGCAATTATAAAATATAGCCACATATACTCATATATCATAAGCCATTCATAGTAAAATATATATTTCAAAATAATTGACAGCCTCCAATTACTCAATTCATAATCAACACAATATATTTTTATTTGTCACATTTTTTTCTAAAACATTAAAAATTTCGTTTTAATCTCATTTTCGTTTCATAAAATACATAAAGAGCATTTAAAAATAAACTTCAGATAATTTACAATAATAATAGGTTTACTCACCATTTGTACAAACTAAATGCTTTCTAGGTGCCCCGATCGCTGTTCGTTGGGTACGACTTCCTTGCCTTTACCGAAAGGCTCTCCTCCTCAACACATTGCAAAATTTACCCAATTCACCACATTGATGCTAAATCACTATATAATTGACTTAAATCCTATACTAATGCATGGTATGAAATGCAATAGCCTAAAACGGCTTAAACGCGATATTAACCTATTTTTGACACTTTACCCGTTAAATTGCTAACGTGCTCCATTTTAGCTCTAAATTGTCCCATTTTCTCACCAACATTTCTAACCATTAAATATCAACCTATAACCCTCTAAAATCACCAAAATCAGCTCACTTTCCTCCTTAGAAAATTCGACCAAAATGGGACATTAACTAGGTAAATTTTCCACTTTGTTTTTCTATCACATTTAACCATTTTTCATCATTTTCTCTTCATTTCTCTTAGAATAAAAATCAATTCATCATCATTGTACATCATTGAAGATTCAGCCAATGGTGGGTATTGTGAAAATTTCATGCTTTCTTGTCCAATTTGATTTCTATACACATTTAACTAACTAAAACTATCAATTTAACTAAGAATCAAAACCTAAAAATTCTAAAATCCTCCCCCTTGAATTTCGTACAGCCCTTGATATCACTTTTTGATCTCTCTCCTCAAGCATGCTAAATGGAAATAAAGGCATAGGAAAGGTAGAAATCAAGCAAAAGTCAAAAAATCTTACCGTTAGACGCGTAAACAGTCGAAAAACGTGATTTTCCCTTTGAATTTTCTAGTTTTCCTTTGGTTTTCTCTTTTCTTCCTTTCCTCTCTATTTTCTCTCTTGTTCTCTCCTTATGGCCGGCCATAACTTAATATGGGGTTTAAATGGGTTGACTTTTCATTAAAATAATATTAAATCATTAAAAAAATGCCATGTGTCACTTCCTCGTTGCCCCGTTTTTAAAATTTCGTCTTTTAAACTTCAATTTTTCACCACTTACAATACCATAGTTATTCATACCAAAAATAAATAAATCCTATGATTTTGACAAGTTTTGGGTGGTGAAAATTATGGTTTTTACCCCGAAATGATAAAATTACCGTTTTACCCCTATGTTCCAAAAATTGTCGGAATTGAAATTTTTCACTTCCTCTCATTAAATTATACTCCAAATAGTTAATCTTGGTAAAAAAATTTCACTCCATGATCAAATTATTATCTTAGGTGGCAAAATAACGATTTTATCCCTGAACATCAAAATTTTCAATTTTACCTCAAATGAACCCTCGAACTCCGAACAATCATTTTTAGTCATTCTTCGACTGTAAAATATTAAATGTTATCCTACGATTTCTATTTAAACTAGTTCGAGGTTAAATCCACTCAAGTGTACCGTTAGGTACAATACCGAGTTTCGTCTATTTTTAGAGACTTTTCTAGCGTAATAACATGCTACTCAGTGCATGTATGTCATGACATATGTTTATAGGGTTGGATTTTACACATATGGCTCATTTAATATTGATATCTATATGAAAAGCCTTAAAGGATTTAAGTTGCCTGAAGCACAAAATTTGAACTCTCGAGAAATTTACTCGATTAAATTAAATAAATCTTTATATGGATTAAAACAATCCAGATACATGTGGTATAATCCCCTTAGTGCAAATTTGTTGAAAGAAGGCTATAGTAATAATCCTATATACCCATGTATTTTATAAAAGGGGTTTAGATATGATTTATTATAATTGTTGTTTATGTTGATGACTTGAACATTATTGGAACTCTTGAAGAGTGTGGATTACTTAAAGAGAGAATTTGAGATGAAAGATCTTTAAAAAACAAAGTTTTGTTTGAGTCTTTAGATTAAGCACTTGACAAATAGAATATTTTTCCATTAATTTAATTTTATAGCAAAAAGTGCTAAACCGATTTTATATGGAGAAAGCGTATTCATTGAGTTCACCAATGGTTGTAAGGTTATGAGATGTAAAAAAAAAGACATTTTTCGACCTCGTGAGGATAATAAAGAACTTCATAATCCTAAAGTACCATATCTTACTGAAATTGGAGCATTAATGTATCTTGCTAGCAATACATGACTTGATATAGTAATTGCTGTGAATTTATTAGCAATATATAGTTCTTTTCCAACTCGAAGATATTGGAATGGAATTAAACATATACTTTGATATCTCCGAGGAACAATGGATATGGCTTATATAATTTAAATGCATCAAAATAAAATTTAATTAGTTATGCAGATGCAGAATATTCATCTGATCCACACAAAGCTCGATCCCAGATAGGTTATTTGTTCACATATGGAGGTATGACTATTTTATGGCATTTTATAAAGCAAATTATAGTTGCTACTTCTTTTAGCCATGCAGAAATTTTAGCAACTTATGAGCAAGTTATGAATGTGTCTGGTTAAGATTTGTAACATAACATATTCGAGAAACGTGTGACATGTCAACCAAGAAGAAAATTCCAACAATGTTATATGAGAATAACATTGCTTGCATAGCACAGTTAAAGGAAGGATACATTAAAGGCGATCGAACAAAACGTATTTCGCCAAAATTCTTCTTCACTCATGACCTTCAAGAAAAGGGTGAAATTAGTGTTTAACAAATTCAGTCAAGTGACAATTTAGCAGATTTGTTCACTAAAGCCCTTCTTATTGCAATATTTGCAAAGTTGGAATGCATCATTTTAAAGATCTCTATAATGCAGTAATCAGGGGAGTAAAATACGCACTGTACTCTTTTTCTTCATCAAGGTTTTTTCCATTGGGGTTTTCTTGATAAAGTTTTTAATCAGACAATATTTCATAAACGTATTCTTAAAAAGAATTATGTACTCTTTTTCTTTCACTCGAATTTTTTTTCATGAGGTTTTTTTCAGTAAGGTTTTAACGAGGCATATTCTTAATACAATGAACATTCAAGGGGTAGTGTTATGAATAAATATGTGAATGTCTATTATATTATGACTCAATAAGTGCAGATCAAGTCAAATAGTTAAAAGGCAAGATACAAGAAATGTAATATGATTTGAAGTATTAGATAAAATTAGATTAAGGACTATGATTCAAGGGGTTGTTAGCCTATAAATAGACCTTCACTTTATTTGTAAATATACACTTCAATAAGATCTTTTTTTTTCTCCTAAACACTCTCTTTTTTTTCTTTAATTATCTTTATTTATTCTTTTAAAATTTATTTCATAATATTATTATATAATTTAAAAAAAAAATCTAAAAACTACCTTACTATTTAAGAGAAGGGAGTATCAAATTTGGTGCTTTCCAATAAAAGGAAGCACCGATCCGTGTTTTCCAAGAACCTAAGGTAAGGGAGCACGATCGACAATATTATTCTTTTAATATTGTCATTTTAATATTGTCTTGTTATTATATTAATAGAAATATTAATGAGTGATTAACGTTGAATTTATGTGTAATCAAAAATATTTTTTAAAAATAAGATATTTATTATGAAAATTAATAAATTCATTTTTTAAATTATAATTAAAAATAAAAAATGAATATTTTATTTATTTATTTTTTGCTTTTTGGCCGCGAAATCTTATGCGATTGGCAGCTTACTTTACTGCACCGCTGAAAGGAGAATCGCACGCACTCAGTTAACCCACCACGCCAGCATTTATCAGGCTACCCTTCCTTGTTGACTTTTCTACTGAGTTTGACCCTCCAGATGCTGCACGTCATTTCTACGTAGCTTAGTGTTGGGATTTTAACCACAGGCGGGTAAAAAACTGGTCGAAACAGTTATAGGCCTTCGATAACTGCCGGCCCGCCACAAAACACAGTTGCCAAGTTGCGAGTTGCGAGTCAAAGGCGAAGGGAAAAAACACGCGTACCTTTTGCTGTTATTGTTGTTGTATGCTTTCCAATTCAACACGAGGCCACTCAGCGCAAGGCCTCTCCCTCCGTTTCTTTTCTCAACACGTGTCAACCTCCGTGAACCACGTGCCAATGTACTAAAAGTCGAAGATATATAAAAATATTTGGGCCCGTTAAAACAAACATCTTTAAAAAAAAATGGTAAAAAACCAAACCAATGCACAATTTATTTTTCCAAAAAATAAATTAATAAAAAAAAGAGGAAGACCATGCTTGTTTGTCTGTAGGGAGAAGAGAAAGAAACAGAAAGAGAAAAAAGAGGGAAAGAAAAAAAGGCCCCAAAATAATATGGGTAAGATAGTGGAGAAGAAGAAGAAGAAGAAAGGAAGGCCTTCTCTTTTGGATCTCCAAAAACGCACCCTTAAAGAACAACAACAACAGCAGCAACAACAGAATCAACTGAATAGAAAAAGAAATGTTTCTGCCCCCCAAATTACTCCTAATTACGACTCTGCCACTGCCACTCCTCTCCGTCGATCCAACCGCCGGAATCACAATCATTCGCCGGAGGATAACGATGAGGAAGACGACGATGACGAAGAAGAAGAAGAAGACGAAGAAGGAGAAGAATTGGCCGGGAAAAAGCGACGCGAGAAGAAGCTGAAGCTCGTCCTTAAGTTGCCTTCCTCGCAGCAAAAATCGCCGGTTAATTCAGAATCCCGCGGCTCCGGTTCGAATCTCGAGGAGAGTAACGCGGGTTCGAGCCACAAGAAGAGGAAAATCAATTCGATCGGGGATGGATCTGCGGTTGCTGATTCCAAAAAGGTTTTCTAAACTTGAAATTTTTGAAAAAAATTAAATAAAAAATAAAGTTTCAATTTTCTTTTTCGTTTTTGTTCTGGGCATTTCAACGGGTTTTTGGAAAAAAGCGCCAATTATTTTTTTTTTTCGTATTGATGGAATGGAAAATTACTTGAATTTCGGGCCGGAGCGTAGGTGGGGTTTTTCTACCATTTTGAGAAAATATGGGGGTTTTGACTTGTTCCCATTTTTTTGGAATTTATGTTTGAAAATTTGCTGATTTATTTTTGAGTTTAAACAAAAAAGTATTTTGTAATATTTATTTTGTTGGTTGGGGTGTTTTTTAATGTTGGCTAATAGGTCCGTCTCTAGTTTCTCACTCAGAGAGAAAAGAAACTTCTAATAATGATTTTGACTTCGATAGTTAATAAAAAGTTTATTTTGTCCTTTCTTTTTGTTATTCTATTTTTTTTCACAGTTATTGTAACTGTATTTTGCCTTTTTTGGAACTTTCAATGCTCTTCTGCTTTGCTTTTTCACAGCTACTTTGATTGGTGGTTCCTCACCCACTTAAGGACATAAAAATTGTTGCTCGTTGATTTTCTAATTATTAATATTATTCTTCATTTTGAATTTATTTTTTTCAGGAAGAGAAGTCTGTTTCTGGTGCAAAACCCACAACTAACAGCCAAGGTTTGCTTATGATCCAATACCCATTTGCTCAAAAAGCATTTCATTTGAGGGGATTTTAGGTTTTTTTTTTTTAATGGTTGATCATTGTCTACATTTGTAGGTGGTCAGTTGGATTCGGGACCCTCAACGGCTTTACCGGATAAAAAGTTGTTACTATTCATCCTAGACAGGCTTCAAAAGTATGTCCATAAGCTCACATGATATTAGTTTGATTCCTTCCATGCAGCTTTTTGATGACCACATCTCTAAGTTCTGCTTCTTTTTGAAATTAAACAATTTCAGGAAGGACACTTATGGCGCGTTTTCGGAGCCAGCGGACCCTAAAGAGGTATGATTTTCAAATGATGGAATTTTACTTTTATGTATCATTGTTGTTATTATACCTTTTCTCTAATGTGATTTCTTTTTTTATGCAGCTACCAGACTACCATGAAGTTATTGAGCATCCGATGGATTTTGCAACTATTAGGAAGAAACTTGCTAGCAGTGCTTATGCCAACTTAGAACAGTTTGAGGTTGATTTACGTTACTGTCATTTTACCTTTTGCCTCCTCTCTTCTATAATTTTCGATTATTTTAGAGTTTTGTTGATTATGGTCTCTTCTGTTAACTGGATTCTCAATCAATCATTTAATTCTGCTAAAATCACCAAGAAGTGATTCTGCATTGGCTTTTTAAAGTTTGGACTTGATAGACAGAACAGTTAGAAAGGATGGTGTTGCATTTGTCTCTCCATCTAGCATGTCCGGTTTCTTGTTGTTACATGATTCCAAAATAGTAGTAATATTATAATAGAAATACTGCAAAATGAGTGCCTTGGCTCATCTAATGGCCTTTTATTGTTAGTTTATGATTCTATGTAATAAATACAAAGCCAACATGCGCCATGCTTCTTGGATCGCTTCCATGGGCATGCATATGGATTGCCTGTGATCTCTAGGACCAATGATACCAGCCCCTAGCCGAAGTGTTATGTTGGTCTTGAATCCTAGCTTTGCATCCTGCTGGATTCATTAATTCCAAGACTTATGACGCAATTAGCATAACAGCTAGGCCATTTTATAGACTAATACAAATCCTGTTTTATCTCTGGGATACATGTGTGGTTTGGAGAAGCATAGTTTTCTGTCCTTTTTCCCATTCTTCTGTCATGTTTCTTTGTCTCCGTGCCTCATAGCAACTATTCAGTTCCCTTCATTGGTTGTGAATCCCTTTCAGGTGATAGATGCATTTTAGCCTGTGCTGTAAGATTTTGATTGCCATACATGATTTCGGTTGCTATGTCTGTACTTTGAAGATGTCGCTATGCATCAGATCCGCATTTAGGAGTATAAAGTTCTGGTTTAAAGTGATCCAACTTCAAATAAACTTTTGATGGTTGATAGAGTTATTGTGGAACAAACTTGAATGGAGGGCTACTAAACAAAATTCTGTTTTTGCCATGTCTTCAAGTGTCACTTGGTATTATTGGGAGAGCAAACCTTGCATTTACATCATATGCTAAAATTTTTGCCTCCTTTTGTAGATACTGAAGCATGCTTGTATGAATGCCAGAAACTTGCGTGTGTTTTGTTGTTGTTAGTGCTTAATAGTCATGGTATTCCTACTTGTCTGCTGCACTTTTGGTACTTCTTTGTTCTCTGAATAGACGTGATGTGCTGAGTGGGAAAAAGGAAATTGATGAAAGGCTGAACATGGTTTTATATAGTTTTGTTATTGTTGCCAATCCGTTTGAAGCTTGCCTGGCTGAGAAAAAGAAAAGAAAAATGTCCTGTGGATGTTCAAACTGTTTCATCTCATTAAATAGAACTGTTGTTGAAGCAAATTTAAGGCCGTAATTTCCTTAAATATGAGTTTTAAAAGATACCTTATTCTGTATTCTGGATGAAGAGATGATGCAGTTTAGTTATTCTCTTCTCATCTCAAACATTAAAAAATTTTAAAGGTGCAATCTGGTCAATAACCTATTATACTTGATGCTTTGATTTGATTCTACAAGAAGCTCAAGCTTTGGCACATGTGAATTGATGTTTGCTTTTATTATCTTGCAGAAAGATGTTTTCCTCCTATGTTCGAATGCAATGCAGTATAATGCACCTGATACTATATATTTTCGACAGGTATGGTCAGGTGTCAACTCCTAATTTATGTTGGAGGTCAACTTTATATATTTTGTTAAAAAAATTTTTAATTTGTTATCAGGCACGATCCATACAAGAGCTAGCAAAAAAGAACTTTGAAAATTTAAGGCAGGATAGTGATGATAATGAAGCAGAACAAAAGGTGGTACAGAGAGGCAGACCACCAACTAAGAATTTCAAGAAGCCGCTGGGCAGGCCTTCCTTGGAGGAGCGTTCTGCGCCAGAATTTTCCTCGGATGCCACCCTTGCTTCTGGGGCAGAGAACTCCATGTTGGTCAATCATGACATGAGAAAAGGACTTCTCCCCTCTGACAAGTCTAGTTTTGCAGATTCATCTGGAAAATTTTATGGTTCTCGCAATGATGTTTATTCTGGCTGGTTTCCTGAAAACAGATCTGATAGAAGTGATGAAGGTACAGGTCAAACACTAGATGTTTCAGGTTGCTTTTCCTATAGTTCTCATTAGTTCTCACCCTTCTTAGATGTCCCCTGTTTTATGAGAAGGCAGTGAAGCATTTACCTTTTCTTCCAGGTTCTATGTTAAAAGGTTATATGATGAAGCATGGAAAAAGGAATTTTGTGCTGGATGAGAATAGACGTAACACATATAAGCTATTTCACCCATCAGTTGCTGCACCTGAGGCATCTGTGTTGACTACTTTTGATGGAGAGAGGAAGCAGCTTCTGACTGTACGTATCATATAGACGTATGATGATTTTTTAAATTCTACTGAGGAGAATAGTGACGCTCCTCACTGCCATAAGTTTTGTCCACAACTGTAGGTGGTGGGTGCAATTTTGAACACCAATGATGAAATAAACTGTAGAATATGCCTTAGGCCATATAATTTCAGAGTTGCTTGGTAATATGGATATGTTACTGATTTTCCCTCCCTAGGTGGTGGAAAATGTATCTATTTTGTGTGTTTTTGGGGTCTGAGGGAATCTTAAACAGTAATAATAAGAGTAGAGCAAAGGATGAATAGTTGGCACTTTTCAATCACATTAGTTGTTTAGCTTGGAATTTTCCCACTGGGGATTGGGGAATCATATTTACACTGTTCACAACTGGCCATAGCATGTGCTGCTCTATCCTTTCTGGTGGACCAGCTTGTGTGGGGAATCTTAGATTTGGCGTGTCCTTTCATTTATTGATGGCTTGGTCTTCATGTGAAGCAGGTGGGGGTATACTTAGAGCATGGTTATACACGAAGCCTAGCTCGATTTGCTGCAAACCTTGGTCATGTTGCCTGGAAAATTGCTTCTAAAAAGATAGAAAAGTCTTTACCACCTGGAGTAAATTTTGGTCCTGGATGGGTTGGGGAAAATGATGTTCCAGCACAGAAACCACTGCTACTACCTTCAGTCTCACTTCCACCAGGCCCGCTGACAGCATCACAGCCCTGCTTTGTTCGTCAAAGTTCCTGTTCTGCTAGTTCTTCTTGCGCCCAGGAGAGAAGAGAAGATAAACCATCCGACAAGCCTGAAGCAGATAATTTGTCTGAGACACATGTTCCTTCAATTCACTCTATTTCAGGTGGCCATTTAAGTAAGCCTATACCTGCATCTGGCAGTTCCTCTTCATCCCGTTTGGCTGCTAATAAATCTCCTGAATGCCAGAATGAAAAGACAGAATCCAGTGTGGGATTGACTTCTGGTACTGGTTTTAACATGACAAACAGCAGTGCAGGAGCAGTTAGGCCGTGGCCTCCCTTCCGGATTCATCAAAGTCCTGTAATTCATCCTGGCATGAATGGACATAATGGTGCTTATGGGTTTAACCTTCCAGCTCAGATGGCGAAAATAATTGGGACTGCCAGGCCTTCTGGGTTCAGTTTCCAGTCATCTCAGATGCTTGACACTGTCTCAAGGACTGCCACTAACTTTGTCCATCCAGGAACTGCAAACTCAAACTCTGATGACTCTAAAGTTTCAGAAAATTCATGTATAAAGAATCCCAGCAGTCCCTTACCAAATTCAGGGTGTGAAAGAGTGGCATCCCCAAGATCAGGGCTTCATCCACAGGCATCATGGCAAGGATTATCACCACATCAGAAACCAGACTCAAGGTTGTCACCACAGCAAAAACCAGGCTCAAGGTTGTCACCACAACAGAAACCAGATTCAGTCCCACCCGACCTGAATATCAGATTTCAGTCTCCTGGGTCACCTAGTTCTAGTCGAGTTGATTCAGCTCAGCCAGATTTAGCATTGCAGCTCTGAGCATAATTGATATTATTAATATTTTTTCCTCTTTCAATTAAGTTAACCATAGGATGGTTAGTTTCAGAATTAATGCTCCTGGTGAGATAACCAAGCAGGTCCCATTGACTAGGAGCAGGTAAAGCTACACATAACTTGTATTGTAAACGACTAGGTAATTGTTGTACATATCAGTGTATCCTAATTTTTAGGTCCATAAGCAACATGGTTTCATTTGTAACATTGGAAGCCATCATGTAGCCTGAATTCATTTCTAGACTAGGTGAAGATATTTACTCTGTATTTTAAAATTTGTTATGAAGTTTCATAAAGTAGATCTATTATTCAATACATTGCAGTTTGTAGATTTCTGTAGGTGATGTGGAGGCAATCTGAATTCGGATTATCGTTGTTGTTTGTCAATATGACCTTGATGATCGAAGATATCGTAGCTTACTGAGATAATAGGAAAGTTAATTTCTTTTCTTCCTAGACTATATATATATATATAAAGTTGGAGTAAAATCTTTGAATTGTAATGCCGCTTTTGCATTAAATGGATGCCACATTTGAACTTCGTGGTCGCTTCCTAAGACCCTTTTGCCGGTGGTCACAACCTTTTTTGACCATTATTCCTTTCAAGAAAATCCTTAAATTTCAACCTTTTATCCTAAACGGTATGAAAATCTATATTTTGTTTGTGTGACGGAAATTGGGAGAAGAAAGATGAGGCTTGGCCCTTGGCCCCTGGCCCCTTGACAAATTAAACAAGTGACTTGGTCAAGAGGAGCCTGTCTTTGACAGTGGACATGCCACCAAACCGCTCCCTACAACTCAAGGAATTGAATGCGGGGAGAGAATAATAGCCTGAGGTTTCACAAAACTAAATAAATAAATGTATTAGGAAATTTATCATTTTATTTGGTGTAAATTGCAGTTTGAAACAAGTGATAAAAACATTTTGTTTGTAACTACAGATTTGATATAAAAGTTGACTTTCTTGCTTCTATAATGTTGACCCTAGAGATGGGGAAAATGGTAAATTAGAGAGAGTGCCATGCAACTGTACACGGTTCATATCTAAATGAAACTCTCTTCCTTTTTTTTTTTTTTTTTCTATCTGCTTATGTCAAATGAAGCCAAAAGGAGGGTCAAGAAATACTAGCCCCTTTTTATCAAAGGAAGAAACTGCGAGACACCTTCCTTCGTGGTTTAGAGGCCGGGAAGGAGCAATTAATTTGAGTTGAACCTTGCGGGGGGTGTGGGTGATCAAGATTCAAAAGTCAAAATCAAATTGACTTACGGGATAAGCTGTTGGCCTCCCCTACATTAGGTTCCAATTCATGGATCTCCATTAATATGCCCCAACCCACGATTTTTAGGATGCCCATTTCTTTGGCTGACATAATGTTAATCGCATGTACTAGTACTACCCTTTTTTTCCCTTCTTTTTTAGCTTTGAATATCATATATTTCCACCAAATTTCACAACGAATTAAACTACCAATGATATCGTAAGTGTGAAAAGACTGTTGATATGGTTTCAAGCTCAAGTATTAAAAAAAAGGGTACACTTTGAATTAATTTCAATTTTTTAAAAAAAGAGTAAAGATATGATCCAAAAAGAAGTATCAAAGATCTTATGAGATATAATTCCCATCATGTAAAAATGGTTGTGACATCATAGTCCATTGCATTACTTCTCGAGTAAAACGCGCCCATGAACAAATTTTTTTTTTTTTATAATTTGATTTTCAGGCAGTGATATCCCACCTAACACTTTCTTTTCTTATTTTTTTTAATTTTAATTTTCGATATTAATATGATTATTAAATAGTAAGGATAAAATATGATCGTGGGCTTAGGTCTTTTTCCATGATGTTTTTGCCAAGCCAAATTAAATGTGAAGGCCTTGAAATTTAATTGCATTTGTGTTTGACTGAGCTTTCTTTTTTTTTTTTTTTTAATTTTTAGGACACGGCAGTTGACCCGACAAAACGTTCCAGTCTAAATTACCCGCAAGGAAGCTCTCTCAGTTACTTCCTTAACCAAACATCCGAAGACTCAGTCTTTGTAATATTGTAAGTGCTACTTAAATTTCACCTTGACACATGCACTTTGGCTTTCCATTTGGGCAATTTTTTAATTGTTTTTTGTTTTCCATTGTCAAGTTTAGTTGCTGAATTTTGCTTGAATCGCACAAAACCAAAGTCAAGGTACTTTGCCCTGTTAGTGGAAACACAAACGGAGTATTCCAGTCAATTGACAAATAAGAGAAGAAATAGAATAGTAACTCCATTTTTTTGTGGTTGAGTTGAGAAAAAAGATTGATTGATCAAAGCAAGAAAGTTGGTTTTCTTTTTCTTTATATATCTATAATATATATATATATATATATATCATCAACTTGTTGAAAGTTATTTTTGTTTGCTGCAAAACGTTTGCTGATTTCTAAGTCTGCTTATGCTCCAACAAGTGGAGGAAGGGAAGAGCACAAGGAAAAAGAGTTTTTTCAGGATGGGACTTTGCTGGGGTTCTCCAGCTGATAATCCAACACCGAGCACGACTGGTCATCTCAGTTCAGGTACCCTTCGAAAGATATTAATCTTTTTTTTTTTTTACTGTTTCTTTAACAAAGATTGTTTGCTAGTTTTTTCAATTAGATTTCCTTATTTTGAAGTGGGTTCAATCTAGTTCTAATTATTAGTTGGAATTTTATTTGAAACAATTCCTATTCTTTTTGTATTTCAGCACCGAAAACCCAGTTCTTGATGCTGGTTTGGTTTTGTGTAGTGTTTTGACCATTGACTTGTGTATTTTGGAATATTGGTTATCCTGTTGAATTTCTCATCTGCATTTTGTGTTTTTGAACATTATACACTTTGATTTCTTCAATTCTCAATTTATATGTAAGTCATTTGCTGTATGATTAGTATCAAAACTCTATCTGTTGACCAATTCACAACCAACATTTGTTAAGCAAACTTCATTTTTGATTGGCAATAGTGACATCTCAGACAGCCAGCAACACAATATCCTCTGGAACATCTAGGGGCAGTAATATCTCCAGGAGCAGCGGATTCTCAGCCTTGAGTGGAGATGAGGCTTTTCCAAATGGGCAGATCTTGCCCACTCCTAATCTAAGGATCTTCAGTTTTGCAGAACTGAAGGCTGCAACTAAGAATTTTAGGCCTGATATGGTGCTTGGGGAGGGAGGCTTTGGTAAAGTCTTCAAAGGTTGGCTTGATGAGAAGGCACCAGGGAAGAATGGAAGTGGAAACCTCATTGCTGTCAAAAAACTGAACTCTGAGAGCTTGCAAGGATTTGAGGAATGGCAGGTGATTTCATTAACTTGAGAAAGAATTAACCAATCGAGAAACTTAAATGTTGTTTTAAGATATAGTTGATTTTTCTTCTATAATTATTTCCCTGGGATTTCTCCAAACATAAAGTTTCATGCATGTAAGACATCAGCTTCTCATGAGCACAATTGCAGTGCCTCAAGTAAAACCTTTACTTATCTAAGTAGTCATTCATTACCTGGTTGAAGAAACAACATGCAGTAGAAGTATTCTGCTAATTGCAACCCAAATGAAGTCTTGAGAGTTCAGGGCTTGTTTGAGCAAAGTAAAGAGGCTGAGAAGTGAATAATTCTTGAGGGTGAAGCCATCTCATTATGCTTTACATTGCTATTTTTGGAACAGAGTGTTCGAAGTGAAAGGTAGCTCTTTATGTATTATAAGAAGTAAGACTGTAAGAGTTTCATTGTACAATTGTTCCTCTTATCTGTGTGTGAATGACCTAGACATGACTAGGCTGTTTTCTGGATTTGAAACGATAAGATACCAGTTTGCTGCCCCACTGAAGCCTCAGAGAAAATATGTAGGTCTAAGACTTTTACAAATGCAATATTGTATTACATCAGATATATTGTTCCATGTCATTTTGAGTAGGTTCTTTTGGCTTCTACTTGTTACAGACCTTCAAAACTCCTTTGTGTTTTTGTGTGTGTGTGTGTGTGTGTGTGTGACATACATCCGCAGCAGAGATATCCGAACCTGCTTTTTGGGAATCATTTAGCATTTGTTTTATTCATTTTCTTTGAATATTAAAATGTCTACAAATTTAAAGTTGCTAAGACATTTGCTTCTTCATTCATTGGTGCAGTCAGAGGTAAATTTCTTAGGAAGGTTGTATCATCCTCACCTTGTAAGGCTGCTGGGATACTGTTGGGAGGATAAAGAGCTTCTTCTTGTTTATGAGTTTATGCAGAAGGGCAGCTTGGAAAACCATCTCTTTGGAAGTAAGAGCTTTTAGTCATTTATATCTCTGATTTCTCATGTGAGCATATATTCATTTGTGCATGCTTGCCATCTCCTATTTCTAGTGAGTTAATTTGGTTGATCACACTCTACACAATATTTGTTATCCAGGGGGTGCTACTGTTAAATCACTTGAATGGGATATACGGCTTAAAATTGCAATAGGAGCAGCGAAGGGCCTGTCTTTCTTGCACACATCAGACAAGCAAGTAATTTACAGAGATTTCAAAGCATCAAATATACTGCTTGATGGGGTAACTTTCTATACAACTCATGAATCATACCACAGGGAATTCTTTAAGGGATGGTATTATATATATTTAGTGATAGCAAATTTATAGTAGCCGGAAAGCCTCTTTATCTTGGATTAAAGGCTTAAATAATTGATTACATAGAACATTCTCCTTGAAAACACACAGAGGAAACATAAATTTTATATGGTTTAGCTATTATAATATTTAGTGATAACAAATTTATAGTAGCTGGAAGGCCTCTTTTTTGTGGGATTGAAGGCATTAACATAGAACATTCTCCTTGAAAACACACAGAGGAAACATAAATTTAATATGGTTTGGCGATTTCCATTGCAGTCTTATACTGCCAAGATATCAGATTTTGGGTTGGCCAAATTTGGTCCTTCAGCTAGCCAATCACATGTAACAACAAGGGTCATGGGTACATATGGTTATGCAGCTCCAGAATATGTTGCTACAGGTAATCCTCTAATACCTTTCTAAATTTTGGGTGCTTTTATAAGTGATGTCCTTGCTTGGCACCATATTGTGGCATTTTTGAGACAATAATTGAGCAAAACCCACTTTGTACTTTTAATGACTTGGAACACTTTGCTGACTAAACAGGACACTTATATGTAAAGAGCGATGTGTACGGTTTTGGTGTTGTTTTAGTTGAAATATTAACAGGCTTGCGAGCACTTGATCCAAACCGCCCAAGCGGGCGACATAATCTGGTGGATTGGGTAAAGCCATATTTATCTGACAGAAGAAAACTGAAGAGCCTAATGGACCATCGGTTGGAGGGTAAATATCCTTCCAAAGCTGCATTTCGAATAGCCCATCTTGCTTTAAAATGTCTTGCACCTGAACCTAAACATCGTCCATCAATGAAAGAAGTTGTAGAGACTTTGGAACAGATTGAATCTGCAAATGAAAAGCCAAAAGAGCCAAGAAATCGTTCTGCACGTCACACAACTAGCAGACATGGCCGGCAGCCATTACAGCATCAATCTCCACTTGCTCCAAAGCATGAAGCAGGTCGTGCATATCAGAACCCACCTCGGGTGAGGTGAGTTGGCACATTTGTCCAATTGGTTTCAGGTCTCAGCATTAACATGTTAACTGTTTCAAAGACGTTTCCTATTTCTTTATTTTTGTATTTTTTTTTAGAATCCTCATCGAGTGTAATTTTTGCAGTGTGACTTATGTTGGACATATGGATGTGGTAGTAATTAAATTGTAATTATTCAGTAAGTACAGCGTGTTATGCTTGATATCTTGTTAGAATAGTTTTATGTGCAATATTGTGCTGTTTTACACTGCAAATCCCTTTGTTTTTCATTCTCAATGTTAGAAATAAAAACTGAACTGCATAATAGGGTCCCAATGATGAGACCTGCTTATGTTTTTTTTTTTTAGATTTTTGGCCATTGAGTAGCATTGTTGCTTGTTGTTTTGTAAGCATTTAATGGTACGTTTGGTTGGCGGAATAAATAAGAATGGAATAAAATAGTTATTATGTGAGCATAGAATGAGGTGAAAATAGAATAAAATAGTTATTACTTAGTTTGGTATGATAAAGAGAATAGGACAGTAATAATTGTTATGATTTATTGTAGTGTTTAGTTGATAACAATAATTTTGAAATAAGAAAGTAATAAAAAATAAAAAGATAAAAACATCTTTTATTATTTATATGACATTTTATTTTTATTAAATTTTTTAAATATTAATAATCTAGAATTTAATTAAAATATTAATAATTAATAATTTAAATATTAATATT
>NC_030851.1:7356671-7574933 GCF_000208745.1 Theobroma cacao | reverse complement strand
ATGTTATTTATTTTTAATTTATTTATTTTTAAATAGGAATAATTATAATTATTTTATTAAGAATTGATAATTTAAATATTATTATTTTATTTATAATTAATTATTAACATTTATTAAAAATTGAAATCAAGTGAGAGAAAGAGGAGAGAGAAAAAAATAATAATTTATATAAATAAAATTGTAATTTTTCAAACTTGTAAGGGATATTTTTATTTTTATCAATTTTTGAATTTATTTTTCAATTATGAAATAACTAATATCATGGGAAGGTGTTATTAGCTATTTTTTTATTTTAAAAGATTTTAAAGAATAGCAGTTGGTATGAAATGATTATTTCTTGTATCATTTTTCAATCAAATAAAAAAATCAAAATTCTTTAAAAATAAAAGGGGAATGGCTTAGTCATTCCCCCGATCAAACATGCTATAAGTGATAAACAAGTTTGAAGGCTTTGTCTCAGCAGTGATACATCACATGAGGTAGAATAAAAGGCTTTGGTGAATCCAAAGGACTGTAGAAAACTTTTCTGTATGTACCATTTCTTACAGTTCTTGCTGTTATTCGCTGTTCCATCTTCCATTCCAAATAAAACTGGCGCTGTTAGCTACAGCAAGCCTGATAAATCTCTCTACTCCTTTTTGTACTAGGCGGCCCTGCGGTCTCCTGCCTAGCTCGGCGCTGGAAACGTACTTTTGTCTTTCTGTTTTATTGCTTGAAAATTGTAAATAATAAGAGATGGATGTTACCTTTGCAGCTGAGCAATTAACCTTGTCACTCCTCAGGATTGCGTGTGCTGCAAGTAACTAAGAATCCCTTTCTGAGTTAGCTCTGAAGCATCCCTTTCTGAGTTAACTCTGAAGCAATGGTTAGTTAATTAGTATATGCTAATTAGTATATGCTCTTATCTTAATGTAAATTACAGTTACACGTCCATGACTGGCTTACTAACATTTATAAGTTTTTCTGATGACACTTACCAGCTACCATCAGGAAGGGATAGGTTGTTGGATTTGTCACATTCCATTTTTGAGACGAAAACCAATGTACACTGTTTTCTAAATTTGATTACAAAATTCTCATACACAATATCCCTTGGACTTAAACAATTAGTCCGAATCGGGGCCTGGAAGATTTTCTGCTTATTATAATGAAACCGTGCCCATGGCAGTGGCACAAAGTAGCGCACTTCAAAGACAAAAAATGCAGCAAAATTGGACTAACAAATCTGAACTCTGACCAAATATTGAAATCAAAACCCCCCCCAGTTATCACGCTTACCAACACCAATCACGGGGCGGGCACAGACACCTCTGTATAATAATAATCAAGTGGAGTTGTGAACTGGTTTTGATAAAAACATGCCAAGCAATTCCAAATGGTGGGTACCATGCCTTTCAGGAATTGATTTTTTGGTGGTGCAACTTCGTAGTTGGTGGGTTTTGACCTCCAGTTTTCTCCTCTCGTTTTCAGGTAAATGTTTACTGTTGCTCTTAACCTGCATAGCAAAAACCTCGATTTATCTTCTTATGAGCCATGGGGGATAGTCTTTAGATATTTGTATTGTTTTCCTTCTAAGTTGTTTCACTTTTAAGCCCTTTTATAGATCCCTCTATCAACTGATCTTGTTGTATAAAAGACCCATGGAATAGATTTTCTGTATTTTTTTTATTTCATTTCATTTGGGGTTCTCTTATGCAATCTGATTAATTGATGCAGTAGAGTATTTCTTTCTCTGTTGGAAAAAATTTTCCTCTCTTCCTTTGCCTCTGTCTTTGTCCATTAGTCTTGCTTAATCAGAATTTGGTATAGGGAAACCTTTCAATTAGTAGAGCAAGACCAATCTCCCAAAAAGCAGATGCTTTTTAATTAAAATTAGATCTTTTTTTTTTTCTTTTGCCTTCATGCTTGTGTGCTCGAGTATTTTCTGTCTGTCCAATGACTCTTGATACCTAGATGCTTTCTTGTTCTTAATATAGTATGTCTGCTTGTACTAATTAAAGCTGGAGTCGAGGATGAATAATTTTAGTAAAGTGAGATCAGTACGCCATACACTAAGCAATTTGTTTCGAAAAGGCGTATGTAAGGTCCTTTCAGTTGGTCCAATCCCCACTCACATAGCCTTCATCATGAATGGAAATCGAAGATATGATCAAAAGTTGAACCTGGCAAAGGGGACAGGGCACAGTATTGGCTTACTGGTTATGTTGACAATGCTCATGCACTGCTGCGACCTGGGTATAAGATACGTAACAGTTTATGCCTTCAGCATTGACAATTTCAAGCGAAAGCCTGAAGAAGTTGAGCGCGTCATGGACTTGCTTAAGTTTACTTTTGAGCTATTAAGTGAAAAGAACAGCATAGCAAACCTCTATAGTGTCAAATTCCATTTTTCGGGCAACCTAGACCTCTTAAATGAACCTGTCAAGAACGCAGCCAAGGAATTAATGGCAAATACGGCCAACAACTCTAAAGCTTTCTTCACATTTTGCATTGCTTACACTTCCACTGATGAAATGGTGAGTGCCATCCGAGAAGCTTGCGATGAAAGGCGGCGCGCAATGCAAGAACAGAAGAAAACGGGTGGGAATTATGGTTTAACAAAACCTGTAGAAGTTGTGGACATTGAGAAGCATATGTACATGGCAACCGCACCTTATCCTGATATAGTGGTGAGGACAGCAGGTGAGAATCGCCTAAGCAACTTTCTGCTGTGGCAAACGGCATGCAGCCAATTGTACTCTACCCCCACGCTGTGGCCAGAGGTGAACTTTTGGCATTTGGTTTTGGCAGTCTTGAATTTTCAGCGAAACCATTCTTACTTGGACAAGCAAAAGAAGCTACTATAAATCTTGTTATGAATGATTTAGATTGCTCTGACAGAGTGGTCCTTTCTCCATAAACCCTCCCTTTGGGCTATTAGCTGGAGAAAGAAAACCAAATTCCCTTACTCCATTGGAACTCACCAGTTTTATTATTTATGAAGTCCTAGCAACCTGCCTTATTTCAACTTTTTTTTTTATTGGATTTTCTTTCCCCATTTATGAGAGAAGAAAGAGCTAGCTACCTGTCAATATTGAATTGTCAACGCTATGTTGTGCCTATTAATCTTAACAATTCTTTGTCGTTTGAAACCTAATTAAGCTTTGAAAACATTGTTTCATATAATACATTTTATGTGCATATATATATATATATAAAACTTGTTTCTTTGTTTTTTGGGTACGAGAAAACTTGTTTCCCTATGCTACTGTAAAAAACCTTAAGGATCATTCGCAGTAAAAGAAAAAATTGCACAAGATCATGCTTGTTGCCCTTAGTTATCGACTTTAAATTGCTTTGACATAACGTTTTTTAAAAAACCGATTTGATATCAAATTACAAGTTCAATTATTATTGTTGTTATTGTGAGGCTGTACCACATGGACCTCCAACAAAAAGGTTAGGAAATTTGGGTAAAACCTAAGACCTAAAGGATTACTCCCTTCTGTCCTTCAATGAAATAATATTTTATTTTGAAAGTAGGAGATTTAATTAATTAGCTTTAAGTTGATGTATCTAGACATCTCCAAATTTAGGTACTTAGTTATGCATGTATAAATTACAAAATTGTTTTTGATTTTGACACTTGGTAATAAAAATATGTACATTTTAAAAAAAATAATTGTTTTGAGTAGAGGATGATTATTTTTTGATTTATTCCTTTAACTACTTTATTTGGTTGAAGGTTTTTTTAACAGAAGTTTTTTGTTGGATAAGTACTTTTGTTACTTCTCTGTTTGCTTACTGAAAAGTTGTTAAGAAGTAAAATAAAAAATTGTTTAATGTAATACCAATTATGTTATAATTAGTTCATTTGTAATTTTTCCAAAAATATTATTTTTATTTTCAAACTTACTTTTTGTTTGAAAAAAAAAAAGAACAAGCAATAAAACTAGAAAGATATAATACTTGAAAAAATACTTTATATTATTTAAAAAAATTTAAATAAGTTTTTATTCTTTCATTATATTTAATCAAATTCATATATTTTTATTTTGAGTCAAATAAATTCTTATAATTAATAGTTGATTAATGTCTTTAATCAAAATGTTACTAGTCATTTTATACTCATGCGGCGTTAACGTGAAAAGTGAAAAATATCATATAATCAAGTTATCATGCTACATCAACATGTCACGTTATCATTTATTATAATATGTTATTATGTCGCATTAACGTTATATGATAAAAATGACGAGTGATATTTTAATTAGTAATATTTAGTTGACTATTAATCTTAAAGACTTATTTCACTTAAAATAAAAATATAATAATTTGATTGAAATGTAACAAAAGAATAATAATTTATTTAAATTTTATTAAATAATTTAAAAAGTTTTTACATATTAAACCAAATTAAAATCCTAATGAAACCTAACAAATAATAGTGTGTTACATATATGACCGAAGTCAATATCAGTGGCTAAGTGGCGACCCCTTCATTACGTATCACGTTGGGCTAAGCCACAGCTCTTGTTCGGTTAGCATTAACAGATTTGGTTAGGTGGTCCATTTAATAGATGAACTTAATTAAATGAATTTTGGCAATATATACAGTAAAGGTTAATAATTTTCGTACCAACAAGATAATAATACGTTGACTACTGTTCGCTATATATTATCTATCTATACTTAATCAGAACTTATATTTGATAAATATGTATTTATATAAATAATCAAATATATAAGGTAAAAGAAGTTGAATTTCAAGCATAAGATCTCGACTCTCCATTAGAGTGTTAATATAATCTATGAATTTTAACCGGCTATGTCATCAAAGTTTTTTTTATAAACTTACTAGTAAATATAAATTTTATTGAAGTAATAAAATTAATAATTGTATTTATTAATAGAATATCGAATATAAATCTTACATATGGAATGATTTTTGTTGAGTCTACTCAACTTGGTCTTTTGACCCAATAATTAATTTTATGCAATTTGATGATAAAAAGCTGTTGAATAGGATAATAATAAGTTTATTGTAATTAGTTAAGTTTAATCCAAATGATAAGGTAAGATGCAATTTTAGATAAAAATCTCCTATTCGAATATTGGTGATGTTTTGTCTAATTTTTAAAAGATAATATGCTTATTAAAAAAATTAAATAATTGTTTTCATGGTTTCAGCCCTTTAAAGAAAAGGTGAGCCAATCCAATTTGTAGATCTATTGAAAGAAAATAATAATTAAAAAATAAAAACATAATACTCAAAATATTGTAAATATTTTTGTGAATATCTATTTATATTATGTATATCTAGATTTGGATATAAATTAGATTGGTTAAAGATTAAGATTTAATCCATCCATCTAATCCTTTATTAGTATTATCTTCATATTGTGAATTCTATCTAAATAAGAGGTTATTAGCTTATAAATAGGCTCTTTCACCTCATTGGTAAATATATATTTGAATAAGATCTGCTTACTCCTTCTAAATACTTTCTCTATAGTTGTTATTTCAAATTATATTTCACAATATGTTATAAGCACTATTCTTTAATCTCTCAAGTTTTGATATTATTTTGTTTTCATCATCTTTAAGCTTCAAAAGGATTTTAATTTCTAGTTTTAGCAAATTAGGTAAGTGTTGGTATTATTATTTTTTTTATCATCTTCAAACTTTAAAAAGATTTCAATAGTTGGTCTTTAATTTCTAGTTGTAGTAAATCAGGTTAGTGAATCAACCTTATGCTATCATGTATTATATATTATATTTTGTCCATTGATTGAAAAGTGAATTTGCTATTATATAGCTACTAATAAAAAATCAGGAAGCTGTCTATTCTTGAAGTGAATGCAACATCATTTAACAATTATGGTCATGGCCATGAAAGAGGTCACCATAAAATATACATTAATCACTATTCTAATTTTATGGATAATTTTACCCACTAGAAGTGTACCCACCAAAAGTAGATGGATAATTTTACTAACCAAAAGTGGATGGATACCTTTAGCTCACTAAAAGTGGATGAATACTTTTAACCCATCGAAATAAATGAATAATGAAAAGACAAAAATAGGCAAAATAAGACAAATATAGAAAATGTTTATAATTGATGTAACATGAAAGGCTATTGGTCACATACTTGTATGTCTTGAATTTTATTAAGCTAAAACATATTGTGATGATACCATGGCCAAGTTGATATGTTGCTAATTTTCTTGTCCACCTTGAAAAGGGAATTGATCATATGATTGGTAATGAAAAATTGTTGATTTTCTTGTCCATCCTAAAAAAAGAATTGACCATTTGATTGGTAATGAAAATATTTAAGAATGAAATTTTTTAATAGTTTGTTGGTATATTTTAGTATAACTCAATTATAAAGATATTTTTATATGTTCTCATTATATTTAAATAATATGTTCTTATTATGTTTTTTAATTATATATTTAATATTCTTTCATGTTAACTTGTAAGCTTCTTATTGTATATATCTTACTTTATTGAAAAAAAAAAGAATATTCATCTTGTTGGATCAAAAATCCATTGTGTGAATATATATCTAGCAGACATTGCTATAACGCACATTATATTTAAAAATAAGAAATATTTTTCCAACTTGACAACGGAAGAAACCAATGTCAATATAATATTTGATAGTACAAAATTAATTGAAGGCTCTAGAAGAGCTAATATTTTACTACCTCGAAGAATAAAGTTATAACAAAGAATGTATTATTTTCAACATCTCAAAAAAATTTATTAAGTTTTAAATATATTCATCTAAATAGATATCATATTGAGATAATGAAAGAAATAAACACTTAATACCTCTATATTACATCTATTATTTCGAGTAAGAAGTGTGTGTTGAAGAACAAAATTACCCATTTTGTTCTATGAATTGTACTATACAAACATTAGAATGATTGAAACTTATACTATAGTAAACCAGAAGTTTACTAATGATTTTAATGTTTGGCATGACCAGTTGGACCATCCCGGATTAATAATGATGTGAAAAATTATTGAAAATTAATGTGATCATCTATTGAAAAATCAAAAGATTTTTCAATCTAATGAATTCTCATGTGCTGCTTGCTCTGAAGGTAAATTAATTATAAGGCCATCACTAGTTAAAGTTGGGACTAAATCCTCTACATTTTTAAAATATATTCAGGATGATATATGTGGATTCATACATCCACCATGTGAATCACTTAAATATTTTATAATTTTAATAGATGCATCGACTAGATGGTCACATGTGTACTTATGATCAGCTTGCAATTTGGCATGTGCAATCATTTGTTTGTAAACACATTTTCCTAATTACGTAAGCAATACTATTTATCTTTACAATGTTGGTGAATTTACATATCAAGCTTTTAATGAATACTGTAAATTAATTGAAATAACTATTGAACAGTTTGTTGCTTATGTTCATATACAAAACGATTTAGCAGAATCATTTATTAAACACTTCCAACTAATTGTAAGGTCATTGTTTATGAAATCTAAACTCCCAATTTCTATTTAGGGTATGCCAATTTGGATGCAGTAGTATTTGTACACATCAGGCCAAATGAGTTATTATAAATTCTCCTTTATTCAATTGATTTTTGGTTAGGAACCAAATATTTTTTATCTAAGAATTGTTGGATGTGCGATATATGTTCCAATTAGTCCATCACAATGCACAAAGATAAGTCCTCAAAGGAGTTTAGGAATATATGTTGGATATGAATATCCATTTGTAATTAAATATTTACAATTATCAATAGGAGATTTATTCATAGCTAGGTTTGTTGATTGTTATTTTGATGAAATAATTTTTTCAACATTAAGGTGAGAAAATAAACAACTAAAAAAGGAAATTTCTTGAAATATATTATTATTATTATTATTTAATTTTGATTCTCACATAAATCAATATGAATTTGAAATTTAAAAAATAATTTTTTTGTAAAATATAACAAATCAGTTGCCAGATGTATTTACTGATTTAAAAAGAATAACTAAATCTTATATACCGGCTACAAATATTCCTTTTAGAATTAATGTCCTTGTAGGATAAGGCATGCCAAAAGTGTGGAGACCAATTGGTTCCAAAGTTAAAATCCTCAAAAAAGAAAAATAGCAAATAATCAAGATGGTGAAAAAGAAGAAGCAGAAACTCTAGAAGAGACCTCTAATACAATTGATAAAAATTGCAAAAAAAATTCAGGTATCTGAAATAATTGAAAATGAAGATATCTCAATCAATTATATCATGACGGGAAAAGATGAAACCAAAATGCAAGAAACGTCGATGATATTTTTGCATATAATGTAGCACTCAAAATTATGAAAGAAAATGAGGATCTTGAACTTATATATATGTTAAAAAATGTAGAATAGAAATAATTGGCCAATGTGGAAAAACGCAATCAAGGTGGAATTGGCATAAATGGGCATAAATGGGTATTTGTCCGATATAAATGATGTAAAACCAGTAAGATATAAATGGGTATTTGTGCGAAAATGAAATGAGAAAAATGAGATATAAAGCATGGCTTGTCACATAAGGTTTTACCCAAAGATCTTGTATTGATTATGAAGAGACATATTCTCTTGTGGTGGATGCAATTACAATTCTATATTAATTAGTCTGGCAATACATGAAAAGATTGAAATGCATATAATGAATATAGTTATAACCTATTTATATGGCTCACTTGATAACAATATTTATATAAAAATCCCGAAAGGGTTTAAGTTGCCTGAAGCACAAAAAATTTGAATTCTTGAAAAATTTATTCGATCAAATTAAATAAATATGTATATAGATTAAAGTAATCCGAACACATATGGTATAATCACCTTAGTGAATATTTGTTAAAAGAAGGGTATAAAAATGATCCTATATGCCTATGTGTTTTATAAAAAGATTTGGATTTGAATTTTTGATAATTGTTGTTTCTGTTAATGACTTAAATATTATTAGAACTTCTAAAGAGTTATCAAAAGTCGTGAATTACTTAAAGAAAAAATTTGAGATGAAAAACCTTGAAAAAACAAAGTTTTGTTGGAGTCTTCAGATTTAACACTTGGCAAATGAAATTTTTGTCCATTAATTAATTTTATAACAAAAGTGGTAAAACAATTTTATATGGACAAAGCATATCCATTGAGTTTACTAATGGTTGTAAGGTCACTAAATGTGAAAAAAGACTATTTCCAACTTCGTGAGGATGATGAAAAACTTCTTATACCTAAAGTATTATATCGTAATGTAATTGGAGCACTAATGTATCATATTAGCTGTACATGACTTCATATATCAATTGCTTTAGATTTTTTAGCAAGATAGAATTCTTCTTCAACTTAAAGACATTAGAATAGAATTAAGAATATACTTCAATATTTTCGAGAAACAATGGATATAGGCTTATATTGCTCAAATATATTAAAATAAGATTTAATTGGTTATGCAGATGCAAGATATTTATTTGATTCATACAAAGCTTGATCCTAGACATATTACTTATTTACATGTGGAGGTATGACTATTTCATAGTGTTTTGTAAAACAATCTATAGTTGCTACTTCTTGTAACCGTGTAAAAATTTTAACAATTCATGAAGCAAGTCATGAATGTGTCTGATTAAGATTTGTAACTTAACATATTCGAGACACGTAAGGCTTATCAACCAAAAAGGAAATGTTAATAACATTATATGAGGATAATATTACTTGTATAGCCCAGTTAAAAAAAAGATACATTAAAGGCGAGAAGATAATATATATTTCGTCAAAATTCTTCTTCACTCATAATCTTCAAGAAAAGGATGATATTAGTGTTCAACAAATTCGTTCAAGTGACAATCTAGCAGATTTGTTCACTAAAGTCATTCCTACTGTAACATTTAAAAAGTTAGTATAAGAGATCGGACTGTGCCATTTTAAAGATCTCAATAATGTAGTCATCAAGGGAATAAAATACACATTGTACTCTTTTTCTTCATTACAGATTTTCCCAATGGGTTTTTCTTGATAAGGTTTTCAATGAGGCAGTATTTCAAAAGAGAATTTTTGAAAAGACTTATGTACTCTTTTTCCTTCACTCAAATTTTTTTCTCATGAGGTTTTTTTTTTTGTAAAGTTTTAACGAAACATATTCTTAACACAATAGACATTCAAAGAAGAGTTGATGAATATTTTTGTGAATATCCATTTATATTATATATATATAGATTTGGAAGTAAATTAGATTGAATGAAGAGTAGGATTTATTCATTTATCTAATCCTTTAGTATTAACTTCATCTTGTAAATTCTATCTAGATAAGAGTTATTAGCCTATAAATAAGACCCTATACTTCATTTATAAATATACATTTGAATAAGATCTTCTTACTCACTTTAAATATTTTCTCTACCTCTAAATACTTTTTCTATATTTGTTATTTTAAGTTATATTTCATAACACGAAAAAGTTTTTAAATTATTTAACAAAATTCAAATAAGTTTTTATTATTTTGTTACGTTCAATCAAGCCCTTATACTTTTATTTTAAGTCAAGTAAGCCCTTATAATTAATAATGAGCTAATTATCATTACTCAAAATGTTACTTGTTATTTATATTCACATAGCACTAATATGACGTTTATGTGGATGGTGAAAAATATCACATGATCATATTATTATGTTAAATTAACATATTACGTCATCATTAATTATGATATATCAACATGTCATATTATTATCAATTATAATATGTTAGCATATTATGTTAATATCATATGATATAAGATGAAAAATAGTATTTTGACGAAGTTAATAATTAGTCATAAAAGCTTAATTGAAAGTAATAAATATTTAAATGTTTTTAAATAATTAAAAACTTTTTTAAATATTATGTAAAAAATAAATGGTTTTTGACCATAGCAATTAGAACTCGAGTGGTTACATATTTACTTTCAGTTACAACTTGTATAAAAGTATTGTCATTTTCACACCAGTTAGTTCGTCTCGTTTGCTTTATTAACTCTGGGGCTTCGTCTCCAGTGCGCTAAGTATAGACTGTACAGTCAGGCCGCTCAATTGCTGGATAAAAGGCGCATTTCCCTTTGTTTAAAGAAAACCCACACGTGATTTTTACAACCCTATTAGACGGAAGGTGCATCTATGACGAAAGGGACCATATTCAATCAATTAAGCAGTGATTGCGCAGTTAAACTGAAAAAAAGAAAATCACGTAAGAAACATGATCTGCCTTGTAGATAAATACAGTGTCATTTCAGACTTCTTGGCAAAGCATTGTTTTCTCCCCTTTGCCGATTGATCCTTTAATTTTCTTTGTCTAGTTTTGTTGCTTTTGCAGCTGGATTAACTCTCAGTCTCTAACAGTTTCCGACTCGTTAACTTATCCCGTGTTCATTGAGAGCAGTTGATCATTCAGGTAATTAGTTGCTGGTGGTATTCCTAGAGAGAATTATGCAATTACAAAGATCAAGTGCTTGTTAATTAAGGGTGAGATTGACTTTCAAAAAGGTCTATTCCTGGAAATTATTTAGCATTCAGCATGAGATTGCATTTCAAGTTCTGTATGCTTAGTCAAAAGTTAGTTTTTGTCTCAGTGTACAACAATTTGGACTAAGCTGATTTTTGCATTACAGGTGATGGTTTTGGTTTTGCCTTGCATAAATTAAACTATCAGTATGCAGAAAGGTGGAGTTGGTGAGAAAATGCTAAATTTCCTTTCCAAAGTGGTCCGGTTCTTGAGAAAATGCATATTTTCTGTTCTATCTGTTGGTCCTGTCCCTGCCCACGTTGCCTTCAGTATGGATGGAAATCGAAGATATGCAAGGCAGCATAACCTGAAAGAGGGGCTGGCCATGATGCCGGGTTTCGGCTCTCATGTCGATGGTTACATACGGCTGTGAACTGGGTATAAAATATTTCACAGTCTACGCCTTCAGCATCGAAAATTTCAAGCGTAGGCCTGAAGAAGTTGAATACATTATGAATTTAATGCTGGAGAAGATTGAACTAATGCGTCGAAAAGACAGCATAGTGAACCGCTATGGAGTCAGAATTCATTTCTCAGGGAACCTGCAACTCTTAAGAGAACCTATCAGGGATGCAGCAAAGAAATTAATGGCGGTTACTGCCAATAATTCTAATGCTTTGCTTACGCTTTGTGTTGCCTACACTTCCACCAATGAGATCATTCAAGCTATTCAGAAATCCTGTGAAGAAAAGTGGGTTGAAAATCAAGAACCCAGACGTGCAGGCTGTGGTCCAATTAATTTGGTGGAAATTGAGAAGCAAATGGATATGGGTATCGCACCTGACCCTGACATTGTAGTCCGGACGTCCGGTGAAAATCGTCTAAGCAATTTTCTGCTATGGCAGAGTGCACGAAGCTATTTGTTCTCCACCTTGGCGCTTTGGCCTGATATTAGTTTCTGGCATTTGGTTTGGGTAGTCCTGAACTTCCAGAGAAACCAATCTCGTGTGGAGAAGAAAAATAAGCAACTATAAAGCTTGTACCACCTTTACAATTGCTATATTTCATGATTATATTGACACCTAAATGGAAGTTTGCTTAAATAATTAATTTTTTTGAGTAGAAGATAATTATTTTTCTATTCATTCTTTTAATAACTCTTTGGTTGAAGGTTTATTTTTTGTCAAAATACCCACCAAGTTCTTGTATCTATGCATTTTGTTCAATTTAATCTCTATATTCAAAATCGAAGCAATATAATCCTTTAATTTTGAGAATTGCTTCAATTTAGTCTCTTCTTTTAATGACATCCAATTTTGTTGTTAAAAGAGATGATGTTAGCCCTGACGTGGTATATCTTGATGACGTCGCACTCACATGATGACGTGGTAGTGTCATGTGGCATTGACATATTGACGTGTCAGTGTCAAGTGGCAGATTAAAAAACTTTTCAAAAAAAATTTGTGCCACGTCTCAAAGACGAAATTGAACAAAAATATATATAATATTGACATTGATAAAGAGCAATGTTCAACATCAAATTCTAATTAATTTCAAATTAATAAAAACTTTTATTACCTAAACCCTCACAATACCTCTTGAACGGATACATCCATTGATAATAGACCAATCCTCCAACCTTAGTTTCGTATGGCAAGTGGATCGGCAAATGCTCCATGGAGTCAAAAAAATAATGGGGAAAAATATTTTCTAATTTGCAAATTGTTTCTATGATTTTTCTTTCCCATCCATTGAGATGCTCAACATGCAATTCGATTGCACATAAATCACGAAAGAAATATGAGATCTCAACAATTGCACTCCAAATAGCGTAAGGAACCATATCAGTAGAGGCAATTGGGAGCAAACACTATAGGATAACGTGTCAATCAGGACTTTTCATTCCATAAATTTTGCATTCCTGCTCTTTCACACATTGTGCTATGTTAGAAGTGAAACCATAAGGTAATCGCAACTGTTTCACCCAAGCACACACAACTTTCTATTGCTCCTTAGTCAAAGTGTATGATGCTTTCGGTTTAAAAAGTTTACCATTATTTGCAATTAAGAGCAATTCGGGTGATTGCAACATACCTCCAAATGACAATGAGCTTTGATATTGTTTTTCGTTTTACCCGGAACATCCATTATTGTGTTGAATATATTGTCAAATACATTATGCTCAATATACATCACATCCAAATTGTGAAGAATGAGATTCGTCTCCTAATATGGTAACTCCCAAAAAAATGCTTTTCTTAACCAATTATGGCTTTGATCAAAACTTGGGAGCTTTTGATCTCCAACCTTTGTCCTACACATGAAATTTGGAATTGACTCCAACTGTTCCAAGGTCTCAACACTAGATAATCGATGAATTGGAAGATCTCGTTCAACACATTTCTTAAATTTATCTCTTTGGCGATGAACAGTATGATCTATCGGCAAGAATTGTCAATGACAATAAAAAAATCAATGCTTCATCTCGTACTCTAGGAAAAAACTCTTTGCATGTTCCATGCAATACGAACATGATAAACATTCATGAGTGCTCTACTCGAATAACATACCATATACAAGAAAGTCATTAATGGTCCATAGAAGTGTTGCATGTAGAATAAAATTTGTGAAAAGTCCTTGGTTGACTAAATGCAAATGAAATAAATTCATTAACATCATTGACAAATTCTGTGGAAAGAAATCCACTCGAATCTACTCAAGAATACATCTAACTTCAATCTCGTTTCATTTTGAGAAAAAAAATATTATAACAGACATATGATGCCATTCGTTATCAACTGTTAACACAAACATTAATCGAACACAAAATCCAATTAAATACTATTCGTAATTATTAGCTTAATTACAAAAATAATTACCCTAAAGTAAATTTTATATAATATTACTAATATAATTAATTTCTTAAATAGTTATAAAACATTACAATCCATCAACAAATTATTAATTTAAATATTTTTAAAATTCAATAATATTTCTAATTTTTAATTTGTTAATTACTAAACAATTTTATTCATTTTGTTAGTTAAATTATTTAATTATTTCCCTAAAAACCTTAACAAATTTAAATAATTTTTAATTATCTTCAATTAACTAATTTAATTATTTGACTATTGACTAATACTTATAATTAATACATTACATTACTTACATTACATTACTTAATTAACTTAATCATGTAACTACGTTATTGACACCTTGATTAGTAAAAATTATTTCCATCTTGCTTAATTAATCACTAGATTTAATTACACCCTAATTATTAGGAAACAACTAAAGCCTAAAACGGCATTTTTTCAATTGAATTTTCTTTGCAAGCAACTATATAATAAACACCTAGACTCTAACAAATCAATAGCAAAATGCCAATAAAAACAAATTATCAAGCCCCAAAACAATTACAAACCTCAAATAACAAATAAACACATTTTTTTCATTTCATTACAAACCAAATAATCCAATTGAATAACATAATAATATGGTAGAAATTGGCAAAATTAGACCTTAAATCCACAACAATCAAAACCTTAAATATTCAAACAACAAAATCCTCACGTATTCAATCAATCAAAACCATAAATTAATGAGGGATTGTAAGTAGACCTGTCAATATGGGCTGGCCCGGCCCAGGCCCTTGTGGGCTAAAAAAATAGGTCGAGCCTGGCCAACTCATATTTTAAATGGGTTGCCAAATCCCTAACCCAGCCTACCCATTGCTAGCCCATGGGTCGGGCTAGGCCAGTCCATATTTTTCAAAATTTTTTTACTTTTTATTAATAAAATTATGCAATGATTTAATACATAAATTAAATAATAAAAACATGTTAAAAACTAATAATTTACACCAAACATAAATAAGTAAATACACTACATCAAATATAAATAAAATTTCAATGTTTAACACAATTACATAAACTACAATTCCATTAACATAACTACATAACTACATAATCAAATATTTATAAAGTTCAAAACTAATTTATGTTCTTCTCAATCTTCATCCTCAATCAAAACATTTGAATCTTGTTTGGACAACAATGATGTCTCCAACTTTGAATCATTATCATCTAATGTTCATTATCATAAAAAAAAAAGATATAGTGAGTTTCAATTTTAACTAAAATTATTAATTTAATAAGTAAATATTAAAGACATTGAAATATATAAAATAAACAATACTATCGGCAGCTAAAGAAAAGCCATGCAACCAATTTTTCGTGCAAACAAGCATTTGAACATTTTCATGGTGGAGGAAACTTCTAAATTTGGTGAGAACATGATCACCAATACTAAAAGTAGACTCTGAGGCTACCGTAGTAATCGGAATGCTCAATACATCTCGTGCCATAATAGAAAGATCAGGAAAGCGCGTAGCATTATCTTTCCAATAATTAAGCACATCCAAATCTTCGAACACTTCATAATCAAGCTTTGCCTCATCTAAATAAACATCCAACTCGTACTTTCCAGCAATAGAAATTGTTTCATTTTGAAACATTTTGAACTCCTACAATTTTTAAAAACATAGACAAAAAAAAAATAATTATCATAATATAAATAAAGTAACATAAATTCTCATGTAATAAGATAAAAGAAAGACACAAAACTTACACTAAAGATCTTTGATCTCTTCGGTTTAGTTCCCCCTCTAGCTTGCTTAGGCAAATTACTCGTTGAGCGAGAAGATGTACTTGATGCACAAGTGTTGCTTGCATATTGTTCAAAGAGCTCGTACAACTTTGTCTTCACATTTTTTAACTTTTCATGACAGGTAGAAACATCAATCTTAGAATAGCAAAATCTTAAGAAATTAAGCTTCATCCTTGGGTCAAGAATAGCTCCAAATGCAAGCACTACACTATAATCTTTCCAATACTTATCAAATTTCATTTTCATCCTTTGAGACATATTCTTGATAACCTTATCTTCATTATGCAAATTTTCATTTAAAATCGATTCAATTTTTCAAACTTGCATGAAATACAAATTGGAAGTTGGATAAGATGAACCGGATATCAAATTTGTGGTCTTATAAAAAGGCTCCAAGAATTCACAAATTATCATTGCTCTCCCCTGTTCCTCATCAGATGAATTATATTTATAAGTTCTATCAACAAATTGAAGGCTAGTAAAAGCCTTTTGATATTTGATTGCACTTTCAAGCATCATATAGGTTGAATTCCATCTAGTTGACACATCTAAATGCAACCCAACACTTGCATCAATACTAACATGTTGAACATATTCTTGAAATTTTTTCATCCCCTCATCCGATGCCTTTACATATTTCACACTCTCCCTAATTTTAAACAATGCTTCATTGATTGCTTTCAAGCCCTCTTGAACAATCAAATTTAATATATGAGCACAACAACGTACATGAAAAAATTCACCATCACAAATCAAGCTACTTTGCAAATGAAGATGGTCTTTCAAGATACCTTGCATGTTATCATTAGCATAAGCATTATCTAAAGTAAGAGAGAAAACTTTTCTATCTATTCCCCATTCTTTCAAACAATCAAATACAGTAGCAGCTAATTCAACTCCAGTATGTGGAGGAGGCATACGACAAAAATTGAGTAACTTGCTACATAACTTCCAATTTTCATTGACAAAGTAAGCAGTCAAACAAATATAGCCCTCAGAAGTAGATGCTGTCCATATATCAGAAGTCAAACAAATTCTATTAGGTACCTTAGCCATAGCTTGTTTAAGTTTCTCTTTCTCTTTTAAATGAATTCTCTGGACATCAGATACAACAGTGTTTCTAGAAGGCATCACCACATATGGATTTACATACTTAGCCCAAGCTCTAATCTTATCAAATTCAACAAAAGTATAAAGCAAGTCATGCTCAATTATGGCTTCAGCAAGCATGTCACGCGAAATCCTAAGATTAAACTTTCTAGCCTTTACTTTCCCTTCATAAACCATTAGCATTTTATGTGGATTAAAATAGGAAATGAATATACAAGTGTCAATGTGACGACGCAAATGTGAAGTACCATAATTAGAGCCACCAAGTTTAAGGCCAACCTTATACTTCCCCTTACAACCGTTACAAATTGCCCTTTCTACTCCATCTTGCTTTTTGCCTATTTTAGTGAAATAATTCCAAACATTTAAAGTTTCTTTTTTGGCCCTTTTATTCAATTGTTTAGATTCAGATATATGAGATTGAGAGGGAATTTCATCCTCATTCAAAATGTTCACGTCATCATCCACATTTATACAGTTTTCAACTGATTGATTCATCATCGTTACCTTCAAATAACATAAACATGAATAAAAAATATTAAAAATTTATAAAAACTGATTGATCCAATTCAAGAGTTGGATTGTAGGCAAGGGTGAATTCATTTTCTAACATTTCACAAATTCACAATTCATAGTGAAATTTACTGCTTACTACAAGTATTAAATAACTAGTTTTATATCCACCAGTAATCTCAAATCTACCTCAACCTGCCCAACTGTTTTTTTTTTTCTGTTAGTGAATGCATAAGGGGTTAGGGTTGTTTTGTGGTGAACAAGCATAAAAATGAACGTCTACCCTTAAAAATGCACAAACTAAAAGCAAACATACTGTTACATACACAAAGAATTAGCAAACAAAGCAGTTCAAAGTTAGTATTTAATTATCTGACAACACAATGACAAACCATTCTCACAATCCCTTAAACTAGATTTGGTTACTTAAAGAACCAATTAATATAGTGTCGTTTCCCAAACTAAAGACTGTTCTTCCAAACTCTCAGCATTAGCAACATTATTGCAATGCATGCTCAAAAAGGAAAAATTCCAATGCTGAAAATAACTATTATCCCATAACAAATATAACCGTAATCATGTCGGGAAGTGAGGAGTGAGGACTTATAGAGATAGCAGAAGTCGAGAAGCTTTATAGTCGGGAACGGGAAGCAAAATGAGAAAGGACTTAGGCGGGGGATTTGGGGATCTAGTGGTTAGGCCTTAGGCGATTGCTGATTGCCGATTTAGGGAATTTTTGTCCAGAAGTCGGGCAGTGGTGCAGAACAAATGTCTCGGGCAGTCGGGCGATGGGGGATTTGGGGATTTGCAGATTTAGGGTAACTGGGTTAGCAGCCGGTTAGGGAGTTAGCCAATTAGGGACTTGGGCGGTTGGGCCTCTTGGTCTTGTGTCTTACTCTTGGGTAATTGGGCCTCTTGGGACTTGGGTCTTACTAGGCTTAGTTGGTTAATTAGTAATTACCTATAATTAATTTTTTTGGCTCGTCGGACTGGCCTGTCCTAACCCGAGTCAACTCCCTAATCAAACGGGCTAGCACATTTAAGCCCGGTTATAATATGAGCCTAAAATATTCAAACCCAACTTACCCCATATTTAATAAAAAAAAAAGAGCCAGCCCTATGGGCCAGGCCCATATTGACGGGTCTAATTGTAAGTATACAAAAAGGAGAAGATTTTCTTGGCTAAGGCAAGGGCAGTGGCACCGGCAGCTCAACGATGGTCGGCTGATTGGAAAAGAATGATGGGATAAGGCTTCGGGTTCATAGGCTTCGGGTTCATCTACAGTTGGCATGGGTTGGTTGTTGGCAGATAGGAAGAGGCACTCGGATTTGAAGGGAGAGCAAAAAGGAAAGAAGAGAAATTGGAGAGTGAAGAGAGAGAGCAAAATGGAGAGGAGAAAAAAGAGAGAAAATAGTAGAGGGAGAAATGAGAAGAAGAATCCCAAGCGTGGATTTTATTAAGATTACCGACGAATGGTTTTGTAGGTAATTAGAATAAGGTAAATTGGAGAAAAATCCTGCTTGGGGATTTTAAATATGCACTACCAACGGATACGTCGGCAAACACCTTCGTCGGTATTCTAAAAATTAATACTGAAAATTCTGCCGACATATCCATCGATAATGTTACAAATGCCTAACCAATCACATAGCCCTTCAGCTAGGTGGTTGGCAACTTCTGTCGATAACATGTTACCGACAGAATTGTTCCATCACTAAATTTCCCGCCATCTTACTATTTATACGTACCATTATATTACCAAAGGAATACTAATAGAATTTATTCCGTTGGAATATTTTGTCAGTATTCCGTCAATAATCCATTAGTATATCTCACAATCTTCATTCTGTTGGTAAATATCGATCGCATTTTACTGACAGAATCAGTTCTATTAGTAAAAGGTGTTTTTTATGTAGTGAATCCTAATGAAACCTAACCAATAATTATGTATTATATATCAATGGCTAAGTGGCGACCCCTTCGTTACGTATCACATTGGGCTAAGCTGCAGCTCTCGTTAGGTTAGGATTAAGACCAGTGCTAAGGTAGTTACAGCGATTCCTGGAACAAAAAAAATTTCATTGCCACTTCAGTGTCACGCTTCCAACATGAACGAGAAATGCTGCAAAAATTGACCAATGGATCGGTTGTCTTGGCGCGTAACTGATTCGAGCATGACAAAGACATGGCGCCTTAAATATCTCAGTCTGGAACTCTGCATCTCATCTGCCACTTTACGTAGAACAGTTTGATATGGAGAAAGAAGTTATTCCAAGAAAAATCTTGTCTGGATGGATAAGGTTCGTTAGAAAATGTTTCTTTCGAGTTCTCAGAGTTGGTCCAATCCCCTCTCATATTGCTGTCATTATGGATGGAAACCGAAGATATGCCAAAAAGAAGAAGCTAGAAGAAGGGGCAGGTCATGATGCAGGGGCTTTGGCTCTCTTGTGCTTGCTTATTTATTGCTACGAGCTTGGCGTGAAACATCTGTCTGCTTATGCCTTCAGCATCGATAATTTCAGAAGAAAGCCAGAGGAAGTTCAAAAAATTATGGATTTGTTGAGGGAATGTATTCCTCTCTTGACTAGGATAGTGAAGCATCGTCCAATCAGAGTTCATTTTGCAGGAAGCTTAGAACTCTTGAGTGCAGATATTAGAATTCCAGCCAAGAGACTTATGGACGCTACTGCTGATAACTCTAAATTTATCTTCACACTTTGTGTTGTCTACACTTCCACCGACGAGATCATGCATGTAGTTCAAGAATCTTGTAAAGAAAAATGTGATCATATTCCAGAAATCAGGGCAAATGATGCTAACAACGGTTTCCTGGGTGAGAATGAAGATAGTCATCTGGGTGATCAAGACCTTATAAAGTTAGTAGATATTGAAAAGCACATGTATATGGCCATTACACCAGATCCTGACATTTTGATCCGCACAGGGGACGAGCACCGCCTAAGCAACTTCCTTCTATGGCAGACTTCTGGCTGCCAGTTGTCCTCCTTGGTCACACTTTGGCCGGAGATTGGCATCTGGCAACTGGTGTGGGTGGTCTTGAATTTTCAGCGAAACCACCATTATTATGGGAGGAAAAGAAATGCAGCTGTAGACCTTGTAAATGGTTCATACTCTTCGTCATCTCCACCTAGTAAATCATAGTATGTCGTTATTATTCCGGTCTGCGAGTTGTTTCTTGTGTCAGAGTTGATACTCTTGTCCCACCATAACATGTTATGTACAACTGCAATAAACAAGAGACTATGCAGTATGTATGCACTGTCAGTAGGATACAATTCACGCAAAGGGCAGTTTTCTTTTTCATTCCTAGATGAGGCACATGTTTTGTTTGCCGCAATTACAAGCGATGAGATTATTCCAACGCGAATTTGCCAATATGAATTCTCCAAATTTACAAGCAGGGTTATCCTGGACAAATTGTCAGGTCATACTTAAAAATATCGGGCTTAAGTTTCTCTAGAATTTCTCCTCAGATCAGCCAATTGTCTCTAATCAAAACATATGCATCGGTGGTCTTACTTTTTCTAAATAAAAATCACTTAGTACATGAAGGTGCTATAAAAGTTCCAAGTACAAATTACCGTGTCAAGTCACTCGATCTGAGACTTGCCAATTCATATCTCGGTTTCTCATCTGTACTCTAAGAAATAAGCATAGCAGTAGTAGTTTTATACTGATTGCATGCTTAAGTGGAAATTACCCAAAACATTTGTATCCACGTTTTCATCACTTAACAGGGAAGGTACATCGGCCAAAAGCTTTATAATAATAGAAGTTAATTTTTATAAGCTATAATGCACGACTTGGTTTACAGTACAAGTTGAACCATATTTATATATATATTTAGTAACTTGCTTGAGTAAGATGCAAATTTGGGCAACTTCTTAGCCTTTATGGGCATGTAATAATTTAGAAATCAGTGTATGAGGCCTCAAAAATATAAAGGAATGGTGCATCTGAATTCACAAGTTAAGACATCTATTACACTATATTGGTAGTTATAAAATAAATTATTTTAGATATTAGATTTGTTTAATTTTAGTGTTTTTCATGAAGATAAATTTTGTTACTCACATATATTTTATATGTTTGTACTTTAAATTTTAATTAATCAAGAATTAATTAAAATAATTCACAATTAAATATATATTTTTGTTTTTATAATTATGATATCCACGTAATTAATTATCTACGCGTAATACATATGTAGTAAAAATAATAAGAGTTAGTGCTATGTGGGCTAACGACTGAAGCCCAAATAAGGATAGATTGCTGTCAATGTGATCCAAGAATTTTGTTTATGTCTACAGTGGCACCCATTATGCCATGCTTGGGACAGAAATTATTGACTCTTTTAGCAATTCTCAGAAAAACAAAAGTGGGAGTAGTAAAAAAATGAAGAGAGGTTTTCCCTCAGCTTTAAATTGACAAGGTTAGTAGAGCAATTCCTGGAACAAACAAATTGCATGCCACTTCAGTGTTTGTGATAAGTTGTCACGCATCCAACATGACCACTGGATCGGCTGTCTTGGCGCGTTACCGATAAAAGCATGACAATGAAATGGTGCCTTAAATATTTTACTCTGCAACTTCGTATCTCATCTGTCACTTTAAGTAGAACAATTTGATATGGAGAAAGGAGTTATTGAAAGCAAAATCTTGTCTGGATGGAGAAGTATCTTTAGAAAATGTGTCTTTCGAGTTCTTAGAGTTGGTCCAATCCCCTCTCACATTGCAATCATTATGGATGGAAACCGAAGATATGCTAAAACCAAGAAGGTAGATAAAGGGGCAGGTTATGAGGCAGGGACTTTGGCTCTCTTGTACATGCTCGTTTGCTGCTACGAGCTTGGTGTGAAACATCTTACTGTTTATGCCTTCAGCATCGATAATTTCAAAAGAAAGCCAGAGGAAGTTCAAAAAGTTATGGATTTGGTGAGGGAAAGTATTCCGCTCTTGACTAGGATGGTGAAACGTTGTCCAATGAGAGTTCATTTTGCAGGAAACCTACAACTCTTGGGGGCAGATATTAGAATTCCAGCCGAGAGACTTATGGAATCTACTGCTGATAACTCTAAATTTGTCTTCACGATTTGCGTTGCCTACAATAGCACCGACGAGATCTTGCATGCTGTTCGAGAATCATGCAGAGAGAAATGTGATCATATTCAAGAAATCAGCGGCATTGATGCTAGCAACGGTTTACAAGGTAAGAATGGAGATATTCATCAGGGTGATCAAGACCTTATAAAGTTAGAAGATATTGAAAAGCACATGTATATGGGCATTGCACCAGATCCTGACATTTTGATCCGCACGGCGGGGGAGTACCGCCTAAGCAATTTCCTTCTGTGGCAGACTTCTTGCAGCCGGTTGTCTTCCTCGTTCACACTTTGGCCCAAGTTTGGCATCTGGCATCTGGCGTGGGTGGTCTTGGATTTTCAACGAAACCACCCCTATTTTGGGAAGAAAAAAAAGGCAGCTGTAGACCTTGCAAATGGTTCATACTTTTCGTCCTCTCCACCTAGTAAATCATAGTATTGTCGTTATTATTCTGGTCAGCGAGTTCGTTCTTGTATTAGAGTTAATACTCTTGTCCCACAATAACATATTATATGCAACTGCAATAAACAAGAGACAATGCACTGTCAATAGGATACAAGCCACGCAAAGGGCATTTTTCTTTTACATTCCTAGATGACGCACATGTTTTGTTTGCTGCAATTACAAGCTCCTTTTGCTCCGGGGTAAGATTATTTCAACGGGAATTTGTGAATCTGAATTCTCCATATGTACAAGCAGGGGTATCCTAGACAAATTGTCAGTCATACTCGCAAATATCAGGCTTAAGTTTCTATAGGATTGCTCCTGAGATCAGCCAATTGTTTCTAATCAAAAGCTACGCGTCACTGGTCTTACTTTCTAAATAAAAATCGCTAAGCATGAAGGTGCTATAAAAGTTCAAGTACAAATTACCAGATGAAGTCACTCTGAGACTCGCAAATTCATAAAGCACAACTCGGTTTACAGAACAAGTTCAACCATATTATATTGTATGTAGTTTGTAGTAACTTGCTTGAGTAAGATGCAAATTTGGGCAACTTGTTGACCTTCATAGGCATGTAATTATTTAGAAATCAATGCGTGAGGAGGCCTTGAAAATATCAAGGGAATGGTGTATCGCCAAGGAAATGGACTAACTTAACAGCGAGTACTTTGCATCAGAATCGCTTTCTTTATCAAATACAACAAAAGGATAGTGCTTTATTCCTGTAAGAGATAAAGCATGCATTGACTCAGCATGCATTTATATTATCTTTTGTTTTACTTTGTATTTTGCTTCGTGGTTATTAGGTGTAGTACACCAGCTGACATGAGGTGTCTTTGTGCATGTTCAAGTTAATAACACTTGTCCCTTTTGTAAACAAGTGTTGCCATATGATCCTTGTATATATTTTGAGTTTGCTGACTAATGAAGAATCTTTCTCTCCATCCGCTGCTCTGTTTTTTCTTCCTTCCTCTCTACACACAGTTAACACCATTGTTTTTGTCATCTCTTCTTACTTTCATGTCAATTCCAACCGAGTGGGATCATAATAGTTTTGCTTATATCGAGCGATGACCCTGCATATGGAGAAAGGTGGAATAAGTATATCAGCAAGACGGTTCCTCTGGAAACTGAGCTACTTACAACGAAAATGCATATTCTCTGTTCTTTCTGTTGGTAGACTCCCTACTCACATTTCCTTCATAATGGATGGAAATAGAAGATATGGAGAGCAGCGAAACCTTAAAGAGGGGGCAGGACACAAAGCTGGGTATTTGGCCCTCATGCTCATGGTTATTTACTGCTGTGAACTGGGGATAAAATATATAACAGCCTACGCCTTCAGCATCGATAATTTCAAGCGTGGGCCTGACAAAGTTCAATATATCATGGATCTGATGCTGGAGAAGATCGAACTAGAATTAAGTAAAAAAGATAGCTTATTTAGCCGCTATGGAGTCAAGGTTCATTTCTCAGGGAACATGGAACTCTTAAGCGACCCCATTAAGGATGCAGCCAAGAGACTGATGGTGGCTACCGCCAACAACTCTAATACTTTGCTCACAGTCTGCTTTGCCTACACTTCCAGGAATGAAATCCTACATGCTATTCAAGAAACTTGTCAAGAAAAGCTGGCTCAGATTCAACTTCAGGAGTCGATTTCAGAAGGGAGGATCAGCATGTGTAATCCGGGGCAGGGCAACCACGTTTTAAAGTTAGCAGATATTGAGAAGCACATGTACATGGCAATTGCACCTGATCCTGACATTATAATTCGTACTTCAGGTGAAAATCGGCTGAGTAATTTCCTGCTGTGGCAAAGTGCTAATAGCTGTTTGATTTCTTTCTCTCAGCTTTGGCCTGGGATTAGTTGTTGGCATCTGGTTTGGGCGGTTTTGAACTTCCAGCGAAACCACTATTATTTGGAGAAGAAAAAAAAGAAGCAAATATGAATACGATCCTTACCGTACGATAAAACTCCTGATGTTCTTTCCGTTTTCGTTTTTGGTGGCTAAGCTTTTCCTTTCTCTTTGTGTTTTCTCAATAATCTGATCCCAGAGAAATATGAAGAGTAATAAAATTGCAATTATTTTGCTTATGAGCGAAATAAATTGTTTTTTCTTTTTCGTTTTCATGGGGACAATGAATTTTTTATGAACGGTCATAGTTAATCTTTGATATAATACTTGAAAAAAATCTTTTGATTTATTTAGTAAAATTTAAATAAAATTTTATTTTTTATTATATTGAATTAAATTTTTATATTTTATTTTGAATTAAATAGACTTATATACTTAAAGGTCTATTACAATCAACTTGTTGTTGTTAATTAAAAAATAACTTGTAATTAAATGATAACACGACAGATGTGGTACAATGATCAAATCGCTTGACATTTTTTATTTTTCATGTTACTATTACATGTTATAAAAAATAATAAGTGACTTTTAATTAATAACATTTAATCAATCATTAATTATAAAAATTTATTTGATTTGAAATAAAAATATAAAAACTTGATTGAATTTAATAAAAAAATAAAAATTATTTAAATAATTTAAAAAAATTTAAAAATATTATATCTTAATATTTTACATTGTTTCTCTTTTGTGAGGTTGATTAAAAGCATCGACTTAGAATAAGATGAATTAAAAAGATTCCATAATATAATAATCATAATTTGCATTAGTTAATATTCTCTTCTCCACATAAATTAAATTATATGGATTAAAAGTAGATATTTTGTAATACATGACTTGATTTTACTTACATAAAATGTGCATAGAGGCTAATTTTTCTTATAATTGTGTTATTTTAATGATTGCATTAATGGGACGGTTGGTGCGGGGGATTAGCTAAGCTACTGCCCCCCTTATTCCTTTCTCATTTTTATTTTTTTGTTTGGTTGGTTTTTGAAGTTGGGAATAATGGTTATTCTCCAAAATCTTGGTTTGGCCATTCCCCACCTCTCCTTGTTAATGGCTATTCCATGACTATGGAATAGAGTCAAAAATTTAGTGGACAAAAATGTCCCTATTTATTGAAAATAATTACAACCTACAAATAAAAAATGAGAATAAAAAAAGAAAAAGTAAAAAGAAATTAAAATACAAAAATATATTAATAATTTAATAATAAGTTATTAGTGTTTAAATTTTTAATGAAAATAGAAATGAAAAGATTAAAAAATAAAAATACAAATAGTGAAAAAATAAAAAGAAATTGAAATAAAAATCATATTAATNTTTTAATGAAAATAAGAATTAAAAGATTAAAAAAGGAAAAATATATTATTAAATTATAATAATGATTAATTTTGCCTAATTTATTAAATTATAATAAAAAATAATTTTATCATTTTATCATTTATTTCTTAATTATTTCAAAACTATTCCTATCAGAATAAGTTATAATAACAATTCTTACCTTATTCAATTTTATAAACCAAATAATATAATAATTATTTTATTTTATTCATTCCTTATTCTATTCTCATAAAATAACTATTTTATTTTATTCTTTGAATAAATAGTGTCATAAGTGGTTTCAAATTTATAGAGAAAATATAAAAATAATGATAATATAACATACATAAAAATATTAATTTAAAAGATAAAATATTTTATGTATCTCACTTGGATTACCCAGCAAAATTATAACCTTATCATTTCTTATCATAATAATATCCTCATTTAGGTAAAACATTTTTTAATCCATTAAAGTCATCTGTGGTTGACGGTGCTATAACCTACTCTCTTGTTGTTTTCCAAGTGGAGCCATGAAAATTTGAAGCACCAACACAACATGTTAATTTCAAATCCTCAATTTAACATGTTTTGACTAAAAACATTTTGCTAAGATTATGCTAGTACTATTACTATATTTTTTTTATGTGATATTAATTCGGCTTTTACTCTTTATTTTAATAGAAAAAAAAATCACTTTCATTATCGTCAAATTAACAAAAGAAAAAGGAAAAATTAGAAAGTGTCAAAGCGGTCGGAGAACTGATTTGGTTGAGCCGCACTGGTTTCGTGAGCTTCCGGGCGCACTTTAGAGAAACGCGTAGTTGAAGAAGACGACGAGTCGTCGACAAAGACAGATAAAAAGAAAAGAAAAAAGGGACAAAGGACGGCGAAATATAGCGATCTTGATTGATGACATATGTAAGTCTCGTTCGTCACACTCCTACTGGACTTTAAGCAAAATCCAAAATCAAATCTCTCTTCCCTATAGATGGAAGCAGGTTCGAGGAGTTTCTGGCGCTTCGATTCCGTTCTACTCACCTGTTTCATATTTGTACGCACTCTGGCATCTCTCCCTCTCTCTATCACTCTCAAATCTCCTCACTTCTCTCAATCTGCTTAATTTGGATTTAAAATAGTTGTTTTGTCCTTTTTAGGGTTTTAATGGATCGATTATAAATGTTTTAGATCTTTTATGTAATTTGATTAAGTTAATACCCGAATCAATCGTAATATTAAAATAAAATGAAAAATGCGAGCATTTATTAGATAATTAATTCCTTGCTCTGTTCTCTTTCTATGCCGTTTTTTAGTTAATTATTGTTAAGAATGTAAATTGACACCGGTAATGCCTGGTATATATTCTGTCAGGTTTTTTTCAGTATTGTTAATGCTGATGCAGACATATCAGATAATAAAACAACGTAAGATCATTTCTAAGAAGTTTTATTTTTGGAGATTTTTTCTTCCTAAATTTAATTGATCTTTGATTGTTTGTTTAATGTTATGTCTTTCAGTGGAAGGGGACTTAAAGCATATCAGCCGCAGTATGACAGAAAGGTTCCTTCATCATATTTATACCATTGAATCATGTTGTAGTTTTGATTTATTGAAATTTGGCGGTTTCCATGACTAATTATCGTCTGCCATACCTTTGCCTGCATTTTCATGATTTCTTACATTGAAAAAATTGTTTTCTTAAATACATTGCATAACCTCGAATATTGACTGAGCAGGAAGAGGATGCTTCCTCTGCTGCTCTAATTCTCAATGACAGTGAGAAGGTAAGGAGTGGAGCTTTTTCCTCTTAACTACTGATTCTAATGATGCTCATATATATTTGTTTCATACAGGATATTGACATAATTGCAACTTACAGCGATGCTTCTGGCACTGTTAGAACTAGTAGGGTGAAAATGAAGGACCTTTCTGCTTCATGGGTTCTGGAAAACCCTAGTAATGGAGATCCTGACAACCTTAAGGGCCCACAGGTACTTCCATTTTATTTTGCAAAACTGGTTTTCGTAATTCATGGTCCTATACTCAAAATTAAGTTTTCAATGCTTATTCATCGTGTTCAAATTCATAACAGCTACTATAGCTAAAATAAGGTTATGATCTAAGCACCGTCCTATCATCAGCTTGAACAGTTTCAACAGTTATGCAGGTTACATGGCCAGGAAAAAGAAAATTATATCATCAGCCCTAATTTATCTACTGTTTCCTAGTTCAAGTTGTTGACATCCCTGATTGAAAAATTATCTCCTAGGTGCTTAAACTGAAAGATTCATATCAACCTAGGAAAACATTTGAAGGAATGGTTGAACATTTTATAGATGATCATCAGTTGGAGGAAGGTGAAATTCAAAGTCTTCAGAGGGCATCATGGAGCCCTGTGAAGTTCAAGCGTCAGGTAAAATGTCTGACACTACTGTGTATTTACTTTATGCATCCTGCATGGTTGGTCTAGATTTGTCATAGTATTTATACTCTTCAGATATTGCGGCAAAAAAGGAGGGATTTCCGTACTGCAGAACTCATCCGTCAAGATAAAGAGGCTGACAAGCAGATGCAAGCAACAGCAGCAATTGAGAGCTTGACAAATATGGACACTGTTGGCAAGGGAAAATACAGCCTATGGAGAAAAGATTTTGAAAATCCTAATTCTGATTCTACCTTGAAGCTTATGCGTGACCAGATTATTATGGCGAAGGCATATGCAAACATTGCTAAGTCTAAGAACCAAAATGCCCTTTACAATTCTCTTTTGAAATGTGTCAGAGAAAGTCTACATGTTATTGGAGAAGCAAATTCTGATGCTGAGCTTCATCCAAGGTATAATTACTTTATGTCCACTGTTTTCTGGTTATCAGGTAGATGTATTTTTGGTTTTCATTCGAAAGTATGTTGTTCTATTTCCAGTGCACTTGATCATGCAAAAGCAATGGGCCATGCTCTGTCTATAGCAAAGGATCAACTCTATGATTGTCTCACAGTTGCAAGAAAGCTTCGAGCCATGCTTCAGTCAGCAGAAGATAATGTAGGTTCACTGAAGAAAAGGAGTGCCTTCTTGATTCAGCTAGCTGCAAAAACTGTCCCAAAACCATTGCATTGCCTACCTCTGCAGCTAGCAGCAGACTACTTCATTGATGGATATCAAAACAAAAAGGATCTTAATAAAGAAAAGCTTGAAGACCCTTCTCTATACCATTATGCCATCTTTTCTGATAACGTACTGGCAACATCTGTGGTTGTCAATTCTACAGTGCTGCATGCAAATGAGCCTGAGAAACATGTTTTCCATATAGTCACTGATAAACTGAATTTTGCTGCAATGAAAATGTGGTTTATCTTGAATGCACCTGAAAAAGCAACAATCCAGGTTGAGAACATCGATGATTTCAAGTGGCTGAATTCCTCTTACTGTTCTGTTCTTCGTCAACTTGAATCTTCCAGAGTTAAAGAATATTATTTCAAGGCAAATCACCCATCCTCTCTTTCTGTTGGATCTGACCATCTCAAATACAGGAATCCGAAATACTTATCGATGCTGAATCATCTTAGATTCTACCTTCCTGAAGTGTACCCAAAACTCCACAAGATCCTATTTTTGGATGATGATATTGTAGTTCAGAAAGATTTGACACCTCTTTGGGATGTAGATCTGCAAGGAATGGTGAATGGTGCAGTGGAGACCTGCAAAGAGAGCTTTCATAGATTTGACAAGTATCTCAACTTCTCCAATCCAAAAATCTCAGAGAATTTTGACTCAAATGCTTGTGGTTGGGCATTTGGGATGAATATTTTTGATTTGAAGGAATGGAGAAAGCGAAACATAACAGGAATATATCATCGTTGGCAAGATATGGTAATGCTTCCCTACAGCTTTTCTGACGTTTCAATTCTCTTACAAGTTTCTGTTTTCCTTCTAATGCAAAATTATATTTTTTTTCTCCACAGAAAACTGTTTTCTCCTATGTCTGTCATATTAGCATAACTTAAAAGGCATTTTGATTGTTATGTACTCTGAGTTTCTAAACATCTTTTTGTCAGTAGTTTCCTGAATATTGCGACTGATGAAGAAACTGCTTTGCAGAATGAGGATAGAACTCTTTGGAAGCTGGGCACATTGCCGCCAGGACTGATCACATTCTATAACTTGACTTATCCACTGGATCGAAAATGGCATGTCTTAGGACTTGGGTATGACCCAGCCCTCAACCAAACTGAGATAGAAAATGCAGCTGTCATCCATTACAATGGAAACTATAAGCCATGGTTGGATCTGGCCATCGCCAAGTACAAGTCATACTGGTCTAAATATGTAAAGGTCGATAACTATTATTTACGACTCTGCAACATAAGTGAATAATAGTTGGCCAAATTTTTTTTTTTTCCTTCTTGCTTTCACTTATTCACACATGTAATTCTTTTGTTACGGCAAAGAGAAGAAAAGGGAAAATTTTTATGGTTCTTTGTTGCTTTGGTAGGAATATCATCATCTTCTTTATTCTTTTTCTATGTAATAAGATTTTCGCCTTAACATTTATTTAATTAGCTAGATATGCATTTTTGTTTTTGTTCAATTTTCACTAATGCCTCGAGCTCCACTGGCTGGGACACAATTCAAAATGAGTGAGAAATCATATCTGGGTTGCCAGCCCTATGCGTTTACTTCAAAATTCGCTTCTTGAAAGTGCCCACCCTGTCTTACCGGCTTTTTCTTTCATTCTGTTTACTACCAGTTCATGCCTTCTCTCGCACGTCGTCAACAAGGTAGGAACTGTAACTCAACTTCATAATATAATATGAGAAACGAGAAAATTTGAGGAAAGCCAGGTCTGCAGGGTTCAGTTGTTTCACAAGCAGTTTAACAAGTTGGGTGATGTTGAACTTTTCAATTACTATTATGTATTTTGATTCGCCATGCGCTTTCCGACAAACCTCTGGGGTTCAAAGCTCCCAAGCTGGAGTTTGAGAATCAAAGAATCATACCGTGTTGGAAAATGGCTAGAGGTGTTTTCTCACTATCAGGAGATGAAGAGATATGGAGTTCATCCATCAGATCCTTCAGTGTTCCCTCCCATTCTCAAAGCATGTCTGAACCTCTCCCCCACAGATGGGAAATCAGTCCATGCATGTTTGATCAAACAAGGTTATCAATCATTTGCTTCCATTGGGAATTCCATTGTGGACTTTTACATGAAATGTGGGGACTTGGAATCAGCATTGGGTGCTTTTGATTGCATGCAGAATAGGGATTCAGTGTCTTGGAATATTATTATTTATGGGCACCTTGATCAGGGTGTTCTAAAAGAAGGTTTAAGGTGGTTTAATAAGGCTAGGGTAGCTGGGTTTGCACCGAATGCTTCCACATTGGTTCTTGTAATTCAGGCATGCCGCAGTATTGGAGCTTACCATGAAGGATTAGAAATTCATGGGTACACGATTAGGAGTGGATTATGTGCCATTGACTCTATTCAGAACTCCTTGTTGAGCATGTATATGGATACAGACTTAATGGGCGCGCGAATCTTGTTTGATGAAATGTGTAATAAAGATGTTATCTCTTGGAGTGTGATGATTGAGGGTTATGTGCAAATTGAGGAAGCAGAAATTGGCTTGAAGTTGTTCCAGGAAATGGTGTCTGAGGATGGGATCCAACCAGATGGTGTAACCACAGCAAGTGTTCTAAAGGCCTGCGCAAGATTAGAGGACATTCATATGGGAAAGTTGGTCCATGGAGTGGTGATCAGAAGAGGAGACAATAATGATTTGTTTATAGGGAATACCTTAATTGATATGTATTCAAAGTGCAAGGATGTTGATTCTGCCTTTCAAGTTTACAGGGAGATGTCTCAAAAGAACATTGTTTCATGGAATTCTATCATATCTGGATTTGTCCTCAATGAGAAGTATTCAGAAGCTTTATTGCTGTTTAATTTGATGGGGAAGGAAGGAGTTGAGGTAGATGAGGTGACTCTTGTGAATTTTCTTCAAATATGCAAACATTTTGTGTACCCATCTCAGTGCAAGTCTGTTCACTGTATAATAATCAGACAGAAGTATGAATCGAATGAATCAGTCATAAATTCTTTAATCGACGCTTATGCGAAGTGCAATCTTGTTGATCATGCATGGAAACTTTTCGATGGCTTGAAGGAAAGGGATGTGGTGTCATGGAGCACCATGGTAGCTGGATTAGCTCACTGTGGCAAGCCTGATGAGGCAGTTGGGGTTTTCTGCGAGATGAGCAAAACAATGGAGAAGCCCACTGGCATTACCATCATAAATCTTCTTGGAGCGTGTTCTCTTTCTGCTGAACTGAGAAGGTCAAAATGGGCCCATGGAGTTGCAATCAGAAGTGGCTTTGCAGCCGATGTAGCTGTTGCAACTGCAATTGTTGATATGTATGCAAAATGTGGTGCCATTGATACCTCCAGAAAGGTCTTCGATGGAATGCCAGAGAAAAATGTCTTGTCATGGAGTGCCATGGTAGCAGCGTATGGTATGAATGGTCTTCCCAGAGAAGCATTGGCATTGCTCCCAGAAATGAAATTGCAGGGTCTGAAGCCGAACTCTGTAACTACTCTCTCAGCACTATCTGCATGTAGTCATGGAGGGTTAATTGAAGAAGGCCTTTCTTTTTTAAAATCAATGGTCCATGAATATGGGACAGTGCTCGGGTTGGAACATTATTCGTGCGTGATTGACATGTTGGGTCGTGCTGGAAAGCTTGACAGTGCGGTGGAATTGATTAACCACATCCCTGATGGTCATAAGGCTGGTGCAAGTGCTTGGGGAGCTATTTTGAGTGCCTGTAGAAGCCATGGAAACAGTGAGCTTGGTGCAGGAGCTCTCTCTCATGTTCTTGAGCTGGAGCCTATGAACTCAGCAGGATATTTGCTTGGATCAAGCATGTATGCTGCGGAAGGTTTATGGGGAAGCGCAACGAGAATGAGACGGTTGGTGAAAGAGAGAGGGCTGACGGTCTCTGCTGGCTACAGCTTGGTTCATGTTGGCGACCGAGCTTGGAGATTTCTTGCAGGGGATTGCTCCAACCCCCGCGCTCAAGAGGTAGACATCATGGTTACGCAGCTTCATAGTTGCATGAATATTGACGAAAGGATTCACTCGCGAGTTGTTGAATGCTGAAGTGTATGTTCGTCTCCTTGTGAGCATGATCTTGTGATCGAATGAGCTAGGTCAAGATTGACAGCAATTGATGTTCGATTCAATCAGTAGGTACACCTGTTACTGCTGCTGAACCAAGGATTCATGATAATACACATTTGTAGTGATGCCTATGAAGAAAATGAAAATAAATTTGATTATTATCTGACTAAAAGATATAATGGACGTACTCAATTGCAAGTTGAAAGGTTGTAATGTACATATGATTAAAAATTGAGCAAGAGGTGAAAAGTGAAAAAAAAAATTGAATAAAAACATGATTTATTTTTATTTTTCTTATTTTTCCTTTATCTTTTATTTTTCTCCTTTACTTTTTTTCTTTTAGAAGAAGTTGTTAAAAAATGAAAAGATTAATTTATTCAATCAATTTGTATTTTTATTTAACTTTTTAATATTTAGAACCCATGTACATAGTAATATATAAAAAAAATTTGTCAAACTCAAGGGTGGTTCACTAATATTAGAGTGGAAAGAGCGTGACGCAAAGTAAAAACAGTCTTATCTCGTGGAATTTGAAATTCCCAAAAGTCAAAACCCTAAAATTTCCTCAAAATCTCATCCTCACAATTTCGTTTCAATGCGAACCGTAACTGTAAAACCCTAATTCCCCCTCCTCTCACAATCTGAGCGGAATCATTATGGCACCCGGTCTCAGAACGACATCCGGCACCCCTCCCTCTTCTCGCAAGCGCCACCTCTCCGATTGCGCTAAGCCCACAACTCCGCCGCCGTTGGATCTCTCTTCCCCCAAAAAGACCCGGGACCTCCCCAACTTGACAGAATGCCAAGCCTGCGGATCCCGAACCGACACCGCCAACGGCAAGAACCGAATTCAAACGCTTTACAGCGAGTGGCGCATTGTTCTCCTCTGCTCTAGATGTTATCATCGCGTTGACTCATCCGAAATCTGCTCTTATTGTTTTAAAGAAGCCTCCGAAGATTACTTTTCTTGTGGCCAATGTAAGCGTTCCCTTCACAAAACTTGTTTTTTAAATTGCAAATCTGTTCCGCCGTGGTCCTTCTCTATTTGCGGTTCGGAATTTACGGTTTGCATCGATTGTTGGGTCCCCAAACAGATTGCTCGTAAAAGGGGTAATTTCAGGCGCAATAAGAAAGCCAAGAATTCTAGCATTTTGGATAATAGAGACGGTGGGGGGGCTAAGTTGTTGGAATCTGTAGTGAAAGATGCGAATTATGCGATGGGGAAGAAGGTTGAGGCGGCAGTTAAGGCTAGGGAAATGGCGGTTAAGAAAGCCATTGTGGCCAAGCGGGCTGTGGAATTGGCGAGTAATGCATTGGAAGAGTGTGATGATGCTGAATTGGCGTTTCGGTTGCATAGGGCAATGAATAGTTCGCCTAGGATTTCAAAGAATAGAATATTGGGTGATCAAAATGGTTTGGAGTTTTTGATTGCTGGTAATAGGGTTTTCAGTGGCTTGAAACCAACTGAGATAGTTTATGCTCGGCGTAGTCAGAAACCAACCCAGATAGTTTATGCTTGGTGTGGAAATGAACCAACTGAGATGGTTTATGTACGGCGCAGAAAGAAACCAACTAAGTTAGTTTATAAACGGCGTAGAAAGCACAGCGAATGCAAGGAAGATTGTGGTGTTGAAATAAGAATGAAGGAGAGAGAGGAGAGTTGTTCTAGTTTGTTGTTGAACTCAAGTGGGTTTCATAGTAGCATGAAATCTGAGTCTAAACCTTGTAATTACCAAGATGACTGTACTGTCTTTAAGGATACACGGTCTGATGTGAAACTTGTTCATTATTTGTTAACCTACAGTAGGAAGAAATCAAACTCGAAGGAAACTCCAAATGGCAAAATTAAGTTCCTGTGTGAGGAATATAACCTTGAAAGTCAGGCTACAGGTCCTCGACTGCCAGAATCTCTAATGATCTCAACTTCAACACTCCAACATTGTGATATTCCTCATCAAGCTGCAGCTGGTGCAAGTGACTCGTAGCCTGAAGAAGGTAATGGAAAGTTCAGCCTTCTTATTGTACTTTTTATTAATTTTTTTTCGTTTTCTTTTTCTTTTTCCAAATAGTCTCAGTTGTAATGGAAATTTTTATACAGTTGCCTGCCCTGTTTTCTGATTTTCCTTTGTTGTTATTCATCGCAGCATTCTTTTCCTTGGATTGGTTGTGGATAATTTGTCTGGGATGCTTTGAAGATGCTCTTCAGAGTAGCTGGTGTATATAATTGCAAGCCAGTTGAGGAAAAAGTGCTGCTGAAGATAGTCTTATAACTTTTGGAGGTTTCTGGTTGCAACTTAAAAAGTCTCGTGGTCATGGGAATATCCACATATTGGATGGGTAAGTGCCTAACGTTTGTGTTGCCTTCCTGTGATTTTGGAGTTGTAATTGCCCCTAAACATGTCCAATAAGTGGCAGTTTCAAGAAAAAAAAAAATTTGATTTCTTCTAAATTATTGGAAAATAAAAGTGGGGACCCTCATTTTAAGTGTGGATTTTGTATCAGGAAATAATGTGTATCATGAGCTCTTAACATTTAACCCCTCTATATCAGTGTTTGTGCCATCTTCTGAATGTTTTGCAGGGATATATTTAAATGAGGTCTGGATGAAAATGTTTTTGAATACAGTCATAGATGTTGGAGATAACCTATTTTTAAATCATCAATACATTCAGCATAATATTGAGCAAAATATTTCTTCTTTTCATTTGGCAAAATATCCCCTTGTATTTATGATGTTATCTATGAAAGTTCATTGTTCTGTTTGCACAGTAGTTCCACTGATGATGATCCTTGGATTATTGACAAGCTAAATTGAAGCAATACCTTACATGGTGATAGCCATTTGTAGATGATTTACTCATTGCAACAAAGCACTTGATTATAAACTATAATGGACTATTGCCCCCTGAAGACTAATGGAATTGCTGCAAAATGGTGCGTATGCTTACTTTGTGAACACTATGGTAAAGAGGTTAAATGTGAAGTTAGCCCGCCCCTTTTTTTTGGTCTAATGGCTTTTCAAATTTTGCCATTTATGTAGTATTGGTCACCAGTGCTCAGTAAGGGGCTATTTTGTTGCATTGAATGTGATCTTGGTGAACAAGCACAAAGCATAAGGTTCAGTGTTGAAAGTGGTGACATCATGCAAAATTGCTAAATGGAAGGACTTAAGCTAGATCATTTCTTGAGAATCTTGGTTAGGCAAGTTCCCTTTTTGGTTCATCTTGACTCATTTAACAGTTTTTGGTTAAATTTTAATGTTAGACAACTCTTCACTTTTAATCAATGAAGCCTTTTGGAAATTTTACTAAAGAATGTTTTAATATTGAGTGCATCACGTTTATGTCTTAAGATTTGTTCTATTGCCTGTAACAATAATCAACATTTTGTTCTAATGCGAAATTTGTTTTCAACATTTTCGATTTTCCAAATTTTATCTGTTTCATTAACTTTTGTAAAATGCTTGCCTGAGATAAACATGTTAGCATTCAGTGGATGTGGTTCGGACACAATCAAATAGAAAGCAATAATTTTTCCTTTTTACTTAATAGCGGAGTATGCTGTCTTAGAATTAATGGAAAGCCCCTTGTTTTGCCAATACTTCTATTTGAGAGTATGATTCATTGAATTTTTTTTTTTTCACATAACATGTATCAACAAATGTCGCATTCCAAGATGCACGAGATTGGGCATCCAGCTGCACTAAATTGAAGGTCTAGTTGCCTAAATATGCATGCGATATTGCGATTATCCAGCTGCAATAACATGTGTTTACATTTTTGTGCAGTTATATTTTGGCAGAGGGATTAAATTCTACATTTTGAGGATTAAATTTAAAATATTACTGGATAAGAGGAGTGCTAGGCAGAACTTATAAGTGACGGGAGATGGAGCCTTGGGTGAATCATTGCACTCAACCCCCACCTCCCATGTTGATTTGGTGTCGCCTACGATGTCTTCCAATAAAAATAAAAAAAAGAAGAATCAACCTACTTTCCCCACTTGAGATTTTTTTACTTTCAAAAAGTAGAGAGTTGAAAGTGGGGGAAGGTATATTAACAATGGTGGGCTTTAAACCATCCCAGAAGACGTAGAAAAAGGGATAGAATGTGGGGTGGAAACGTGTAAAATTTGGTTGTAAAGGTGAAGGAAGTTGAGCCTTGGTTCATTATTTTAGCTAAAAGAAGGATATGTCGTGTAGACTGCACACCATCACGATTGGGGCCGATATCGGCATCTTTCGTGTGGGTGGCGCACTTCCCTAAAACCTACTGTTTTATTCATTATTAAGTAATATCTAATAATCAAATGGATGGTCTCCAAGTCAGCAAATCCACCTCCAATTCCACTAGACCAGCCATGTTTACAAACAAATTCAGCCCCTTTCCATACGTTCGAGCACTCCATTCAATTACATGCCAACGCCTCTTTTTCTAAGTTTATAATAATTGGAACGTCACTTTAGGTGCTCTTTTCTTGTTTTTCTTTCTTTTGGAAAAAAATAAAAAGAAGCAATAATTTAAAACCAAGTAGTCATTTGAGTTTTGAGACCCACAAGCAGACACTTACGACTGAGCTAGTGATCACAGTTATTTGGAACATTTACCCAATATGTTGAAGATGATCAGGAATGTGTGTGCACAAATAGCTGAGGTTTGATACTGGATATCTGAACTCGAGCCAAGTAACAACTTGTAGAAAAACAATTAGTGTCTATAAGCAACTACTTTCCACATAATTTTGCAGCAATAATTCCACCAGTGACATCAATATTAGAAACTGCCAGTTGTAGAATCGCTTGCTTTCAACTAATCTTGGAATAGTTTCCAGCCAATAGAGAACATAAACCCAACTCATAGCTTCGTTTTTTTTTTTTTGTTTTTTTCACTTGAATGGTTCCTTAGAGAATTCAATTTTTTTTATTTTTTATTTTTTTTGCTGCTAAATGCCATGCTACCAAATTCGAAACCCCAAGTATGTGATGGGATTGGGATGGAGAAAATGAAATGAAAACCTAATTATGTAATAAATGGCAAAAAAAGAAATGAAAAGTGATGTTGGTTGCCGTATACATAAAATGTAATTTAGAGAGTAAAGAAACAGTGTTCACGTTAGATTCCAAGCTCTTGCTCTGAAATTCACAGTGATGACTCTACTGGTAATGCAGAACTAGAAATTGACAGTTGTAAGATATTGAAACTTGCTATACATATATATATATATATATGATACATGAGCATTTTTATTAAGACAGTACTAGCTAGACTGGTTTGCATTAATTGATTCAGGCTCTCACTGCTGAATCCAATTGGATATTATGCAATGAAATGAACTAAAAGCATATTGGAATATACATACATTAATCAATTGTTAGGAGCGTGTGCCATCCACATTCCTTCATCGCTGCCCATCATAATTCAGAATCAGCCTACTTGGTCACTCACCATGCCAAAATCTTGCTCTATAAATTCTCTCAATGAGGGGCGTGTGTCCTCCACAAGTCTTCCTTTCTCATCCTATTTTCTTCCTTTGAGAATATTATTATTATTATTATTATTATCCTTGTTTTTGTCCATCATGGCTGCCCCCCAAACTCGTCAACTTTCATCGCTTGACAAGGTTGAGATGTCTATACATGTAAACGACACTGAGAAAAATCAGGTTCAAGAACCTGCAGATAATGAGTTTGACTACTCTCAGAGAGGACAGTGGCTTCGGGCCGCTGTGTTGGGAGCCAACGATGGATTAGTTTCCATTGCATCTCTAATGATGGGTGTTGGCTCTGTTAAAGAAGACGTCAAAGCCATGATCGTTGCTGGTTTCGCAGGGTTGGTTGCTGGAGCCTGCAGCATGGCAATTGGAGAGTTTGTGTCTGTGTATACCCAAAGGGATGTAGAGATAGCTCAAATGAAAAGAGAGAAGCAAAAGAGAGAGAGTGAAAATGTTCACGGTAATGAGGAAGTGGGTGATCAGAAGGAGCAGCTGCCCAATCCAGGACTAGCTGCTGCAGCATCAGCCTTGGCCTTCTCAGTTGGTGCAGTGCTTCCGCTATTGGCAGCAGCTTTCATAAGGGACCATAAGGTGAGGATGGCAGTGGTGGTTGCGGTTGCTACCATAGCTTTGATGGTGTTTGGAGCGGTGGGTTCTTTGCTTGGGGGGACTCCGGTGGTGAAGTCTAGCGCCAGGGTGCTTGTTGGAGGATGGATGGCCATGGCTATTACTTTTGGGCTCACCAAGTTGATTGGCTCTGGTGGGATGCAAATTTGAGTTGCTTCATCCTCAACTCTTCTTTCTTCTTTCTCCTTGCATGTTCTACTGCCCAATGCAAATTGTTATACATGCAAGGGCTCGGTGTGGCTTAATCTCTTTTTCCTTTTCTTCGTCAAGAATTAAGTGTGTTTGGGACAAATTATGTAAAAACAATAAGATTTAGTTAAATGTAAAATATTAGCTACAATAATTAAATTTGTGCAATGATATATAATATCCGTAGCCCAATTCTACAACAAATAACTAGTATAATAAATTATTTATATTCTTGCTAATTCATGGTTTTCTCTTCCTTTCTTGTGGAAGGATTGAAAAAAGGAAGTGGAAATTACTTTGTCATGAATTTGTCACCATTAAAGCTCTTTTGTGTGAACCGTGAATATGCTAAATCTATTGTTAAAGTTGGTTGGTGACAATTGTGAAATGTAATTAAACAATATTTTTTGGAGCCACGTGTTGCCATAATTTTTTAATGACCTTCAACCTCTGGTAAAGGTAAAAAATTCGAGTTAAAATCCTTAAATAGAATCATCAAAAAATTTTATATTATTATATATAAATTTTATGCACAATCAATAGATCATATAATGCCACCTTCTTAACAAATGAAATTTAAAAACTGAAGAATCCTTAAATGTATATATTCATAAAAAAGTGTTTAATTGGGTAAAAGTAATTCTTAAATTTTCTTTCTTACACTTTCTTTGATTTTTATCAAAAGCAAAAGTGTTGAATTAGAATTGGGGAAATTATAGGTATATGGTTGGTCACATTTGCAAATTAATCATACAATTTTGATATCCTACCAAAAGTTTGAAGCACCATTTTTAATCTCTTGATGCATCAAGTTGATTAGACAATCTGAACCTCACGAAAAATTAACAACAAAAAAAGCAAAAGACTAAACACATCAAGGCCTATTGACTTTTCGAGACTGAAAAGCTTTTCAATTGCCATGCGTGTACCCTCCTTGGCTGTAAGGATATGTTTGTAGATTCGACATTCCAATATGTCCTTGCATTCCATTCCTTTTATATTGCTCCCACATTGCGCGTTCTTCCACCAACAGCTTCTGCTTCTTCTCCATGTCTGACATTTGCACGTATGACGGTGGCGCCACCACAAGCGACGCCGCGAATGGATCACCACCGTTTGTTCCCGTGTTCTTTCCATCGGGTGATGGGGGTGCCGGTAATGCTAGCATTGCAGGTCTTCCGGCTGAGCCAAATGCAACGCTACTAGCACTGCCCGTTGCTGCATAACCTGATGAAGCCATGGCTGCCATTGTTTGGCCCTGTTGGTACATGCCATCAAGCAATAACATGTCTAACCCACCTGCAAGTGTCGTTCTCTGGTGGTTTAAGTTGCTTGCTGATTGAACCAGGGCAGATTCCCAATCGGCTTCGTCCTTGAAAGCTTCCCATCCTGGACCTGGCGGAGGACCGGAAGTTGCGGCACCATCAAACAAAGCCAACGCCAATTTGTCTGCGTGATCTTCACTTGAAATTGCATCCTCTCCTAGGTTCAATAAGTCACCCTCTTGTTGCACAACAATAGCTTTCGAATTATCTTCTTCCTCTTCTTGCTCGGGTTCTTCCTCAGCAGGGGCTTCAGAGAAATCTTCCGGGGCTGGTAGCGCCTTGATGGCATTCATGTCTTCTTCCCTTGCTTCCGTTTCTTTAACTTCCTGCTGTGGTACCGGTTCATCCTTAACTTCATCCCGGATACTCTTGCCTTGTGCCAACACAGACTTGTCACGGATAAACTCATCAATGAGGTCAAGTTTTTTCTGCGTAATTTTCTCAATTTCCGGATACTCAGAAGCGCGTGCAAGGCCGACACTCTTGCACCAGGAATAGAAATTCTCAAGCTCATCAAACTGCTTCCCTACACGGGAAAAATTCTCATAGACTTTCACGGATTCAGAAACATCAAGCTCCATGAAACGGTCGATTAAAATTCCCAATATTTCTGTTATGTCGTAATATATCTGGAAACTTTCTTTCACTATTGGGTAAAGAGCCACGCTCACGACCCTGTTGCACTTTGCTGAGCCTGTTTCAATCCAAGAAAAGCAAATTACTCTTGATACCATTTCACAAGAAAAGCAAATAACCTCATATCCTCAATGCAAATAAGCTCCAACAAGTTTTATAACTAGGAACCTCGGCAAAGAAACTACTAATACATTAATGCCTGATACTCAAACCTGTTGGTCGACAGGCTAAGAAGCGCTCAAGGAGCTGCTGCAAATGCTGCAACCTTGAAAATATTTGCTCAGTCTTCATCTCACGGACTGGTGTGGATCTGACAACGATTGCCTTATCGTTTTCTTCCTCTTCTTCATCATGTATATACGCGCTACGTTTCCCACGCCGTCCTTGCATCTTGTATTCCAATCTCTCATCAAGGTACAGTGCATAGGTACGCACAAATGCAGAGTAATCCCAGGAGTTGGATTGTGAAGTATCACGGAAATCTGACATGTTGAGAATACGAGTCCCACGCCTCGTTGAAAAGAAAATCTCTTGTTCGTACGCTGGATCACCCTCGGCCAGAAGCCGCTGGATCAACATAAGGGTTTTCAGCGCCACTGTCCAATTTTTGGTCTTGTTGAGGCGTCTTGAGAAGGTGTTAACGCAGGCACTGATGTAAGCACGTGAATAGGAGGTTAAACTAAGTATTTCTCGAATGTGTCTCTCTTCAGCTGGGTATTCTTCGTGCCTTGTTGCCTTAACAATGGCAACATCGAGGTCGGAGAGTGAGGTAATGCCGCCAACTTTGGCCAGGCTTATGCTGGTCTGGTCCTTGACATGCCCAAGGGCTCTTCTGATCTTGCTTGGAGCCATGGATTTTTAAGCTACTAATTAAATCACCCAAGTAGCTCGAATGGTTATAGCTTCTGCCTCGGTTTTTGAGCTTTAACAATGGCCAATAACTAAAACTGGTAAAATTTAATCAAAGCTTGTTATGATCAAAAAGTGAAATGATATCCAGAGTCTAGATCAATGCTTGAGGGAAAATAGGAAAAATGAATGCTCAGAATCTTGGAAAACATAAGCAATGGAATCCCACCTGTTTCCGGGGACAACACCTCGCTAGCTTTTTGGCCTTAATTGGAAAAGAACGTCCCAGATGTAGTCTGGGAAAAATGCAAAATGAGAGTAAAATTCCCAACAACAATCGTTAGAGAAGATTGTTGATGGGAGGGGAGGAAGGGAGAAGGAAGAAGACGATGACGATATATTTTTCTCCTCTCCTCGTGTAAAACCTTCCTCTTCCCTCTTTCACTGTCTTTTACCTGTTTATTTTTTTCTTTTGCTTTTGTTGTTGCCTAAATCAAAGGTTATGTATTCTTGCTCTCATTCAACCATGCATTGCCTCTTTTTTGCCCGTTACGTTCGCACGAACAAGAAAAGTTTCAACGGAAGACAAGAAGCCATATGGCAACTGCTAATTAACTGTCCCCAAACGAAAACTCGATTTTTGTGACATAAAATTTTAGCTTGCAGTTGTGTCAAGGGAAATTCTGGGGCAGGTCAGGTTTGTTCAGCCTTTGACCTTTTCAGAGTTGCATATGGACCGCTAAAAGAAATGCTTCACGTCGATAGACATCACAGTGTAGCAGTCGATAGACATATTTAATGAAATATGCTTTATTTAATTGGAATAGATATTTGGTTACTTAATTACTACTTAGACTTTGGTGGATGACCTCTATCTTGTGCCATGCATGAAAGTTGGTCCTTCTCCGACGAGCATAATGTCTTCATTAAATAATTTTTCTTAATGGTTTTTTCCACCGTCAGTTTTGCTAATTCTTTTTAATTCTTAAATTTTTATTTATAAGATATGAATCAAATGTTGATGTATCTTTTATATTCAAAAGAATTATTTATTCATACATTAAGTATAAATATACATGTATAATTTTTTTTAATTTGATTAATTATGTACTAACTAATGAACCAAATGCTTAAATATATACATATATATATATATATAACTTATATGACTACTTTGATAAAATTATGAAATTAAGCAATAATACGCATGTTAAGAAAGCAGCAAAATGAATAAAATGTTTTTCCTCTTTTTTCTTCTTTCTCGATGCTTATATTACTATGTATGTTTCTAGTGTTCGGATTATAAGGTATTACCATTAAGTTCTTCAACGTGATAAAAAATCTTCGAACATTTCAATCTTTATAATCTGCCAGAAAGAATAAAGGAAATCCAAGTTACTATATATTTCAAAGATTATGTGCGACTAAGGTCTGATCCACCATTTTTTACTTACAAATCCTGCAAGAAATTCACAATCAGCAAAGAAAAAACATGTTCCAGCAGTTAAAAGTGTTGTGGAAAGTACAGTTATTACAGACACGTGCCACTGGTCAGCAACTACATCCAGGCATTCAATCCCCCAAAACACAGCTTTCCAAGTTTGGCAACTCTGCTCCAGCTGGCTTCTTTGTGGAGACGCCCAGCGTCATTCCAACAGAAACTAAAGTCTCAAGTGATCTTCCACTGTTTGCTAAGAGGTCATCATCTACCTTAATTGCATCCTGCAAATTAGAGCAGGCATCAAACAATATATATAAGTATTCGCCGCTAATAATGAAATTCATAAGCATAAATGATGACAAGTAGACTGTGTCTCATATGCAACAGAAAGTTATAACAAAACAATCAGTACAAAGGATAAATGTAAAATTGAGGCCTGAATCCCATCTTTGAGACAATATTTGACGTCTCAAGAGTTTAGAACAGGTACATAAAATGAAAACTAGCATATCTAAAATAAGGAATCATGAACAAACTTAATAAATTCAATGTAGAATGGAAGTTTTGAGAAACATAAAATGATCTAAACTATTTATCCAGGGATTAGTTAAACAGGAGATTGATAGAATAAATTCGAGGTACTTGCCAAAACCCCACCCTTATGTCCCTTTCAATGTGGAGAAGAGAGAGAGAGAGAGAGGATGAAGAAACTAAAGTTTAAAGGGTAACGAAAAAAAACACTACTGAGGGATAATATAACATTGACACTGACTTTCTCCACCATATAAAGGTGGTCAAAAACCAAGAAAGTAACTGCAGCATATGATACCAACCTTTTCAAAGACACAAATCACTGTGCTCCCACCAAATGAGAAATATCCAAACTGTGGATGGAACAAATGAATTGTCAATTACAAGGACGACAGTATACAGTACCGCAAACATCTAAAAAATAAAATAAAACCACGGAGTGCTAACCTCATCTCCTTTTTTCACAACATCACCTTCCTTCTTCACGAAAGTTATGCTACCAACCATAGTTGCTCCAATAGCAACAAATGCCACCTGCAGCATGAAGGGAAGGGGAAAAAAATGTACTCTTGTCATTTGTGAGGAAAAACATTTTGCTTCTTCCATGCAAGCTATAAGAGGGCGAAAATGAAAATAGCCATCAAAAGAAGGAAAGAGGTCATGGTCCTAATAATATCATGTATTATATGCCTCTATTCCATGCAGAGCGTTGAGCCACATCAGAATTTAAAAAAATTATAAGTAAAAATTTCAAAGTCAAGTAAAGCAAAGAGACGAACCTTTCCAAACTCTGCAGTAGAAATAATGGACACCACTCGTTTATTCTCTGTGAAAACATTACAATATTTGCTATTGACAGCAATAGGATTAACCTAGGAAATGGAAATAAGGTGTAAACAAAGGGGAATCATACAAAAGCCACTGGTAAAAATTGAGGATCAAAAAATGATAAAGAAAGAAGCTGAGAAAGAAAAGACAAAAAAACCATAACCAAACATGTACTACAGTGCATTTATGCACTTACTGTGTATAAGGATCCAGGAATGTTTACAAATTGCTCAACGGTGCCAGAAACTGGAAAATGAAACCTATGATAGTCCTGTTACAAGGCTACAGGAGTCAGAGTTTAAAGCACCAAAACCAGATAAAATCATTTTAGGTTTCGTCATGTTACAAAAGTAACAGTGAGGAGCTTGCATCACCTACCTGCGGGGCCAACCTGAATATTACCAAAGTTCCATCAATAAAAGCACTTGAACAGGTTTCTTTCCCCAGAAGACCTTGAATCGAAAACTTTCGACCCTAAAAATTGCCGATACAACATTAGAGTGTGTTACTAGGTGTTTTTCTGGAGAAGAGGAAGGAGGAAAATGAGAAGAAGAAAAAAAATCATACAGAAAATTATGATAGTAGGATAGTGTAAGAGTACATGATAGATGGCTTAGTTGCAGTTGGTTAAAGGAATGAGATAAGTGGGATAGTGTAAGAGTACATGATAGATGGCTTAGTTGCAGTTGGTTAGAGGAATGAGATAAGTGGGATAGTGTAAGAGTACATGATAGATGGCTTAGTTGCAGTTGGTTAAAAGAATAAGATAAGTGAAATCAAGTTGTTCTATATATCTGTTTTGAGTCATATTTCAAACAATGTATAGAACTCAATATTAACATTTCACTTTAACAAAACAATTTGTCCAATTAGGAAACTATTATGAACCAAGAAAACTAAAACACAGTATAACTTTCAACAAAACACACACACTCACTCATTGGATATATTCCAAGTGGAAGCAGTAATACCTTGATCCAAAGGCGTAGACTATCCTGTACTGATTTAAATGCCATCAACCGACTATCAGCAGCACATACTGCTACATCATCATGCTCCAAAGAAGCAATTGGTCTTGCTCCAGGCTTTAACTCTCTCACAAAAAATTCATTAAATGTCTGAAACGACAAAAAGTAAGTTTCATGTTGCCAAGAACCTGCAACTACCAGAAAGAGAAGTTCCAGCAATGCTACCATAAATTATGCTGCCACTAATCCTAGAACCTAAATTAACAAGAACTAAGGCAGAATTGCAAGTTATGTGCCAAATCTCTATCAGTTCAACTTAAAATGCACCTAAAGTCAAGAGACTCCTTACATATGAATAACCAACTGTCACAGAGCAAGCTCAATTTTACCTATGGTATGCTGTTCATTTTGAAAGAGGGATCAAGTATGAATTTCATCAACTGTAGATATTGAGTGTGGGCAATGGCAGTAAGTAGCTTGGTTACAGGAGAGTGAGAGAGAGAGAGAACTAACATCCTCTATCAAAATCTCAACTTAGAAAATCCATGGTAATATTATTGAATTTAGTCTTAGTCTTTTATGCCCATAAAACTTGGTCAAGTACTTAGTCTATTGTCCAGTAATATTATTGAATTATTTGTGCATAAGCACAAAAAAAAAAAAAAAAGACAAAAGAAGAACCCCATAGAGCAAATTTATTCATTAGGTGAATCATTTTCAGCATTTTAAATTTGGAACAGTGCAGCAATTCTGGTAAATAAGTTGAAACTTCATGATGCCTAGACTAGGTTTATTATTTATAACAAAGAATTGACTTATTCTTTCAACTTGAGGTCCTTTCTATATACCACTCAAATACCGGTTAGGATTTACAGCATGAATAAGGAACATCTATAAACCCATAACAGTTACCCCCAGCCCTTCTTGCTACCAACTGAGCTTCAAGTCTACACAACGCAACGGCTCAACTACAGGAAAGGGCAGGGGGGATGTTTGGATTCCTAGGTCTAGCAACAAGCCAGGTATTCAATTGCTTCCATTAACAAGAAAGAAAAAGAATTCAAATTTCAATTACCTTAAAATGATCCAAAGGATACTTGACTTCAGCCATATTAATTTGATCCTGCAATACCATAGTTAACTCATATAAGAACACAACACAAATTTCCGAACTCGGATTTTTAGCAAGTTTATACTTTAAGTTAACAACATCAAAACCAGCAGTGACCATGAATTAGACAGAGAAAGAAATGTATACCAATGGATGGATAAAGATATACATGACAAGACAAGATCAAAAAATATCGACGCATGTCAAATGTGAGAAACACGATTGCTACAAGTTATGCACAATTATTCCTTTAGGAACCAGGAAATAGCCAGAAATGTGAGAAATGAAAAGGAAAAATTAGAGTGAAAAACATCCCTTCAATCAGTTTCCATAACACATTATAGCCTATCCAACATTACTAGTTTGTTGATCTGTTTTGGTCAAAATTTGACAAAAAGATTGCAAGCAGAAAAATATTGTTGTGTGAACAATTAGCTCTTGCCCATTTCAAAAAGTCAATGCAAAACATATCATTTGTTAGGTGTATTTAATTATATTATAAATAAATATAGGGAAGCCCAAAAAATCATATAAGCCTACAAATATAATAAATATTTGGACAGTATCACTCAAAGCAACATATTAAAAATTCTACAGGTCAAAACTCTAAAGCATTCATCGAGTAAGTCAAAGGTATCATGACGGGATTACAATGGTTCTTCAATAAAACAGAGTATCATACCTTGAAAAATTCAACAAACTTTAATATATCTTTAGCAGATTCAACTGAATTCATCTGTCTTCCTTGCCTCTCCGAAATGCTTTGCAAGATTTCCTTTGCTCCTGCATCCAAACAGCCCACCAAAAGATTAGAGATGGGAGACATCAGTTTAGACTTCAGACTTTGGGAGGTCTGCTTGCTGATAAAATTATTTGAAATTTAACTCCTTTGTGTGTTGGATGCAATAATGATATAAATTAAGTAGAACTACAAGTTTATATATCTATACGATATGTAAAAAATAAGGATTTTGAAAAACTTTTTGATTGACAAAAACGAACATCTTTACTCATTACATTTAGAAATTGTCATTTTCTATTTTAAATAACTTTTAATTGTTATATAAATAATATTTACAATTGTTCGTAGTAGTATCATACAAGGATTGATGTCGGTAAAAACTTTTAACTGGCAAAAATAAACATATTTGTTCATTATATTTCTGAACTGCCATTTAAATATTTTTATCATAAATATTTCAGATTTATTAATTTGTAAATAAATATTCTAATTGCATTTAATGAATTTTATTAAAAATATTTATATTAAAAATATTAATAAAATTTATCCAATTTGTAAATAAAAATTCTAATTGAATGACTTCCATTAAAAACTACTTTTTAAATATTTTAATAGTATTGAACAAAATAGATCAATATTACAAAATTCCAATGATTTATACTTCAAACTTTACATTTAGAACATTTGTATTTATATATAATTTTTATTTAAAATAAATAAAAAACAAGTATTCACATACAAACACACATGACAACAAATACTAGTTTGTAACTAAATGGCAAAAAGTTAAAAGGATTTATTAAGTCTAATGTTCTATCTATTTCAATATCCTAAATTGTACATAGAAATCAAGTGAATATGATAAATGGATGATATATTAATTTATTTTTCTGAGAGATGCAAAACACATGTGACTCATTTAAACTAGATCAGAGTCGATTTTTCTTGTAGTTATCCCATCCTATAAGGGGCAAAGCATGTGACATTCTTGTTTTTGGCAGGGATCACACTCAAATTTGGATGTGTATTGTATTTATATAAGAAAGATACTAAAAGCAATATAAAGGGTAAGATCATCTTCAAGCCCCATTTCATCCCAATTAACCATCACACACAATGCATCCCTCATTGTGATGTACAAAAACAATGTCAAATCTTGAATATGAAACCACCAAACTTGTCCAGTTCTTCTATTATCTTTTATAAAGAAAACTAAGAATGATCTCTCTTCATTTCAAATATTAGAACGAATTTGGGAGTATAAGCATAGTCAAAAAAATGTCATTGCAATAATCTGCACATGAAATTCAAATTGGGCGAAGGGGCTACAAGGTTATTGCTCATACTTAATCTAAATATGCAGCCCAAAGAAGCACAATTTTCAAAAGCTATCTTCTATAGCACAAATCCCACTACGGACAAGTTATTTGTCAATAACTATTAAGATGAATTTCAACTTCAATATGCATGCTATAAGTGCATTTGTAACGCAAAAAGGCATACCTTTATCCATAAGGCCAAGTCCTATTTTTGACTGGTAAATGGCTCTCATTGACAGAACAATCTTTGCATCAATTAGTTCTTCAACCAGCCTCTTTGTCTTTCGGTCAAAGACCTAAAGCAACAAACTGTTAAAAGAACGATAACATGGAAGAGAAACTTCTACTGGAAGTACTGAAATGCGACTCAATAGCACTAAGAAACCACCAAAAATCAGCAGATCAAGATGAAAGTTTAAAAAAAAATGAAAACCAAGAAAATGTACCAAAATATGTGAAGCACTTGACCCAGAGTTCAAACCAACATCGTATGATGAAAAATGAGCCCACTCACTTAGTTTGAACATCCACCTACAAAAATATAATTTGAACTTGCAATTTAAGCGATGGCAATAAAGTAAAATGATAAGAAATTTTAAGACAATATTCTAAAATCACACAGGTGAAGGAAGAATATCCTCACCCATATGAGGCCTGATTCTCAGTCAAGAATCCTCCTGTCATAACCTGGTTACCAGTTCCTTCGTCAAAACACAGAGTCAAATGAATCACGGTGTTCAGCTTATCAGAGACTTCAACTATCTCACCACAGACAGGGCAGCAATTCATAATTGGTTCTCTGCAATACAGGAATATAGTACACAAAAAGAACTGATAATATTGCGTACAAGGTTATGGAAAAATTGCAAGTTGAATACGTAGACAATATAGATGGAAAAGTACTTCAAAGGCAGTCACCTTGTCTCACCAAATATACAACCCACTAGAGAATAGTGAGCAGGATATGATGCAACAGATATGATTATTTCATTCTTTGTCAATAACATCAGATGCAAATGGTAGTTTTTCCACATAAACCGTCTGAAAAACATACATTGGCTGACTCTTGAAATCTTTTATTGGGATGCATAAACATGAACCCATTAGATCTACCATGAGTGATTTCACATATGGAAGCCTGAGAAAGCTCAGTCAGCACTCAAATCAGGGGCAGGACCCAAAGTTTACTCAAAGTGGGAGCCTGAATATATGTTGCACAGGTGTTTCATAATCCCACTACCCTGACTATGCATCCACCCAAAACCAAATGATATCCTAATCATGTAAAATAAACTCAAATTTGAGTTCAAGAACATCTGAGTTGCCATACAGAAACTAAAGGCAAAATTCAGATAGATGAGTAAAGCTTAAAGTGGCAACCATCTCTGACAAGTAGCCCCCATAAACTGAAGAAACTTATTGAATACACTCAACGATGTGGAAATGCAAAGGAGCTGGATAAAAACACAGAAAAAATTATGGTGTCAAATTCTCAAGACAAAGCCTTATGCCTTAACCTACAAGGATTCAGCATCATGGGAAAGAAACATAAAGATAATCTTAAACAATAGTACAATTTAGAGGACCTTTCAGGTTTTCTTTATGGAAACAGAGTGTACAAATGGTAAAAAAACCTTAACCTCCTGACCGAATGCAAGATGTAAATGACAAACTGTATAAACAAATGTAACAATAAAAGCAAAATAGTTTATTCTGTCAAACAAAGTACCTCTATATATCATTTATAATTTAACTTATACTAGAGGCATTACTTTTCTTGTTGAAGAGCAAGAAGTGCAGCCAACTCATCCATGCTCACAACACTGTCCCCATTTTTATCAGCAGCTTTAAAAAGCTCCTCTTTCTAGCAAATCAGTGGAAAGTTAAGGTCAAGATGATAAAGTTCAGTGAAAACTTTAGTACTGATAGGATCACTAAGATTTGATGGCCTAAAGAGAAGATTTTCTAGATATAATTCCAAAATGATAATCAAAACCATAGGCTCATACCTTGCTAGCTGCCACATTATTGCCAAAAGCATTAATTAAGTCAGAAAACTCAGACATCGAAAGCATCCCATCTTCATTGTAGTCCTGAATACATATAATGCAGAGTTTTAATGCAAGACTAGAGAGTTGCATCAGAAGTCCAAGATACAGCTTTTCAAAAGAACTACGAGCAATATCTCCAAATTTTTTAACTATATACATGGAAAGAAAAACAAACCATTGTCATTTGAATTCAAAATTAGATTTAAACTTGAAGAGCAAACTAACTTGCATCCTTTAGGATTTATTTTATTTTATTGTTTTAAAAGCCATGATTAGTTACAGATGTACCAGTTGAGTTTCAGCTTTTCACTCAAACCAATCACATATAAAACTGCACACTCACCCTGTGGAGAACAACCAAAAGCACCACAGCAATAGGGAAAAAGGAAATGAGAAGCAATTATATCAAAGGGTGTTATCATTGTATTATAGTGCCACACTTGAAAGAAGTCCTAGAATAATAACATCTTCCTTTTTCCTTTTCTCACCACAAACTACTGATCTTGCATCACAAAATAAATCCCAAAAAAGGAAAACCGAAGGCAGATAAATCAGACATCTTACACACAAAGGAACCCTCAAACCACACCACATTCTTGTTTCTTCTAACTATCCATAAGTTACACATGCTGTAGTTATTTCTCAGATAACCAATTTCATAGCTAAGAGACAAAGGTCAATGACTACATTGAAACCTAACATTGTTTCTGGTAATACGTTCAAGCAAATAAAATGTGGGATTGAAACAGATAGTTACATATGACTTACCACTATTGATAAGATTCTTCTTGCAAAATTTTTCTCTGTTTCAATTGGATCCTGACAGTTATTCCCACTAGATGTTAGAACTGATTATAATAGCTCCAATCAACTTAGAGAACCATTTGTTACATGATGCAGACCTCAACATTACAGGAAAGACAAATGCGGCCAACAACTACGTCAGATGACACAGGATCAAGCAGGTCAAATGCCTCGCAGTCAGAATCTGAATCCTGAAATGAAAAGTTTTATGCAATGAAGTTATCCTAAACAGTAATATAAAAGAAGATATTCAATGAGAAGGCTACTCACCCGTGCTAGATAGTCAAGTAGATTGATATCACAGTACCCAATGAGATTATTCTTTGATAACCTATTTGTCTGCACCAAATGAGCATATGGACAAATTGAGGACAACAAGATATGAAGAGAGAAAATGGAATTAGTAAAATAAATAAATATTCACTTTTAGCTTGTTTCGTATACCTCAAATACTGAGATTCTGGCAACCCGAGGTCCATTTCTTTCCAAAAGAAGTTTCCTCTCCTATCAAGAGATGAAATCATGTTGTCAGATGACAGTGGCAATCAATACATAACTGGGAACATCAATTCAATGTCATAACCTTCATTGAATATATTAGCAGCCTTGAACAGCCAGCAACATTCAATTGGTCATTTAAGATAGAACAAATTCAGCAGAAACTGTCACAAGAACTATGACAAGGACAACGATATGGTATTCTATTCACACCACACAATTTGCTCATGCCAGTTAAGAAATTATATGGAAAAGCATGTGAACATCAATAAGGTTTGAGCACCTCCAAATGTGAACCAAAGGGAGCAGCTCATTTTCATTTTAACAAAGTCAAGAATCAGCCTAACTTCCCTTGTGCATCTTAATAAATGCTACTGAATTTGATTTTTCATGTCCCGTAAGTTCCACAAATGATATTAAATCCATGGGATTATTCAATCATACAAAAGTACAAGGATCAGCATTAAATCATGTAGTTTCAGAAGTACTCACACAGTTCCAGTTGGGTTTGTCAGTTCTGCACCACCAAAGGAACAACACAAAGAAAAAAGTTAAAAACATGCATAAAACTTGAAACAAAATGTCAAAAGTGCATCATCATTACAGAACGACTATGTGCAGCAGATTAACAGGAAATTATTTGCAATCAAAAGATAGGCACCACCGTAAAGACTAAATTGCAAATAGTACCAATAAGTGTAAGGGAAAAAATACAAGAACTATTTTATTATGCTTAGCTGATCAGAAATGTTTGTTCGAAACGTTTGCTCTCCAAATGAAACACACGCCAGCCACTTGTCCTTAAACTTCATCTCCGCCTAGAACAAAAAATAATAATAAAATAAAATAAAAAGATAAAGAATCGCAGTAAATGAAATAAAAAATCATAATATTGAGTGAAATAAGGAGACGATGAAGAATACGTTAATTAGAGTAAGGAGAGCAATGCCGGCGAAATCCTCGGCGGCATTGAGTTTCTGCTGAGAAGAAGAGCCACGTGTACGGTGGTGACGATGGCGATGAAGACGCAGTCGCTGCTTCAACCGAGAGATACGTGAGGGTTTAGTATCTGCATCCGATGAAGAAGAAGAAGAATAGTCGTCCTCCTTTGAGCTCCCGTGTCCCATACTCTCTGAAGTCTAAAAGCTGTGTCGTTTCGTTTCCTTTCCTCCGGCGTTTTGTCGGGGTTTATTTTTTTTTTCTTGAAATTTTCAGAAGAGGAGGATTGGACCGCTAATTGTTCAGTATCACCAATAGTGGGGAAGTCAGAAGGAGAGGATATTTGGTGGTAATTTAGAATCATTCCCTGGCCTGCCCCTGCCCCTGCCCCGCTGGCAGTGGATGCGTCGTACTGGACAGGAAATTGGAAAGTGGGGAGTAAGGAATTATGAAAGGAAACTTCGTCGTCTAACGGGGTAGTGCTAGTGGATTTGGTGAGTGCTTGCCTGGACATGGGACCTCTTCTCTTTTAATCACACACGTGAGGGCCGAGCAACACGTGCAAGTCAAACCGCCTTTTTAGGCCAAAAATAAACACCCAAAACCAAAAAGGAAGAGAAGAAACTTTACATAAAAGGTAAAAAAGAAAACAAGCCATTGCCAACTTTTACCCTTTTTGTCAACTCACGTACTTACTGCTAGTTGAAAAAGCCCGTATTTTTGTTTATTAGAACAGAATATCATTGTTACTATTGCTATTACTAAGAAACAGTTGAAAAATCATTTTTTTAAACACTCATGTTTTCGTTCTCTCTTTATTAAATTAAATTTTAGTGTATTTTTGTAAGTATATTTTCGGATTTTTTTAAATTACTTAATTTGAACACTTGTTAAATTATTATTTTTTTAAAATGTAAAATATTGATGTAAATAGTCAAATACAGAACAATGTACACACTATCACAAAACAAAAATATACTCAATAGCAGTCTATTATCAAATGACCTAATTACCATCATATTTTTGTGTTTGTTGAACATCAGATTTGAGAAGACTATGTATCAATTCATTAATAACTCCCAAGTGAATTTTTAAAGTTTCAATATACAAAATAAGTTTCCTCAACGTCCACCAGGTTGTGTGAGGATTTAAAACCTATTAACTTAATTATATTTGAAAAATCACTTTTAATCATTAAACAATGTAATTTACCCATTTTGATATCACCAAAACAATAAAAACCTCTCTTACTGCAAATACTCGGTAAGATTTGAATTGTTGTACCAACTAATTTAGAAAACATTAGTTTTACAAAGCCTACCTCATCATGCAGAGTTAAGGGTGGTGCAAATGCAAACCTAATCAAATCAAAGTAAGTTCGGTTTTTTCGATTCGATTAGTTTGATTCTTCGTATAGTTTAGTAATTAAAGTTAATTCGATTCGGTTTCGGTTAGAAATTTCTCTAACCGAACTTGAATAAGAGTATTATGGGATTTTCGTATGAAAAATAAATCATAAACTATTTATTGTTGTTTTATTCATATTTTTTAATTATTTGTTATTTGTATGAGTATTCATTTTATTTATTCTAATTGTTTATCATTATTTTTAATATTTCTGTAGTATTGATTTATAAAAAAAAAACAACATAAATAAATATATACAAAGAAAAAATTTTTTTCTCAAGTTCAGTTTTTGAAAACCAAACCAAAACCTTATTAATTCAATTTTGATTAGTTCAATGATTTTTGAAATTTGATTCGATTTCAATTATTTTTAAATGTGAATTCAATTAATTTGATTATTAGATATTTAAAACTGAACTAATCCAAATAACCGTTTACTCTACCTTATGTAGAGTTTCACCTATATCCCTACAACACTAACTTTGCCCCTCAATGATTCATGGACATTAAATTAAGTTGAGAAAGCCACAAAGAGGACACTCTCATACAATCCCTATCTTCTTAATTTTTAACTTTTGTTTTTGGAACCAAGGCAACATTTGGAAATTCGAAAAAACCCATAACCAAATGATGGCATGCCAACCATCTAGCTCTATACTACCAAGCAATTCTCAACTTGAAGACATCAAACAGTTGCATCATATCCAAAGGCTTATCTTCAAATACTATCTCATTCGCCAAAGAAAATCATTCGTCATACATTATCACATTAGCTGTAGCAGAATTCCAAGCCAAGAAAAAAGGAACAGCACCCACTGGAGCAACCAAAACAATCCCCCAAGTATTACAACACAATGATCAAATCTTCCCAGATTCACAAAAAGTTTTAAAAAAAAAAATGGTTAATAGATTCATTCTCCTTTTCATACAAAATACAAACAACCAATCTCCTACTTAACAATCCTTTTTTTCACTAATTCATTTTTCATAGCCTTTTAACTTTTTGGACTTGCCAATAGAAAATTTCGACCAACTTTCAAAGATCAAATTTGAGACGATGCATGCTGATTAGACTTAACAATTTGTGTTTCTATATTTTAATCGTGTCATGTAAATATAAAATATTAATAATTATATAGGTAAAAATGAACACGACACAATTAATCAACTAATTGTGTTAAAATCTGAAGCATGTACATGGATATGTTTAATAACAGTATAACACGACACAATTAACATGTTTATTAAACATGACGAATTAAAGTTTTACACACAATTAAAAGCACAATTAACATGATTAAATTGAAATACCTATAATTAAAATATACTTTTATTATTCAAATTTAAAATCAATAATTATAAAAACAATTATAACAATATGATAATATCATCTAACATGATAAAATTCAAAATCAATAACATCTATAAAATTAATTATCATAATTAAATCCATCATTATCAACCCAACCCTAAAATCTATATAACATCCATAATTATTAACCATAATTCTCAACCATAATTAAATACACATCATCAATCACATCATTAACCATGAAAATGTCCAAACACCAAAACTAAAATCAAGGACTCCCTGGCTAGTGCCAAATCATTCCCGTATCACAAAATCTATTTATGAAATAGAAAAAATATATTAATAAATTGAATCATAATAAAAAAATAATAAAATTTAAGATTTAATTTAGGCCCTATTAACCTATCAATCATGATTAATCAACTTCAATAATATTTGAGCATTCTGCCGATGGCATTTCTTCCTTGCTAACACCCAAATTCATAATATCCTTTGTAATATCATTTAAGTTCGTTTCTACATATTATATAATATAAAAAATGTTTATTAAGAATAAAAAATGAAAGAATTGTATTATGGATAATAAAGGAGAGTATATCATTGCAATCATGAAAATTAAATCATGCATATTTGAACAATTAATCATGAAATCACAATATAAAACATACTAACATGGCATATTCTTTTAAAAAGTTCCATAACTATTCAAGATAATTCAAATAAGCTCTTATTCTTCTATTGTATTTAATCAAGTCTTATATTTTTATGTTGAATCAAATAAACTTTAATGACTAATAATGGATTACCTGTTATTAATTAAAATGTCACTTATCATTTTAAGACTATGTGGCATTGATACGAAAGATGAAAAATGTCATATGGCATGTCATCATACCACTCCATCATTCATTATGACATATTAACATGCCAAATTAATTTCAAGTAATATAAAAATGACAAGTAATATTTTGATTAACAACTATTAATAACAATTAGTTATAAAAGTTTATTTGATTTAAAATAAAAATATAAGAGTTTAATTGAATGTAATAAAAGAATAAAATACATTTAAATTTTTCTAAATAGTTCAATGATTTTTTTAAGTATTATGTCTTTAAACATCTATAAAAATAAAATCAAAATGAAAAAATCCAAACAAAAAGTTTTAAAGCACAAAAACTTCATGAAAAGCATAAAACAAACCTAAGCATATTTAAACTCGAATAAATTCAAATAAAACATGAACATCAAAATCATAGAATAAACATACTACATCTGAAGCTATTAGAACCCTAAAACTAAACATGCAATTAAAAATTAAAACAAATACAAACCGCAATAGTCCATAAAGAACATAAATAGCTTGTAAATTATAAATTAAACCTACTCTAAACAACGCAATAGTTTTAGTGTCCTCTGCTTTTGACAATGCCTTTTCTTGACTAATGTTTGAAGTTTCCAAACTAACAAGAACCTCCTTGTACCACCTTTCATCCCTTGGAGCTTTAGATGAAATCCTCTTACATGATCTTTACCCCTTGCGATTCCAATCATAAAAGGCCCCTCTTTACTTTGATGAATCTTCCATCAATTTTCCAATTATTTCCAAAGAAGATTGTCTTTTCCAACTCAAATTCCTCCTTGTATCTGAGGAATGCAAAGGTTGCATCTCTGTATTTTCCATTTTCTGTTTTGATTGGGAATATAAACACCCACAACTATTCCCTACATATTTTGATTGGGAATATATATATATATATATATATATATATATATAATGAATTACGTTTTTAATAATTTATCAATCCTCATCATTTCTAAAAAAAAAATAATTACTCATGCTAAAGTAATTAATACATATAAACATATACTATCAAAATATAATATCTATAAAAAGGTCCAACTCAATTATTTAAAGAAGCTATGCACTTTGTGTGCACATGGGTATGAATGAATAAGACAAGGAGTGAAATGATCGGGGGAACATTTTGTTTTTCTTATTTTTGAAGTAACCTAATTTTGTATGCATATATATATATAATGTTTTACTAGACTTTGAATTACAACAATAGTAAAAACATTATCATTTTTATTGTCTCATAAACTTCACTCTATTGCCAGAATTAAAGGGAAAAGGAAAAAAAAAAACACTTGTTTCCTAAATCTAATAGGTAGCCTTTTATTGCAGAAACAAAAGGTACATATGTACTAGTTAGCTGTTAGCTCAACAAAAGCCAAGAAGAGCTCGTGGGTACAAAAATCCTAAATCTAATTTCTCTTGCAACAAAAGCTACATGTGATATATGCTATTAATTATTTTTTAAATGGAATCTCAAATTCTATCTCTTAAAACTTATTACATCTATTTTGAAATTCATATTCAAAATCTTTAAAATAAAATCTCAAATTTTATCTATTAAGCTCCCCTTAAGAATTAACAAAAAATAGTTAACTTCAAATATACAAGTAACATGCTCGTTGTAATGTTCCGCGAAATGTTGTTAGTACCATTTCTTCCTTTTGTTGAACTAATAGAGGATGATCTCCATAATGCAAGATTGAGATTTGACTCGCACTTTGAGCAGATGCTTATTTTTATCACTTATTCATAATCTATTGTTTAATTTCTTCTTTATACTATAACTTATGGCTTGGGTTATTCTCCCAAAATTAAAACTACTACTAAAATTCAATTGTGCCAATCTTCTCCTATGAATCATGGCAATTACATATATGGCCTAAGAGTTGATGCAAAATTGGAAAAGGGAAAAAACAAAAAACCATACTCTTCCTCGATGACATTGCTAGGAAATGCAATGGCAGCATGGCACGTGGCGTTATTGGCTTTGGTGATATGGCCAACCGGGGAAGCATTTGCGTATAGCCTATATACCTATATAGGTGTTAGTTAAGTGACCAAGTTTGTGCAATCCATGCGTCAAAGAGCAACATGATCATATCAGAATGGGCTCAAATTATTGCTCTCATTCTTTTTTTGTTTTTTGTTCTCTCTATGGCCAGTAATGTTGCCCTCTTTTTTTCCCCCACAAGCCAGTGTGTCACTCTTGCTTGTCAAAAACATTCATTTCTCATCACTAGCCCTAGGACATGTATAGTTAGAGGTGAGTCCAGAGTTCAACTAGCGGTCCCATCACTCTATTTTTTTATATAGAATGTTCTGTGTTTTTTTTTAAATAATTATACAAATTATCTAATTAAAATTATAATTAAATTACAATATTTCATTAGAATTATATTACAGTACTGTTATCTAATTAAAATTAAACTATGAATAGAATTAGTTTTATATATCTTTTTGTAACATTTGTCAAGCGTTTTAAAATTCTATCATAAGTTTTTGGGATATATTTTATCATTATTTTTTGGCAATTTTATTCAAAAACCATTAATCTCTATAGAAATTAAAAATTAAATACAGCAAATTTGCAATAAAATTTTATATTAAAGTAGTTGCAGATCAAACATCCAAAATGAATAAAGAGAGACCAGTGATGAAATAATTATCTTTTCCGAAAAGAAGACATGGTATTAATTTGTTTATTTGTTTCAAACTACAACGTACCCGTTGTACAAGTAATGTTATGTGTACATGCTGATTAGGAATAATGATAATTATGGTCTGTCTTCATGTATATATATTTAACATACTTTATGCAAGGTTAAGGGAATGCAAAGGAATTCAATATTTGTAGCTGTTATTTAAAGGGTTGGGATATATATATAAGTTGTCTTACATAGTTACTGGTGCTCGTGAACTGATTTGGAGTATGATAATTAGAAATTTGTGAAGAGTGTACGTGTGTGTAAACTAGTCGCGTGGGAAATGAAAAGCGTGCGGCTGCTTGCATCATATCTGACTCAATGCTTCTCTAAGCAGGCACCCACGAAAAAATTGTTCCTTAGCATTGTGACACAAGACAGCTACTACCAAATACCATCAAAGTGGAAAAAGCTAAATAAAAAGGCTACAAAACAAAGGGTGAGGGGAATGGGAAAATATTGCTGCATGCCCCAGCAAGCCTCACAGTGCTCTTTGGGCTCCACCTGTCCCTCCCTCCCTCACTATAATCCCTGCACGTGAAAATCTCACCAAAAGGGTGGCAAAACAATACTCAATATGGAGTATGTATGACACTAGTGTCTAAGTGCACGCATTTTCCATGCAATTCATCTCATCTGTCGACACATGTAAAAATAGAGGTTTTTCCAGCAAATTGTATTTCGATTCATCTAATCTTTTCCAACATAATTTGTGGCTCTCCTTGCGGAACGTTTGGTCCACTATCCCAGAGAAGGTCACTCTTTGGAAATGTAAGCAGGGAGTAAAAGTAAAATCCAGAAACATATAATGCCATATCAAGTACTATAGAACACTTGCTTGCTACAATAATTCCATTTCCCTAGTAACATTGACGTCATTCTACATTTGGATAAAGCTTCATCACTAAAGATCTCAATTTTCCTCCATATCTAATTTGGCAAGCTTATTTCATCCAGGTCATCCAAGGATAGGAAGACTTCATCCAGGCACGAGAGTTCTGTTCCGTCGTCGTCGTCGTCACTACTTCTTTCATAAACCCGACAGACAACCCATTTGCTATGATCCTGACATCACAAAAACCAATCCATAGTATGTCAATAAAGAGAAAAATATAAACCAAAGCATGCAGAACAAGAATGAGTAGGCAGAGTCAATGTGGCAATTAGGGATTAACTATTTTGGAATGTGCTCTACGTTTGGATGATCTACTGCTGCTAGAATCACAATCGGAGAGACGATATTCTTGCATTATCCAATTGGTTTTGATACCAGCCGGACCTTCTCCAATGTAGAAAAGAAAATATTTTTTCATGCCAACTTTCTTGCTACTGCTATTGACGACAGGCTCATCTATTCCCATTGGCTTCCAGTACCCATTACTTGTATTCCTGTTTTGCGTCCTTCTGCTGTAGAAGTACCACTGGTTGCCCTCAGCCAAAGCTTTACCTATTCATGAACGTACGATCATATACAATCAAATGCTCATAACTTCAATCAAAAAACAAAACGAAGGAAAAATAAACAGTTGATAATTAGTTTTATGTATGTATACCATTAAGTTCCCAGGGATCATAGGGATAGAGATCGAGATCAGGGATGACATCAGGGTGGCAAGGCAAGAGGGCGGCCTTACGTTGAAGGAAATGAACGACAAGCTCTTCATCAGTAGGATAAAATCTGAAACCTGGAGGTAGGTTAACATTGTTATCTCCCATCTCTCTCGATATATATCCAATAGCAATAGATAGCAACTCAAGAAAGAGAAGAATAGTGAAGAAGAAGGATTTGTAGTGGGTGATATTTATAGTGTGGGAGAGGAATAAGTAAGAGAGAGAGGAAACAAAACACAACAAAATAAAAAAGAAAGAAAGAAAAGAGAGTGACGTGAAAAAGAAGGTGGCTCGATCACAAATCACGAATGAGGAAGAGGGAGAGAAAGACAGAGAGAGAGAGAGAGGAAGTTGATATCTGGGTGCGCCCAACTCCAACTTCCGCCAAGGCGGCGGGTAACGGAACGCTTTGCATATTTCCAAGTAACGGGCATCTGTTATTAGCTGAGAGAACTGGAGAGAGAGATGAGTTATGTCATATGTGGCAGATTCAACCTTTTTCAGGGATACCCCCGCAAAAGGAAATTCTAACATTAGTTTTACAAATGAAAATTTGTTGTTAAGAAATAAAAAATATGATCATGTGGGTCATCATCATACTTCATGCTTATATCATGCATCTGCTGTCATACACGTGGCACACATGAAAATGGGTTTGGTCGTGGACCATATAACAACTCAGAGGACCCCATAGCTTGGTTTTAGGAGTGTGCCTATGTACCAATAATAATAATTAGCATAATTATATTGTGTAAATAAATAATTTGGCATGGCCTTTGGTTTTGGGCTTTTGCCTTCCTTTTCTTTTCATATGCATCCCCCCGAAGAAAACCGCAATCAATTGTTTAAGAACAGAGATCTACACAAAAAAAAAAAAAAAAACCTAATGTAAACAGCAATCAACCAATTCCTTAGGAAGGGAAGTTCAATTGGTATTCCATGGGGACAGAAAAAGAGCTAGCCCCCACATTTTTTTTTATATAAATAATTAACCAATTATTAAATCTTAGAAAAGAAAACAAGCTGAAGAAATAGAGCAGAGAAATGTGGTACTTTGCTTATTACTTTTCCATGTGGAAGAGATAAGTACTTATTATCGACACACATCACCACTTTTTCTTTGAAGAAGAGAAAAGAGTCACGAAATTAATTAACACTCATTTTAGACGGTGGATGTTAAGAGGTTGACCCAGCAAACCAATCCAAATGACCCAAAGTGAATGTTTGCTAAGACCAGCTTTTAATTAATTACAGTTACTACAAATAGCTCCTAAAAGCCCGCTTGAATCGACTCATTTAAGTAAAATAGTGATATGCTAAAATCCTTTTGGGATTTTTTTTAATCTTTTTTTTATTTATTTATTTCCACTCAATGATCACAAAGAGGTTGAATTTTATGTTAAAGTGCACATGAGCATTTAATTCCGCAATTGATGAATGCATGAATCTATTGAATCTCACTTCTATTACGAAACTTGATTAAAAAGAATTTTTTTTTGGGGGGGGAGGGGGGGGGGGGGTGGTAAATGTAACTATGTAAGACAACATTGTAAAGTATATAGAAATGGGTAAAGGCAACCATTGTGTGGGGATATAATGAGACAAGGACTAAGCAGTTGAAGTAAGGACAAAGACCCATAGCACAATCTTGGTCCTTATAGAGCCCCCTTGTAAGAAAGATACGGGTGGGGTTGCAGACAACACAAAATAAATAATTAAGAATCTAAACGTATGAAAGAGGATATTGCTTTGTGTAGGAGTCATGTATATGGTCATTGGTCACTGCTAACCAATGCTGCTGTCCTACCACCATTTCTCATCAAAAAAACACACTACTTATCCTTCCGGTTTTCACACCTGTTGGCAGCACTTGCAACAGACTCTCTTTTTGGCTGGTACGTTTCCATGTCATTGCTATGTACCAAACTTGATAATCAGTAAAAATCTTTATGGTTTTCGATCGTATTCTGTAGGGTAATCTCTTTAGGGGAGATAATGAAGCCTAAACAGTCGTTTTGTTTTGTCGATTATGTATATGCTAAATGGGGTTAAAACTTAAAAAGCTGGTTTTGTTAGCTGTGGATGATGAATTGATGATGTTGATGTGATTAAATTTTAATTTGGTGATTAAAGATGGTTTATATGAATGGTGGGTCTAGACTATAGAGAAGACAACATCATAGAAGCTTGAATAACCCTAATTAGTGATTTATCTACATGTAATTCTCGTTAGGAGAAATTGGAGGCCATAAAAATTATTGAGACCCTCTTATTATTATCATATCAACGTGCCTACATGTACATCTATTAAATTATTTATCCACTTGCCTTCTGTTGAATAATCAATCAATTGGTCATTTCCAAAACAAACAAAAAAAAATATACACAATTCAGAAACTCTCCCACACATATATATATATATATATATATGTACATAGTTATATCAATTAATCATGTCCTAATTTTGTCATATCTAAGTTGTAGATAAATGTTTCCACAGTCACGCCAATTCCATACGATTATTTCAAAGATAACATCAATTGCCAGCTCTTAATTATTAGCATGGTATTGGATTATATGGGATGATCAGCACTGTTACATTAGACTCATGTCACACCACTTTCATTTGAGCTATCGACTTGTTCACTACTATATCTTGAATAGATCAGTTAAACTCGGTCACAATCAATGATTCTTCCTTCCATTCCATCCCACTACTGGGCCCCCTCTGGCTCTTTTACAATCAGGAAAAAAGAAAGAAACATCCAAATCCAAAGTAGAATGCTTCATGTTTAATGTAAGTAATGATTTTTAAGAAGCATAGGGTATGTTTGTAGCCTCAAGTGTTTGGAGAAAAGCAATTATTGTTGTAACCTACATTGGCTAGTGGGTCACCTTTTTGAGGCTATAGCATGGGGTCTAAGAAAACACATGACATTTGGCTATTAACCCATCATGAGGAGCAAACATAGAAATATTATGGCAGTGGAAGTAACTAAGGGAAGCAAAAAAATAAAGAGTTCAAACTTAATTTTTATGGTGTTTAAGGCTTTAAGAGCCGTGTTAGACTTTGGAAGTGGCTTGCTTTCTGGGATAAAGATGTGGGTGAAGGATGGAGTGATGACTGCATATTTATGTCATTTTTCTCTTTCACTCACTTGTATTTTGTGGGCTGAGTGTGGGAGTGTGGAGGCCACCTTCTATGCTTTGACTGGGAGAGGAGGGGAAGCTCATCAGCTTTATGATCATCTCCACTACTACTTTTTGGTGCTTCAACTTTGCCACTTTTTTTTAACCTAAACTACAAGCTGAGTAGGATTGGGTCCTCTGCATCAATGAAGACATAGTTAGGAAATTAGGCGCAAAAGTTAATCATATTTTACAATATTAAGTACAATAATACAACTGAAAACCACCAGATTATCCAAGCAGAGAAATGACCCAAGGAATTAAAGATTGAAAAGAAGTTGAAATGACTTGAAGACATGGTATGTTTGAGATGTCACATCTTGATTAATTCTTATATACATGGTTGGCATGAATGCATGATGAGCGTGCTCTGTCAATTTACTAATCAAAGTTTTATTTTTTTTTTCTTCTTCTTCATATCGTAGATTGATGAAACAGTTGATTAGATATATTGTTCTGGCGTGATTCATGAAAGCAATCTATAGAAAAAGGAAAATCGTCAAGAATAATGGACTTGGGTCGAATCTAGGTAGCTCTCTTATTGCAAGTGGAAACTTGTGTTGAAATTAGGCGCAGGCCATATCCTTTTTCTAACAAAAGTAGTGCCACGAGCTCAATTCATTAAAAATCAAAAGAACGATGCAAATCTCTAGCTAGTTTGTGGGACATCTAAAAGACTGCTTTAAGGATGAGAAAACTTGCTTTTGTATCCAGATTAGGACAACAACTTTTCATGGAATTGTCTTCCAACAATTACTTTCCAAGTTTCAATCTTTTGTATAATATTGGATTAATTCAACACATCCGGTCTATTTATAAGGTTAATTTTAAGGTATTAGTTAAGTTGAAGTAATGTTTTTTATTCTCAATTAAACTCCTAACAAACCATATTTACCATCAAAGCACTTGGTTTGAAAGCAAAAAGGAGAGATCAACAGTCACCACCATGAGGTGAAGAAGGTGACTCTTTTTGGTCGGTTAGAGAACCTTAATTAATTGACCTAATTAATCCTACTGATTTAAAGCAATTTAACTTTTGATGTGTGGCTTTTTGGCATAGTAACATCTTTCGCTTGTCCGTATCATTCCACAATGTGTTTTAAGGATTGGATGTTAATTACATAGCCGTATCCTAAAATTCTCTCCCATGTCTGTTAGCATTTGTAAAGGAATCAAAACTCATTTAATTGTTTTCCTTTTACTAATTCATTGAGTTGCTCCTTTATCAAATCAAATACTTTAGGAAAATGTTTATTGAAATCACATCCAACACAAGCAATTGTTGGTCTTTTTAAAATCTCGTGTCGATGTAAAGATTATTGCATCGTATGAATTATTATATATTTAAAAATTTATTTTTTTATAAAAAAAAAATAAATATTTTTTTTCAAAAGATTAAATTATAAAAACAAAACTCAAAATAGATAATATTTGGTATTGCATAAGTAAAGGGTATACTCCTTCCTTTACAATATAACTTTTTCCAAGTGATAAAACTTAAAAAGGAGAGCACCCAAATGGAAAACATCGTGCATCAACACTCCCAAATGAGCCATTTCACCACATTGAAAATGAAGGCTCCTTTTTTTTACCTTGGCCTACAATTCTAATTGAGCATGTACGTCAAGCTGTCTTGTTTCTCTTTCTTTCTTCTTCTTCTTTTTTCCAAGTGTTAGCACACGAAGGTGCGCCCCATTAAAAACATCAACATCCCATACATTTTATTATGTACGTAATCATATGTATTGAATTGTTGGTCTGTTTTACCTCTCAGGATACTTTTTACATTGAATGTAATTGATCATCATTCTTTGTTGAATTTTATGTATTAAAATAATAGTTTTATTTATTTATAATTAAATAAATACATGTCAAACATTTAACATTAATATATATATATATATATTGATAATTTAATACAAGCGCAACATGCTATATTTTATGAAGAGTCAAAACTAGAACGCACTGGGTTATTCTCTAATTTTAGATATTTATATGTAATGCCAAAGCAGATATGGACAGTGGAAGTTGCTTTTACTTGTGGGCAAATGCTATTACCTCGAAATTTACAAGAATTCTTCCCAAGTTGGTTTGTAAAATACTATTTCATCTCGCAAGCATTCATGGCATGACAAACCGAGTGTACCCTGGAGGCAAGACAGTGCTTGAGTTTTGCTTTAGCTCGAAGAAACATCTGAATGTGGAATGAATTCCACCCGACGAAATCCTGGAAGCCATTGATCATACAATACAAAGCCTACAACCGAGGCCTAGGAGGCTAACCTGAGTCAGGGTGCTATAGCCCAAACACAGACCGAGACACGCCCTTCAATAATCAAATATTAAAAACTGTCATTCTGATCCTCTGCAGACAATTTGTTCCTTTTAATTCCTTGTTTTGCAAGGTCCTGTCTCCCTTTCCCTTTGTTTTCTTTCAGTACCTTCTTTTGCACGAGTATGTGCCATCTGCTCTTGCTTTTTTTTTTTCTTATTATTAATTTTGCTAATAAAATAAGGGGGCATTGCTGTTACTTTCCTTCATAAGCCCTTGAATGGACGACAGTCAACGATAAACCAATATTGGTAAATGATACAGAAATATTTTATGTCCATTTGAAAGGATTTGTCTCGAGAGTTCGTGGTAGCCATCATTTTTTCCTTTGCTGCAAGGAGCTGCTCCGGTTTAAAATAATTTCAGTTATGTACGTTTTGCTTCATCTTTGTGGAATCCAGACTGTCCAGCAACACAGCTTTATCACAAATTCTAGGAGGGCAAAACAGAATAAGGAAACTCTCATTGATCAGTTTAGTCTTTCAAAAAAGTAATTTTGTCTAACTAATGACTCCTTACACCATTATTCCATGTTTAAAACAAAGTTTAAGGCCACCGAAGCTTGGCTACTAGTACTCGAAGGGTTGAAGTTAGTTATACACAGTTTCCCATATTAGCATGCAACTTTCCAGGTTCCAAGTTTTCTTAGATTTCCCATCAGGAGTATATATGTAATCCTCTGGAAGTAACAGAAAGTTTAAGTTGCCCCAAACTACTCACAAACTAAAGCCTTACAGTCTCAAGAATTCTCCTAGAACACTATCTAATTCACTATTCAGCCATGGAGGCATTTCTTGTCTTGTTTCACCTCCTCCTTCTAGGCCTTGCCCATGCAGATATCAATTTACGTACCATGGGTTCCTTAAAGCAAACTTGACCTTGGAGGGAGCTTCACTTATAAAGTCGGATGGGATATTGGCATTAACAAATGATTCAGTGCGGCTTCTTGGGCATGCCCTCTATCCATCTCCTTTACGATTCAAGGAACACGATCCGAACAACAACAGAACTGCTGCTGTTACATTTAGCACAAACATTGTCTTCTCTATCATTCCAAAGTACCCTGATCTTGGAGGTCATGGTCTTGCCTTGTTAGTTTGTTCTCATGCCCACAAAAAGGCCAAAGACAAGTCTTGCAAACCAATATTTGGGCCTCTCGAATGACACCAGCAATGGTCAGATTCTTGCTGTGGAGTTTGACGTCGTCCAAAATCTTGAACTCCAAGACATCAATGACAACCATGTAGGAATAGATATATCCAGCCCGATATCCAACATATCAGAGCCAGCTGCTTACTATTCCGCCGATGCTAGTGATATCAATGACAACAGGAACAACTCAATCATTCTCAAGAGCGGAAAACCCATTCAGGCATGGATTGACTATGACAGCAAGGAGATGTTGATCAATGTTTCAATATCTCCTCGTGGCATGTTGAGACCCCATTGCCCTTTGATATCATTCCCCATTGAACTCTCATCTGTGTTAGATGAGTACCATCTATGTTGGCTTCTCTGGTTCTACTGGTATTCTGACAGCCTTACATTATGTGCATGGCTGGAGCTTTAGCATTGGAGGAAGGCCACAAGATTTAGATCCAAGAAAGGTCCCGCTTCTCAAGACAAGGTCTCGTGAAGTGGTGCACAGGAAGGGATTTGCAGTAGGTATCACTTTAGCAAGTATTACACTGGTTTTCCTAGTGATCATTGGTGCTATTCCTATCGTCCGCAAAATTGGAGATGGGGATGAGAATCTGGAGGATTGGGAAAGTGAATATGGAGCTCGGAGATTCAAGTATTCTGAGCTCTTTTCTGCAGCAAGGGGGTTGGTTTGGAGAGAGAAACCTCGTTCGTTCCGGAGGGTTTGGGAGAGTTTATAGGGGGGCGACCCCTTGTACAAAGCTAGAAGTGGCAATTAAGCGAGTGTCTAGTGGTTCTTGTCAAGGAATGAAAGAATTTGTTGCAAAAATTACAAGCATGGGGCGACTTAGGCACCGGAATTTTGTACAGTTACATGGCTGGTGCCGAAAGGAGGATGAGCTCCTCCTTGTTTACGATTATGTCCCCAATGGGAGTCTAGACAAGCTTTTGTATCAAGATGGTCCCCTGAAGGGGAAAAAACTGACTTGGGACCAACGGTACAAGATTTTAACTGGTGTTGCTCAAGCATTGCTTTATCTCCATGAAGAATGCGATCAAAGAGTGGTTCATAGAGATGTCAAGCCAAGCAATGTCCTGATAGATGAAGACCTCAATGCAAAGCTTGGAGAATTTGGCTTGGCCAGAACTTATGAACATGATATCAAGCCACAGACAACCCACATTGTAGGTACACTAGGGTATTTGGCTCCAGAACTTACAAGGACTGGGAAAGCCACAACAAGCACTGATGTCTATGGTTATGGTACGCTTATGCTTGAAGTTGCCAGCAGAAGAAGACCAATTGAGCCCCAGAACAAAGCTAATGAGCTGCTGTTGGTGGATTGGGTTAGGGAGCTGCATTCTCAAGGAGAGATCACCAAAGCCATTGACCCCACGCTGGACAATTATCATTCAGGTGAAGCTGAGCTTGTGCTTACCCTTGGTCTATTATGCTGTCATCCCCATCCTGACTACAGGCCCACCATGAGAAGAGTTGTGCAATTTCTACTTGGAGATGCCATCCTTCCTCCTCTGCCCCGTGATATTCACCTGGAAGTTCCTATGGCAATACCAGAGTACTCAGATAGCTTCCCTGATGATTCTGATCCTTCTTGCCTAAGAATGGCTTCATCCCAAAGTAATAGTTTCACAAGCTTTGACAAGAAGCTTTCCTCAGGTAGTACTACAAGAGTAACCTTCTAGATATTATTATGACAGGGCTACCATGACTGTAAAACCTAGGCATGTAGTTCATGAATAACTTCTAATTGTTGCAATGTATATAGGAGAATTATCTTAAGGGGTAGAAAGAAGAAAAAAAAACTGAAAGATGATGATAATGATCCAGTTCACAGATTCCCCAGCCATTGAGTGTCTTTATTTGCTTTCAAACATCTTATATTCAAAAAAGCTTCAATGCGTGCTGCAAAATAAATTCCATATGATGTCGATGCCTACTATATAAGATCCACTAGCAGCATCATTAGAAATTTCCATAATAAATGCATGAGTATTGTCGATTTGTGATGAATAACATGGCAACTTGAAATGATAAGCCAACAAGACCACAGCATCAGAGATCCAGAAATTCAGTCCTTTCATCTTTGAACATAAAGAAAAAAGAAATATAAAATCTGAGTCATTGAGTTAAAAATTGACAAAGAGAAAAATCACTACTTTAGCATTATGCTGATTAAGAGATCTGAATAGAAAATTCAAATTGAATCAACTTGGAATAGTCCAACTTCAGTGTATTGACAAATGAGTTAGCACATAAACAACTATCACTGAAAAGAGTTAGGAGCCAGAATCAACTCAGAAAATAAATGAAAGAAAACAAGGCATTCAAATCCATTTAACTGACATACAACTTTTATGTTGTCCCACTTAGAGTCTAAAAGTGATACTTTTGCTAAGAGCCAACTGTTTGTGATCCCCAAAAAAGAGAGACTCCTGTCCTGCCCATATCTTTCAATATTGCAGGTTAACAAACTCATTAGTACATGCAAAACAGATCTAAATTTTTGAAACTGAGATTTGAGGATTTTCATAAGACTACCAAAGAAAGTGAACAATTGTATTCGGCACACCTAAGTGATTGATTTTGTTATCCAATTCGGACCCTGTATCAATCAGAACAAGCAGGCAACAAAATTGGTATTCGTTGACACGAACTAAGTTGCTGATGTATGACCCTAAATTTCTCTTTGAGCCTCTTAATCTGCAAAATCACCACTCCATATAACAAGTCAGTTTGAGAACAAGCTTCCTTGGATTAACAGTTGTAAGGAAATCAAATAGATGTGGAATACCCTTTTGAGCTCAATCTCTGTATCTCTCTTTCGTTGGCCCAAGGAGTGCCGAAGGTTGGTGATGTCAAATACATTATCCATGTCATCAGCAAATGCAGATTCTAGGTCCTCCCTGAGAAGTGCAGGTAACTTGTCCACAACTGGCATTAGAAGAAAGCAGTTGAACTGCAAAAGGTTTAATACAAACAGTGAGGAAAAAATAAAATAAGCAAGACACTCATTAAAAAAACTCACTGAGCATTCTATTTATATGCACATAGCTAATAATGAGAAATCAGCTTTGGATGACAACAAGAATAGCATCATATAATTAGAAAGAAAAAAATTTTAAAAAGCAAACCTTTAATTCAGCAGAGGCCAAGAAGTATTCTCTTATACCATGAAATATCTGTTGTACCAATGCGTAAACAATCCTTTCTGATGAAGGACCAAGTCTCCTGTTCCAAAGTGTGCTATCTAGAAGGTCAGCAAGCTTTGTTTCTGCTGTCTGAGCAGAAGAGCATGAATCAATGCCTGAGGATAGATGACTGAGTTTTACATCTGCTCTTGGCTTGGTGTCATGCTTCTCAGCAGCAACTGACCCAGGCAATGTCTCTTGAGAAATACCAGGAGATATAGAATTGACTACTGCACTGGACTGCTCTGTTGCACCAAATGAGTCTAAAAAATGACGTAACCCAGCTCGATTCTGCAAATTCAACATCCGCAGTATGATGAACAGAGCAACAGGTCAGATTAATTAATAGAGTAGAACAATATTCATGTGTCTGGATTTAAATTTAAAAGTTGATAATAAGTCCCAATATGACATGGAACAACCATAAAAAAATTTTCAAAAAATGGAGGTACAGCAAAAATAAAATTTCCATGGAAAAAAATTACAGTAGAAGACAAATAATCATAAAATTGGACACGAACATCAATCATAACCAATTCTACCTTATTATAATAGAATTATAAGACCTTTTCTTTATAGAAAATTTTTTAAGACTAATTAGTGTAGCTTCAATTGCATGAAATACATATTGCCCTTTAAGCAACTGACCTTATTGTGGAGGGACCATGTAACATAACGGGTTGTACTCACTAAATCCTCCATGCACCTGCAGCAAATATCAAATGCTGGGTGATATTTGGTGACTAATAAACTCCATCTTTGTTTTAGTTATTATTAGATGTATTTTTCTAGTAACTTCAAAATTTGACCTAATATTATTTAAGTTAAAAAAACAAGAAGATAACAGTGCATCAGAGTCACTGCCGATTTAATCATACATTTGAGTCAACACTAAGACCCAGGCATCATCCTCACCTGTCAGCACTGTTCCATTTTTTCCCCATTTTGACCATAGCTACATCCTTTATGGTTCATGGAGTTCAAAAGATTAATTTAATAGGAAAATTATGCTTTCTTTAGAACCATTTACTATCAAATAATTTACAGAAAGTAAAACTGAAGCAAATTACTGTACTATGCAAATTGCAATTTCTTGTTAACAAAAATAACTGAATTGCAATAGAGGAAACTGGCCTACTTCTCACGACAAGCTCTTTCAGTAGATTCAGCAAAGTTGTTGAAAGCAGAAGCAACACGCCTGAGAAACACCTCATGGCCACTTAAATATTCACCATCTTTCTGTTGGAAACCAGGAAACATTAGAAAGGATAAATTATAATAGAAAGAAGTGCAAAACCTAATTATTTGATAATCCTAGATTCTGACAGCATAGGAAAAAAAAACCAACAAAAGCCAAAAGGAACACAAACCTGAAGAAGATAGATAGAGATAGGAAGCAATCTCTTCAGAATGTGCAAGAGCCTACATCCCAACTATACAAGTAAAGGGATATCTCAGTTCGACCATAAGTAACAAATATCAAGCAGCCAAAATCAAACATTTAATCCACAAGTTTGGTTGTTCATGTGGTGCCTTGTCCCTTTACACCATTATGCATCCTCCCTGCTCACAATGCCTAGGAAGTAAGAACCTAGATTTCATGTCAGGGACAAACACATGATGCCTACCTTTTTTTGTCAAATTCTTTTTTCTATAAACAGAATCCTGAGAGCACAGCAGTGTGTGAAATCGGACCTGTAACTCCCAAATGACCAAGAGAGATACCTACAATGCAAATGCCCCTAGTTGAAAAGCTTGCCCATTATCTGCCTATTGAAGACCCAAACTAGCATATTCCTCCCCTAAATGTTAAGTTTCCTAGTAACTTTTGGTGCAAGGACTAATTGATTCTAAGATCTAACAATCAGGTTTGCCATCATTTCAAAAAAAATTAAGTTTCAGATTTTCAAGTTCTGCACAACTTAAATTAACTCAACAACAATAAAGCAACAGAGCAAGATGAAAACAAACAGGGTAACTGACATATGTAGATAGTTAATATTACTTGTCACCTGATGAAGGAAAGGTTCAAAAGCGTCACGAGCCTTTGAAACAGCTATAACACAAGCTGTCCTGATTTCCAAAATAAAAAGATGGAAAAGAAAAAAGTTGAGGAAACTATTTATTGCAAATGAGATGGAAAATCAACAATTAGCAACACAAACATGATAAGCCATAAATAGATCATACCTTGAGTAGTTTGTTCCATCATGAATATCTTCAACTCCACAAGCATTGACAATTTCTTCCCTAGTAATTGGAGGGCATTTTATCCCTCCCACAACAAAACGGAATTCAGCCATGGCACGATGATATTGTGCACCTCCATACAGACGCATTCCAGAATTCTAAATGCCAATGAAACCCACTTTAGCAGAGCTAGCAAAAATTTATTTGCCCATAGATTACCAATTACTGTATATATATGGGGGATTAAGGAAAAAAGGAAAAGGTATTTTAAACCAGGAGATCTGATCAAGTCAACTGGAAAAATCAACTTAAATTAAAGATTGAAGTGAAAAGGAATTTGGATGATAATGACATAAAAGTATAACTAAAACAAGAAATGCAAACAAAATTCCAGTTTGCAAGAATATTCAAAGTTAATCATCTATTTAACTTACAGGTATTAGCTTGTGTGGCAGTTGAAGGCCATCAGCACCCACAAATGCTCCTCCATTAGTTCTCTCATCTACTAGTGTTTCACCTGCAATATATCAAAACTGTTAATGATCCAACATCACAACCTGGAACAACTAAATTTAAGAAAACAAGTGACATCTTCAATAGAAATATTTTAAGTACCAAATTTATCTGGAGGTGCAACAACTGTGCCTTTTAGTAGCAGTGACAACTGAGAAATAAAGCACATTTTAGTCAGAATGGATAACATGAAATGGAATGACAATTTTGAACAGTAGTAATGTCAATATCTCATATATTTGTGAGAATTTGTACATGCAATTTCACTTATTGAAAGCATCAGTATTTTAAGCCTGAGACAGACATCTAATAAGAGTAAGCATTCTCATCCCTGACAAGTTGATATGAACTTCAAAGAGTCCCACATTATTTGCAAAGCAAGGAAAAAAAAAAGATATGCATGCAACAGTCGAAAAAGACATGATAGTACATAGAGACCTTGGTTAGGAATAGATCGTGAAAAGTTCTTCCTTTTTCTTTCAATTTCACTTCATCCCAAGTGCTGCATGTAAAGGAAAGAATGAATACAATTGATTATGGTAAAGGAAAAAGAAATTGAAGGCAATTCAATTACAGATATAGGATACAATCAAGGTCTAGAAAAAGTAAAACCACAAATCAAATATTGATTCCATACTCTGTACATCATCATCTTAATTTGAGCAGTCAAAAGGTTATAATTAAGTCCATCTAAATTTGCAAAAAAGAAAAATGCTCTTAGCAAGCTTAACTACTAACCTTAGTTCCTTATTTATTTCAGTTAACTTTCTTGTTGTGCTGCGGTACTCCTTCTCAAGAAGTGGAATGATCAAAGGAACACTATCCATGTACCTTGCAAACATATATTTCCCAAAATTTAATTACACAATATAGCAAGTCTCTGCATCCTTGATGTAATTTGATCAGAATGGTAAAAGTGCATACCTTTTCTGTAATAGTTCCTCCAGAAAAAGTCTAAGTTTGCTTACACCTATTCTACTTCTTTCTTGCTTTGACAATTGTCGGCCTAACTTCTCCTCCAAAGATGCTATGTCTTCCATCTCTCTAGATACTATTGCCTGCATTTAACAGAACAAATACAAATAAGTTTCAAATTTACTATAAACCAAAACCAAAGAGGGGGAATGAATTGATCAACTTGGTCTAACCCAATACACCATAATGTGTAAATCTCTTCTTTAAGTTTCTTTGCTTTATGCCCTACTCAGTCAGCATGACCCTTTATATACTTCCCCAAGAAAACTAGATTATCCACCAGAAAAAGGAAGGAAACAAATATTGCTCAGTGTTAACAACACTGAGCACATGGCACAAGCAAAGCAAAAACTTCTCAGAATCACAATCAACTCTATGATTTTATTCTAAGCAGATTCTGAGACAACCTTGGGTGGTTAGGGAAGCAAACCTGTTTAAACTCGTCATTTAATCTGTAAACAGAATCATGCCCAGAACCAACTCTTCCAGAAGGAACTGATGTAAAGAATGGAGAGTCACCCAATATGAAGCCATCAAGCGTGCATGCAGGTGGGGAGAGAAAAACTTCCACATCTGAAGAACGTGCAAACTGAGGAATTTTGGTGTCGAGCTTGGTAGAGACAATGACAGTTCTCGAAAGCTCTGGATCAATCTAAGTATCAAACAACAAAAGTTAAGCTTTGAAAAATCATCATAACTGATTTAACCAATTTAACAGCCTCATATCCTTTTTTGGCATTTCCACAAGTTGTTCATACAGCAGGAAAACTAAGTAGCTAAAGCTAAGGGTAGTTACAAATAAGGAATGGCAAAGATTATGTTTTGCCGCTAAATGACTTAAAAGCATTGCATCAAACAACTCAGACGTATAAATTGCTTCCACCACTTCTATTTAAGTTCCTTAAAGAATTCACTCCTCGACGCAAGAAAAGAAATTTTTTTTTTTGCTTGTATTTCTTTAAAGGACACCTGATTTGACGAGTGGTATTTTCACTTTGACCCTTTTAGGAACTAGTAACCTCCGCACATTCTCAACCCTCCCAAGTTAGAACGTTGCACAACCAGAAAACTACATACCTTGAGCTAAAAATTTAACACTTAGAAGTACTTGGCATAGGATAATACATACTTGCATTACAACTCTTCTTGTCATTGCGTTACTCCAATCACTACAATCTTCAAGACATAATATAATGAACTCTTTATGCTGCATCTTTGTTCTTACTAGGGCCTCCACTGCACGGGCTTGGCTCTGCTTGATTGTCACACCAACAAAACCGTCACATTTCAAAAATGTAAGAAACAAAATTAACTAGAAATACGTGGTGGGTTGGCAAGAAGACCTGCAAAGCACGATTCTTTCGAGCCGGGGCTGGAGCAATAAGCCCAGGAGTATCTATAATAGTCAAATTCGGACAATGTTTGTATTTCACTTTAATGATAATTTCCTTAGTTGAGAATTGACATGGCTCACGTTCCAACCTCATGTTTTCAGCTTCAATATATGCCTAACAGCAAAATCACGTTGATTGATGCATTTTAAAAGTTCAATCTTGAATTGCTACTAGAAAAAAAATTAAAGAACAAGAAAAGAAATTTTAAAACCTGAATTTCGGGGAGAGATTTTTCGTGGGCGAGAGTGGGGTCCTCATCAGAGACGAGATGGCACAATGGGACGTCGCAAAGAGGGTCGTAAGACATATGGAGAGTGATGGGTCGGCGAGTCTTGGTTCCACCGCCGACGTGGTTGAATTGGAAGCCCATGAGGGCTTCGACCAAGGCGCTTTTGCCGTCCGTTTGGTGTCCTACGACAAGCACCGCTGGCGCGTCGAAGGGAGCCTCCAGTTCTTGAGCTAGACCGTGGAGGTCATTGTAGGCCTCGTAGAGAGTTGAGTGTGGGTTCAGTGTTTCTTCCTCCATTTTCGGTTGTCCGGTTCTTCCTTAATCCCTGGCGTCTGCACTCTTCTAGCAGTAGAGTGAACGCGGGGAGCTTCGCTTTCAGTTTTGGACAACTGATGAACTGAATGCGTTGCTCGTCAATTCAAATCTGCACCGCAATCCCCGTGGATGATGTGCCATATGGCAGCATTTCATTGCCGGCTTTTGATTTTGTTTTTGACAGGTAATTGCGAACGATCGGGACTTCCCGCTAAACTTTGACCTCTTCTTTTAAAATTTTTTGAAAGGGAAAAAGACGGCCAATAACAAACTTACCAAACCTTTTAAAGTTTTACCACAGGGAAGAAACTAGAAATATTGACAATGAGTAGATGACTTTTATGTAGAAACTAGAAAGTCCCTGTTGCTCATGTTGTGAACTTTGCTTTGTTTTCTGAAAAATTTTCATTTCCATATGGCTTGAGCTTAGCCTGGTTTATGGGTTTAGTAAAACCTTTCTACCAAAAAATGTATTTCAAATTTTGAACCTACTTATACTCCTGAGGAAATACATTCTCCCACTACTTTGGCTACATTTGCATTATCCCGTTTGCACACAAAAGAAACCAGTGGAAATGAATGGCATTTTGACCAGCAATGTTCATGAAAAACTTGGGATTATATAGAACCAACTTTTGCAACTAAACAACAGTGCCAAGATTGAACACGGAGATGGCTTTTAAACCCGAGCCAACGCCCTATCCTTCAACAAAGCTTCCACTGCTCTTCTACCCGAAACCAGAGCTCCATCAAAAGTAGCAGAAGTTATATAATCACCACACAAATACAAACCCGGTGCAATGCTAGGGCCTTTCATCAAATCTGTTGGTGGGGATTGGTTGGGTTGGGCAAAACCAATCCGATATGTTCTCAAGTGCCTCCATGACCCAACCATTGAGGCCCCAAACCAACCTGAAAGCTCCCCAGTCACCTCAGCCGTTAGATCATCATCACAGACATCCTCAAACAACCCGATCAACGATACGGATACCAAAGCTTTGTTTGGAGGGCTATAAGAGGGAGCCACATTTGTAGCGAAAAACATGTTATTGATGATTCCTTCCCCTGAGCCATTGAGAAACAGCACAGGGTCACCAACCGGGATTTGATCCTGGTCCGCTGAAAAATACAAACAAACCGTACTTCGGGCTGGTTTTCTCTTCGCCGGTTGTTTCCTTCCCGCCAAAATCTTATCGAGTGCTGGTTCTTCAACCGCCATTATTACTCCAAGCTCACTCTTCAGAATTTCGCCACTCTCTAATCTCACGGACGGTGAATTTGAACCTTCCAAATCAACGGAAACCACTTTGGCGGTCAACAGGACTGAATCAGGTGGCAATTTTGCTGCTAATTGGTTTGGAATCTCACCGATTCCTTTAGCGGGAAGAGTGTTATCGCCAAGAGCAAGACATTTGAAGACAAAATCGAAAAGTCTTGAAGTAGTTTCCAGCTCCCTGTCGAAAAAAATCCCGCCAAAGAAGGGTCTAAAAAACCTTTCAGTCATTGAATCCGAAAACCCAATATTCTTCAATAATTCAATAGTTGAAACCTCGGTGGCAGTTAGAATTTCCTCATATGATTTACTTAAAACTCGAGCCCGAGTCAAAGCAATAAGCAGCTTATCGATAACTGACCCAATGGGATTTGCAAGGGACAAAAGGGAGTCCGAGAAATGGCGCAAAGGATCAGCAACTGTGTGGAATTGACCATCGTAGTAAATTCTGGCACCAGAGTAAAACTTTTGGAGATTTAACTCATTGTAATTTAGTAGCTTTTGGGCTTCAGGGTAGGCAGTAATGAAGATTTGGAAGCCACGGTCCAAGAGAAAGCCATCGACAACATCAGTCCGAACGCGGCCACCAACGCCATCAGAAGCCTCAAGGAGGAGGAAGGGGATGTTTTCGGAGTTGAGACGGGTAGCGGCGGCAAGGCCAGCGAGGCCGGCGCCAATGACAATGACCGGAGCTGTCTTGAGAACAGGCGGAGGTTTAGGGGCGAGTTGGGTAGAGGCATGGGGAATACTGAACTTGAAGAAGCGATTGGTTCTGTCAGGGGTGGGAGAGAGGAGAGAGAAGCTCGAGGATGGAGAAAGAGTGAGAGGCATTTGTTTGTTTGGATGAGGTTGCTGTGCATTTGTCCACACATCTTTTTAGTTTCGAAGGTGATTCTAGCCGAACGTGCCTTACCCATTTCTGTTCTGATAATAAAGGTATCTTTAAATGGACACATAAAAATGCTTCTACCAATCATGAATGACGAAACCGGGGTAATGTAACAGGTATAATAATGACCTAGCGTAAAATTGTACTACTATATAGAGATTGAGAACATCAATATAGGAATGACGTAAAAAGATTAAAATTGATTAAATTTGTGGTTAAAATATTATAAGGATAGCACCTACATTTCATAACTGAAATGAAAATTCCCAAATCAACTTCTTTTATAGCCATCTTAAATGGCAGAACTTAAAATTAACTGAAATATCTACGAAGTCGGAATTTTGATAAAATACAATGAGATGAGCAGTGCAACGAAATACCGATTACAATAACTAATACATCAAAAGATAAGCAGGTGTGGGCATTTAAAAACAGGAAAACCGAAAAAACAGACTAGTACCTGGAAAGAGCGAGGGAGTGCAATATGATGAACTGAAAATTAGAAAACCAACATTAAATCCTTGACCCTGCAAACCATCCAAATCTATTTGTGGATTTGGATTGTAATTTCTACAGTAACTGGTATATATGCAGAGCCTCATAAATGTACATTGAAAATTGTTTTATGGTTCTTGTCAACATTGTGCAGTAAGATGGCTGAGAGTGGGAAGACTTTTTGGCCCAGTGAGTGGGGAGGATTAAAGCTAACCAAAAGTTTTATAGTTCGGTACAAGCAGCAAGAAAATATTGATTTTACCTTGATCCAAAGTTGAGAATCAGAGGATTTTTTTCCAAGCGTATGTGAGATTATTACTCCGGACAAATGGCAGAAAACACAGGCAACCTCCTCTTTGTAGCAGGACCATAGAGAACACCGTCAATATATGCGTGGACGTCCTCCCTTGATGGGGTTTTGCCAGGAAGGGATGGCAGGGTAACATCAATGCCATCATCTTGAGGTGACCAGTAGGTCCCATTGGTGAAAGTGGTGGCACCAGCATCAGCTCTGATTATGGAGGTGGAGGTCTTGTTGGTCATAGGTTTCATAGTGAAGTTAGCAGTCAAGTGGGTATTTTCAAGTTGGGCGGTGGAAATGGAGTGGATGATTGTCTCTTCAGGTTTGATGGGGTCGGTGGAGCTTTGGCTTGTGTAATGAGGTCTGGTAGACGTGTCCCTTTGGGCTGTGGTTGCTGCTGTTTCTATGACTGGATGCAGAAGGCGGGATTTTGAGCCATATGTGCCTGATATAGTGCTTGCATATGACTTGTACATCTGTGCCTAGACAACTCAGATAGAAACGCACAATGACCTTCTAGTAGTTAACTGCATCAATGTTTTGGTGTATGAATATTTCAGATACTATCTCATAGATGCTAACCTCAGATTTGCTCCTGAATGGGAAACAAGTGGGACGTTCCTCTTCCTTTCCATGCATGAACTGCAAAAGATTTAAGGCTTTCTTCAATATTTAATTATTTAGTGAAAAAAAAAACAATTTCCAAGGGTTCAATCAAGCAGGAAACAGGGTTGTTGCAGTGCAAAAAGTTGGGTCAGCTTAAGAAAAGTTAGTTTCGACAAAAAGCTGGGACTATATAACGTCTTCACTGGACGAAATCAGTATAGCAATGCGAATTGTACAGCTCACCACCTTCTAATTTCAGCAAGAACATGGCAACTGAAGTTTCAAGGTTTGAAAATTCACTTCTTTGGTGCTGCTAGTACAGAAAATGCGCCTCATGTTCAGTTGGCGTCTAATGACTTTAAGCCATCCTAGTTCCTACCTAAAAGGACATTCACTTTCTGCAATATTGAATCGTTTTTCTCGGAGTCAAATCATGACTTTATAACTTTCTCAATCTATTTCCTCACATAAGAACGCTGGAGAAAGAGACCATTATCCATAGTCAACATATGCAAATAGACCAATTCATCACCATTCACAAATATACTTCAGTCTCCGTGAAACAGGTGCCACAGACAGATTTTTACAGCTCAAACACACTAAGTCATCAATTACATAGACAGCGACACCAGAATAAAAGAGCTAGACTAAGGCCAAGCAAGTGAATTTATAAGTTTTCCCGTCTTTTTCCTAAAATTCAGGCTAAAGTCTTGTTCCTCTAACCTCCTCCATTTTGCAGAAGTTTCAGAAAACTAAACAGAAAAATTAAATCTATTCAGAATAAAAGCAAAATATTGACACTGTGTATCCGAACGTTCACAAGGCTAAAGAGTACTGACCCTACGTTTCAAAACAAACAGAGAGTTATCAATACCTTACTCCAAACAACATTTACCTAATCAAGAAATCCAAGCATGTTCGATTACCTGACACCTGGATCCGAACCGGCAATGGCCAAACTCCTCCCAAGCCCTGCAAACCTCTGATTTGTAAAAACCAACACTTCCCGAAGAAGGAGAACCGGGTCCTACAATATTGGTATCAGAAGCGACAAGAACTCCGTCCATGACAAGCACATCCTCCTCCACCACGTTCACTGGTGTCTTATCCGACTGTGGCGAAAGTGATGATCTGAAGCTGCTTTTCCCGGAAGAGCTGTTACCACTACTGGACAGAGAATTGGAGCGCAGGTACTTTATGAGGTTCTCTGGTGATGAATAGTAGTTGGCACGGATTCTTGCTGGAATCATCAGCTTCGGAATGTTGCTGTTCAGGACGTTCAGTTTGTTGCTTTCTTTGTAGAATGAGTCCATTGAGATTGATTTTCTGCATTTTGTATTTGATCATCAATTATGAGCAAAAGAAAATGTGGATTATTCTTGGAAATTTAAATGCTACGTTTACGGATGTTTAATTAAGCTACAGATTTTATACATTTCTTTTCCCTTTTTTTGAACTTTTTTAAAAGTTCTAATTCCCGCCAAAAAAAAGTTTATGATCTGTTTTCGACGCAACAGAATCTAACGGATCGATTGGACTGAATCATACTCCTCGCTGAATTCAATTTTCACGTAACAAGGGAGAAATATTCAATGAATTATGAGTTGAAAAATCTCAAAGCAGAGAAAAGAAAGTGAGCGACAAGTTTCTCTGAAACAAAAAAAAAAGTCGAAAGAGATCAAGAACGTTAAAACCGAACTGTATAATACAAAAAATGAAAGTAAAGGAGATGATCAAGAATCCAAACAGATATAACAGTGCAATTCATCCAATTCGATTCCAAACCTAAAAAGATAAAAAAAAAAAAAAGAATTCTGATGCAATCATCGATAACTAAAAGTCCGAAGTCATTATAATCTATATAAGCTTGCAAAAGGAGAAAGAAATAAAAAAAAATTGACATAAATACCTGAAAGGCAAGAAAATTTCAAGCTGAAATGCGAATGTTGAATCTTCTATCAAAAGAGGAAGTAAAAAAAATCAAATTTTTGGATTAAATCCTGAAAGTAAACAGCCAGCTCTATGGAGTTTTTCGACTCTCATTTTTTAAATTGCAGAGAACAACGCAGGGTTTTGCGCTTTGAGAAAGAGAGCTCTGTTTTTCTTTATATACATACGAGCGGGAAGAGGGATGAGGGAAGCGAGAGAAGAGAGCTAACTGATCCAAGTGCCATTTGTACAAAAGAGATCTACACGCTTGGATTGGATTGAACCCACTGCGATGCGGGGCCCACATAAGACTACGGTTTCGCTTTTTACGGTATTTCGTTCACCGGAGACCTTTTTTTTATATATTTTTGAAAAATATTAATTAATTACGTAGTATTTTGAATTTTTTAGGAATCAAATTAAAATCGAATATGTGTTCAAATGGCACCGGTTCAAATTAAATTTCAAAAGTTTGGACCAATTGGGTTCTTCCACTTTCTAAAAGTTAAAATGATTTTAATTCATTAATGTTATGTTTGGTTTATTTACTTAATGTAAAATTTTATTTTATTTTTATAAATAAATATAATCCTGTCCGAATTGAACAATTTGAATTTTTACACTACTAATCCACAATCAAAGGGAATCGAATATGATAAAAACTTTATTTGAACCAAACTGAGTATTAGAGTTCAAATTAGTTTTTGATTTTGTCGATACTCCTGGGTGGACAATACATGGCTTTGTTATCAGCTTATTAATCGACCAGGTTAATGGTCCAAACCAGAGCGGGCAAGGCTTCCCGCTATAAGGAACAAAATCTGCCATAGACTCTTCTTGCCTTGGATTAGTAGCATGCCATTCTAAGGCAACAATTATGGGGGGAAATTCAACAAAATCAGCATTAGGAACATTGCTGCTTAGAACTAGTAATTGTTGGAAACACAAACCTTACTCTGGAGAAAATCTAAAGTTATCAACAACAACAAAAAACAACTAGACCAATAACAGACACATAGCCATGGTCTATCAAACCTTTTTTAAACTTAACAAATTACAGCACCCTGCATCACCGGTCTAATGCTGTGCTTCTTAGGATAGTTTTGGAGGCTGCTCTGGACAGCAAAACCAGATGATAAGCACAAATGCCTTGGTAAAAACATTACTATGACAATGATACCACTATTAATCAACACAAACTATATATACTCTGTCATTCGACAGCAACCAAATCTTATAAACAATTCCACAGTCGAAAAATAACCTAAAACCCCAAACTAGATTTCTACAAGTCAAAAGCAATTTTGACTTCAAATTCCATCAATGGGATTCTTCAAATTCCCACCAAGCAAGGACATGAGACCCCCACCATGGACCCTCCCCTCCGGAATCATAAAGTTGAAGCTTTCGTTACCAACACCCCCACCAATGCCCATGCCATACCCATTTCTTCCTTCCACTTGCTTCTCAGCACTCAACAAGCTTGAGTAAGAGGACGAGGATTTCATAGATAAAGGAACCAATACCTGAGGCGGTATGAGATGTTGCCTTCTTGCTGGCTTTTCCAGTGAATCAATACAATCAGAAATAACACTTGTCCCTGAGGATGAGTGATTGTAGTCAACGCTGCTTCCTGTGGTTGATCCTGCTGATACAAGCCCATGGAAGACCCCAGGTGCAATGAGCCCTCCCTTGCTTGCCTCCCGCTCTTGCACCATACTGCTGTGAGCAGCACACAGACCACTCCTGCCCCTTGCAAATTTCTCACATTTGCCCTCCCCCCAGGAGCATCTTTTTCCCCCACCATGGGCCTTGCAGAAGTCTGTGCTTCCTTGGGCACTCTTGCCACAGTTCTCAAACTTGCATCGCTTTCCACCACCATGCCTGACACAACAATCAGTGCGACCGCGTGCACTCTTTGTACAGCCAGGCACAACACACCTCTTCCCTCCACCATGAGCAACACAAAAATTGGTGCCTCCATGCACACTCTTTGGACAAATGCCACCACCATTGTAGAGGCAACGCTTTCCCCCACCATGTCCTTTGCACAATGGTGTGCTCCCTTCAGCCCCTCTGGTACACCCTGCAAATATACAACGTTTACCACCACCATGAGCCTTGCAATACATAGTACTTCCCTGAGAACCCTTAGTACATTCCTGGAACTGGCAACGACGTCCACCTCCATGAGAGATGCACAAACCAGCCTGTCCTTCAGCACTGCGTGTGCAACCTTCCACTTTACACCTTTTTCCCCCACCATGCCTAATGCAAAGCCCTGATTTACCTCGTGCAGCCTTTGTGCACCCTCCAGGAAACCCACATCGTCTGCCTCCACCATGTGCTATGCAAAATTCTGTCTTTCCCTCCGCACTTTTAGTGCAACCCAAGTGCTGGCACCTCCTCCCTCCACCATGGGCCTTACAGTAGGCAGTTCGGCTCTCAGCACCTTTGTTACATCCTGGTTTTTGGCATCTTTGACCACCCCCATGACCAATACAAAGACCAGATGCCCCTCTTGCTCCTTTTGTGCAACCAGCAAACTTGCATTTCTTCGAATTGCTAGTTCGGTTATCCAAAGACGTCATGGTGGTGGTTTGCTCAGAGAGAGTGTCTCCTGAGAAATCTGTCTGAGCAGAAGGCTCACAACTTCGATGAAATTGATGACAATGAGATTTAGCTCCAAACTGAAAAAGTTCTCTTGTCTGCACCAAACCTTTGCCACTATCCATTCTTGGAGCCAACAGGAGTGATGGCATATAGCCACCAGATTTCTTGGCCGAAGTAGAACCCTCATCGACAACAGGTATTGAAAGTCTGCTATCTGCAGAAACCTGGTTTGAAAGAGGCATACTGGTATCAGTTTCTGTTGACAGAGAACATTCTAGCAAACTCATACTTTCCTTAGTCCCTCCAGAAAGGCCAAGTTTTAGGATTGAGTCATCCTCAGGTGACAAGCCCTGAGTGAAAAAAGCTCCTGTCGATTTGTTCTTGTTGAGACCAACATTGTAATAATTATTGCAGTATACACTTGGAGTTGGACCCAACCCCAGAACCAACCTGCAGCCATCATCAGGTGCATTAGAAAGATCAGCATGAAGATTGCTTTGAGTACTTCCAAATCTGGCCTTGTTGCTTCCTCCGTAGCCAAGAAAGTTCAGGCATAAGGTGGTATCACCAAAATTTTCATTTTTTGAGAGTTCAGACACATGAGAAAACTGTACATTCTTGTTCAAATCCATATTCTTTCTAGATTCTGTGAACTATAGCACCAAGGAAAAGAAGGCCAACCTTAAAGAAAATCCTTTAATACATACTACTGACTGGTATATGTATCAGAAACAAAAAAAGAAATAGTAGAAATTCCAATGGCGTTCCTCCTCCACTCACAAATCCGGATGTATCTGCTCGGTCCATCTTATCAAGTATCTATAACAACAGCACAGACTTCAATTATGCAAAAGCTTAGTTGCTGATGTATCTGACAACGTTTCTAGGATAAAATCCTTTTATAAGAATATTCAAAGTGGCTGCAAAGAGATATCTGGAGTGTCTTGTGCTCCTTATTGACAGATAGATTGGCTTCATTACCCTGAAAACAAAGTAACACAATCAGGCATTAATTAAAAGCCATTTAAGTATATAATAAATAATACCAATATCCACAGCATTAATCAGATGTTCCAACATTAAAACTTAACTGACATTGCAATTGCAGAATTTTCTTGGAAATCAAATCAACAGGACACAACCTCCAATACATTGCACAAGACCAAACATACTCAAAACCACCCTGTTTTAAGAGGCAGTAGCTACAATTTCAGCGCAGACGTAGCCATCCATACTGCCAAAATGACAGTTCAAAATCATGGACAGGTGAGGCCCTCATCAACTCTAGGGTATTGACAGAGTTACACTAAAACAAAAAATCGAATTTCGAAGTTCAAAAAAGGTATTAACACTCAAACTATAAAAAAAAATTCCCCATCTAATCTAGGAACCTGTGTTATAAGAAATATATCTACAAATATCAATTAACTACCAAAGTTCAATGCAGACTTCTAATATTATATTTAAGTTTAGAATTTCTTTTAGCGCTCTTTTTTTTTCCGAAATCCTTTTCTACCAGATGTATTTATCCCCAGCATACTGAAAAAGCAGATCATGATAGAGAAAAAGTCTAATAAATATATTTTTAAAAGTTCATTACCTAAAAATTAGTACTTGTACTGAAAGCCTAAAGAACTGTGCACTTCAAATAGTCTTAACTGTGAAGCGGAAACACATAAAATTCTAATAATATGAAATCGCCATAACACTTTATTTGTTACTTGAGCTGTGAAATAGAAGAAAAAGGTTAAAAACCAATATAAAGTTGTAGACAAGACTTCAACTTCTTAAAAGTTGTTGCCGATAAAGATAAAATATTTTCTTTAAACTTAGATAAAAATTAACTAAAATATTGCAGCTCTGCAGACTGACTTTTTACTTAAAGCTAAAATAAATGCAAATTATTTTCCACTCATTAATCAAAAATCAAAAGATCACAATTATTATTAACAGACAACTATCTATCTAGCCTGACAGTCTATGGTTAAGATCGAATACGTTAGATTCTCTATTAAATGTTAAACTTTGGTGACCAGCAACAAGTTTATCAATCATCACCAAATACCTTGGAATTTGGATATCAACATCATCTTCTAGAATCTACGACATTTCATCTAAAATCCCCAATCTCTTCTATTAAAAGAAATGTTCGCATACACTGATAAATACAGAGCAAGGAAAAAAAGAATACAGTCAACAGAGGAAATCCTCGAGAACCCTCTATTCACAAGAACTACAGCCAAAATCACAAACTTTCATCTCGAAATAGTAGATCTAAAACAAATCCCACAAACAACTCAATACTTAAGCTTCAAAACTAAAAAAGAATCACCCAAATACAACACAAAATTCAAACAAACATCTGGGATCCATGCAAAAATCAATAAAAAAAACAACAGCAGCTATCAGTAGAGCAAGCTACTGTTTCAAAAATTAATTAACTTAACCATCATAACTCAAAAATCAAATCAAATAATTTAGTGTATAAAAAGAAAACAAGCCCAGACTAGTTTCAGCCACATAACAAACTTTCTGTCCATATTAATGTTAATACAAAAATCCAATAACCAAAACAAGGAAAATTTACCAAAATTTCTTCTTTAAATGATTAAACATAACAAACAAATAAGACAAATATATGACAGTTCAAGAACATTCATAAATAGCCTTAAGCCCTAACCCTTAATTAATTTCCTGAAACCATGGAAAAACAACGTATATGAAACACATAAGAAGAAAGTTACCTTGAAAAAAAAAAACCTATAAACTCGTACTTGAGACCATAAATTAATGAAATAAAAAAAGGAACTGTGAACTAATAACCAACAAAGCGATTAAGCTGGAAGGAAATGAAAAGAAATTTGGAGATATACCGTGAAGAAATCCAAATTTAGATAGAGTCTGGAGAAAACAAAAGGATCTGAGAAGCGGCTAAAGACATGTTAAGAGAGCTGGAGAATCCTTAAACAGAGAGAATAAAATTTGGGTACGAATAAAAGAAGGTAACAAAGCGTGATAAGAGAGAGAAAGAAAAAAGAGGAAAAGGAAGATACTGAAACGGGAGTAGGCTACGATAAATAATTAAAGGGGAAAACTTGATACGGGCGGCTCTGGTTTTTTCCGTTAACAAAAAGGAAACCTTTTTTTTTTAGTAATTACGTTTTTTTGTCTTTTTACGAACATATTAATAAATTTGTTTTTTAATGCCAAAAATAGCCTCGATTGTCAGTAAGGAAGCGACTGGTACAGCCTTGCAGGGCTCCCGACACTCCCCGATCTGGACAATGAATGCTTTCTGTTGAAAGGGACGTTGTTTTTTAAAGTCTAAATTACCCTTATTCACAAACCGACCTTGGACAATTGTGGAGGGTAAAGATGTCACTGGCGGAGGTTTTAATTCTACGTTTTTATTTTCATGGGAATTGTCTCCCTTCGACGGCGAATGAGAAGAGAAACGAGTGGCCGAGGCGAAAAGGAAGTGGCCTTATCACTTATCCAAGCTCCCGCAAACCGTCAAATGCGTTGCCAAGAATCTACTCCGCTGTTGTCCTCGTTGAGCAGCTGGCCAGCTTGTGAGTTGACGTTGGGATCGGCTTACTTGGCTTCGCCTGCGCCGGTATTTTAACCCAATTTTCTTTTATATACAACATTTTATAGATATCAAATTATTGGTCGATGGAGAACCTTCTGTTTTTATTAAGCTCATTGGTTGAATCCTTTGGACCCGCCATTTATATTTATATATACTTCATTTTTTTTCCACCATTTAAGATATCTCTCTACAAACATGACCTACAATTTAAAGTCATAGTAAAATCATTATGGAATTTTGTTTTAACAACAAATTAATGATCCAAATTCATAGCCTTGTACCTTTTTAATTTAAATAATGATAAGTTTGTTCCCGTAATTAACACAATGAAAATTGAAAACTGTCTGCCATGCAAAGCTCATAAAACTTATATTTAAGCTTTTATGTGCATGGAGTTAATATGATATTAATATAACGTAGATAGGAACTTCAAATGATATGTAATTTTATGAATTAATATTTTATTTTGTAAAAAATATAATATTTAAATTTTTTTAAAATTATTTAGAAAAAGTTAAATAAATTTTTATATTTTTATTACGTTTAATTAAAATTTTATATTTTTATTTTAAGTTAAATAAATTTTTACGATTAATGATTAATTTAATCAAAATATCATTTATCATTTTATATTGGTGAAACTGATGTGATATATTAATATATCGTAATTGATGATATTATAAAATGTTAATATATTATAATTGATAATGATGTGATATGTTAATTTAACTCGATAACATAATCATATGCATTTTTCATGTCATGTTAGTCTCATGTGGGTATAAAATTATAAATAATATTTTGATTAATGATAATTAGTTAATAATTAGTTATAAAAGATTATTTGATTTAAAATAAAATATAGATACTTGATTGAATGTAATAAAAAAATAAAAATTTGTTCAAATTTTTAAAAATAATTTAAGAGATTTATTTAAATATTATGCCAAAAAAAATTTTAACATCATACACAACAAAAGCAAGGCACTATAGTCAATTCATAAAATCATATTCCACGTCAATTGCTTTCTAGACACTGATCAGCATGGAAAATTAAGCATGAACATTTGTTTTTGGTCAAAATTGCAATTAAATGGTGTGTATTGAGTCTTGACTGATCAAGACTTTGATGCAACAAGGACTGTTAGCTCCAGGCATAGTTGCCGCGACATTAATTCTACTTAAAACTAGGGTTATTGGGCATAGTTAGATTAATGATTAATTTTGCTTAATTGTTATCTCATAATATCCAATAAGTCAATATTTTGACTCTTCGCAGTGCTGTATTTGTAGGCACGTAGCACAACTTTCTGACACATATAAATTATCTAAATTCTGTTAGTTGTACATTATAAACACATTAAATAAAGTTTAAATAAGAAAAAGTAGATATCAAAATCAAATATCATGTGGAAAAAAAAAATCAACGAATTACAAATATTTTGACTTGTTTACAAAAATAGTTTTATTTTAGAAAAAATGAATTGTTTAATAAATACGACATTTTGATGTTTATGTGAAAATTTTTGGTTATTCATGTTCCACTACTGTTTTACTTGGTAAATTTGCAAGCTTGTCCTACGAATTAAAGATCCATTATTTAATAACTTTACATTTGTCTTTGTTTTCTTTTTATACATTTACTCAAAATTTTAAAAAAATATTAAATTATATATAATTTAAAATTAATTGAAAATAAGTAAAGATACCCTTATTCTATTTATATACTCAATATATATGTAATTTAACAAATTTGAAACTATCACCACTCCAACACTCTCTTTATGAGTTACACTTTTATTATGTGGTATGAATCACAAAAGAAACAATAGTAAGACAACACTTACTCTAATATCATGTTAAATTTTTAAAATAGATATCTACCTTAAAACCACTTAACAATAGATGGAGGAACTTTTATTATATTTATATATCTAAAATATCTTCAATTTATATGGTCTATTCTCTAACTTAAAACCAAATGATAATATGTGAAGATACTCATATTATAGTCATTTACCTCAAATATCTCTAATTTAACAAATATGATTTATCACTACTTTAATACTCTCCATTACCTACAGAGAGTATAAATTTATCAAGTGACATGATGAGGGCTCACAAAAGGATCAATGAATAGGGATGCTTTAATATAATATTAAATTTTTAAGATGAATATTTAATTTAAAATTAATTAAAATTATTATATTTATATATTAAAAATTTACAGGACTATCGACGCTCCAATAAAAACTCAGTCATTAATCCAACAGGGAACGAAATTTTCTAGCCAATGAGTTTTCTAATGAATTTATAGAGTAGGCCAAAATAAATAGAGAATAATAAATAATTGTGTGAAACCGACAATATTTGCTAGGACCACATATGGCTACTACCAACTTGACAAACACAAGCCAGGTCCAGAAGCCGGCTGGGCTCGAAGCCCGACAGCAGAAAGTGGGACTGCCTGTGACGAGGGCAAGCTGTTAGCGTCCTATCACTGCCAGTTCGCTGCATCCAACAGAAGTGCAATTAGCGGGAATGTCAAACTGTACACTTGGCGTTCTCCCATTGGTCCCGACGACAATTATTGGGGGATCGCCGGAATTGAAAGCAGTCGTTGTTTTTAAAAGTCCTAAACTGCCTACAAAAGAGCCTTTCGCATCCGCAGCGGTGCCACGTTTCGAGCGCGGGCGCCTACAGTTGAGGCCGTAGACCTTTTCCAACATCAGTACTAGTGATAGTAGTAATAATTTTTTAATTAACGAAGGGAGGGGCGGTAGTCTGGATTGACGTATAATGAATCTTTCGTTTCCATCTCAAATATTCTACACATTATTATTTTATTCTCAGCAATTCACACTTGAGATAAAAACAATTTATTATAAAGCTGTCTACATTTATGCTTTCCTCTGCTTCTCACGTGTTGACAACTTTGGGTATGTGTTGGCCACCATCCCAACTTCCATTTTTTTGTTTTTTTTTAATTATTTAATTGAAATTTTTTATATTATGAACTTTTGGAGGGTTCATATGGATGCATATACCTTTATTCTTTTCTTAAAGAATTGAAAAAGAAAAGAATTCTACAGTAATTGACCCTTAGACGGAGCTTAGGGGAAAAGAGGAGAGGTTAAGAAAAAACAGTGGAAATCTATAATGGGGACAAAAAAAGAAATTAGGAGCCAAAATCGATGCGCCTGCCAGGTGTCGGAAAGCGAGTAGAAGACGCAACTGTCGCTCATTGGAGGTCTTCGCCAAATCAACGTGTGACGCCCCAACAACGCCACGGAGCCTACAATGCCAAGGAATCTCCGTTGCTATCAAACTTTACGAGGTCATGATCCTATGCGCTCACGCATATGAAGGAAAAAATCCTTGCTGGATTTTTATTGGCTTTGATTTGTGAGCCCAAGTTTTTTGACATTTTGACATGTCAGAGGAACCAGAGGACGCACACGTCTCAGACTTAGAAAGAAAATGCCAAATGTCGATGCTCGTAATCTCATGGTTGGAACACCAAAAACCATGGTTATGTTGAGGGTGTTTTAGGCAAACCCGTTATGGCTGCAAAGCTGATGACCAAATTACAAATCTAGCCTTTATTGCATTTGCATAAAGTAAAAGGATCCTCTTGCCCTTTCTGGTTTTCTGTCGTCATTAATAAGATATTTTATTTTCTATGACTATGACCATCCACAATATGTCCATATTCCTCGTTATTTTAATGGGTAAATTATTCATTTGCCGTTTAATATTTTTTTTGTTTTTATCATTTTATTTTTTAAATATTATATTTTAATTATTATATTTATAAAAATTAATATTTTAATCACTCAGTATTAAATGTTAATAATTGTATGATTTCACATCAATTGACTTTAAATTGGTGATATATTTATATCTATTCATTGGTCATGTACCTGTTGTTAATAGTTAAGTAATTAAAATACTAATTCTTTTACCATTTGTGATAAATTTATAATTTTTTAAAATTAAATAATCAAAATAAAATTTTTAAAAAGTTAAGTGATTAAATGAATAATTTTATTTTATTTAAATTAAAATTCAACAGTGAGATATTGAAACCATGAGACCTATTGATGTGTGAAAATATTGAATAAACCCTATAAATGAAAATGTATAAATTTTTCAAAAATTATTATCGAAACAATTTTTTACACACAAGTACCAAGAAAATAAATTTTATACAATCAAAAGTTCGCTTACGTTTAGCATTATATTAATTTATTTAATTAATGAATTTTGTATAGATTTTTTTATGTATTTGTCATGAATCAAACGTTACATCAAAGTTGTGACATAAGAACATTGCCATGCCATGCAATTTGAATAATTTTTAACTAAAATTAGCCGAAAAAGAAAAAGTAATTATAACATAATAACTTGGATTTTAACATAGAGAAAAATTATGAATGTCACGCAATCAGTGACGACATTTGCATAATTGCATGCTTAGCTATCTTTAGCCCCCTGCAAGAGTTGGCCTAATTTCTAGTTGATTCTTGTGAATTTCATTAAATGAAATGAAAGTTACAGGCATAACCTTTTATGATCAAATTTATGTTCACAGTACATTTCCTTTTAAGAGGAAAAGAATAAGATTATGGTAACGTACACGTATGCAACAAATCAAATAATTTATACAAACTCGACAAAAGTCTATGACTTTACATATTACAATCATGATGAAGGACCTAGAAAATAAGATGGGCTCGTGAAGATGTTTCGAGCCAAAATCCCAAATTATAAAATTTTAGAAAATTATGGAGAGGGGGCAATTTAGTCATTAAGAAATTGGTTCGCCATGGCATCTCTCTGCGTTACATTGTTAGGTCCCTAAACCTAATTCTTCCCATTGCTTGATTTCAAGTTGTGAGAATGTTCGAAAAATAAAAAGTAAAATATTCTGATTTTTTTAATTTTAATTGAAATTATAAAAAAAATCTATCAAATTTCAAAATGGACCAAGACTATAAATATTGTTAACGAAAATAATGAGAATATTAAAATACCTTTTGTTTTACTAATTTAAAAAATTATCATTATATTTTTAAAAAATAAAGAACACCGATCGATGCTCTCTAGCTCTCCAAGAAAGCGAAGCACCGAGGAGGGGAGCATCGGTGCTCCCTTATGGAGCCCGATTTTGGGCTCCCTCGGTGCTCCCCAATGGGGAGTTATTTTTTTTTAATTAATAAAATAATAACAAAATTATATAATTGTAATTATAAAAACTAATTAAGGGTAAAATTATTTTTCTACCATTGTCACATAAGCAAGTTGTTGAAAATACTAATAGTTGATTAATTGCTAGATCTACGTATCTAGCGAAAAATATTTTTTTATAATAGAATGTTCATTTCAAAAATTAATAAAATTTATGTATAATTTCAATTAAAATTTAAAAAAGTCAAAATATTTTACTCAAAAATAAAACCAATGGGTGACGTAGGGGTAGGGCAAGGAAGAGTTAATTGTTTTTTAGTCTTTTAGTAAACAATGTCACTAAGCAATTTATTTAATCATATTTAAGGAAACCACACCTTTCCCACTGTCTTCTCCAACTAACGATCTCGATTAATCACCAATCATCTTTCTTTTCCCCCTTTTGCCAAGCACACATTCATGATTTCTTTTTTTCTTTTATACGTGAAGCATAGTTTTGAATAAGACATCACATCCTTCAATTTGTCATAAATTATAAAAATGTTGTAAACAGGTGTCTTACATTTTTTTAATTATTATATTATTTGTCAATTTAATACAAAAATATTGTTATAAATAAAAGATTCATAAATTATAAAATACATTCCTAAAACACTTATTAAAAAAATCCTAAATTATAATTATTTTTAAAGTTTATTTTTCTTATAATAATAAGTATATTATGTGGTCAAAGTGTTGCAGATTTTACATTATTAAGAAATGAGATGGATCGTACATTTACAAGTAAAGATCTTTCTCTATTAATAAGCATGTTTTTTAAATTAAAAATATAAGTTTGTGACATTTGGTATTAATCAAAATGAGTCCCTCTTCTCTATAAATGAAAAATTAGTACAACAATTGTAATACACAATTCAGTAAAATAGAATATTACAGATCTTAAGTTAGTAAGAGATGAAATCGATTTTGGATTTATAAATAAAATCTTTCTCCATTTAATAAACTTTTTTAAGTTAAAAATGTAGATCGTGATAAAAAGAGTTGATAAATAACATAGAAAGATTTGAGAGTTTTTTTCTTAATTCAAATATGGACAAATCATCTCTAATAAAGCAATGCAAGAACTAGAATCTTAACGGATTAATTACCCCTTTCCATGTCATTCTTTATAGGGATGAAGATCAAAAGCTTGTATGCCGCGTCTAAAACACAGGTTATGGCAATTATCTTTTACTAGTAAAAGTTTAGTACCAGAAGCTCCTTATGTATGCCCATGTACTCTTTTAGAAATATTTTATTTCTCGTGTTTTATATAGTGATTAGCTTTCATCAAAGAGTATTGATAGTAGGAATTAGATTGGTAATAGCCAATGAATGAGAGCTCGTGCCTAGTGGATACCATACAATTGTAATTCGAAAAAGAGGATGAGAGTGTGTGACTCACATATTAGAAATGGTCCCGACTTCCCCACCAGTCCAAAAGAGACGCTCTTTGTTTACGTGACGAGCGTAACTAATCATCAAGTGTTATTTCTTACCACAAGTTAGTACTAGCTTCCTGTAGAAATATTTGCTATAAAAATAAAAGTTAAAGTTACGGATCTCATATCAATAATAAATGAAATGAGTCTTTAAATTTATATAATAATTTTTTATTAATTATTAAATATGTCTTTTCTATTGAAAATGTGGACGTATAACACTAATACTATTATATGTTTTGAGACAAGAAAGAAAAGTATATTTGTATTTTATTCACATTTGCATGATTAAATTTTACATGAAAAAAAAATTCTCAATGGTTATCTTTTGATATATTTTTTTGCCACCATTTTATTTTTGAGACGATGTGATAATGGTTATTCTACCAATTGTGGGGCTGGCTAGATGTTAGTCTGCTACCAGTTAAAATGGGCTGTACTTGGAAACAACCACGGCTGGGTCCATTGAGCCCAAACTAAAATGGTTTGTTATTATCTGGGCTTCCTACTACTCACACTTGAATTCTCGATATTATTCCACTTCCCCCACCTGCAAGTCTTCAAGGATTTCAATGTATTTCTAACTAGTGACTTGGCAACAAAAAGAATAACTTGTCTCATTATCCTCCTTTCCCCCGATTTCCTTAAGCAATTTGTTAATTCATTTGAATAATTTGATTGGCATGACATAACCCTATCATACACTGATAAAAGTCACAGAAGAAGTAATATACAAGAACAATAAAATGAACTCTTTCTTTTCTTTTTTTCAATTTGGATTTCAAATTTTCAATATTGAACAATTGGGTATGCGAAAAAAATAAATTGAGAAAATTTCTATAACTCTCTCAACTTATTTTAGGGTTCGATTGGCCAACCCGACTTGCCTTAGGCAAAGAGAAGGAAAAGAAAGAAATGGGCAAAGGCAAAAAGAAAATGCATGAGGATTTGGAAAACTTCTTCTCAAATCCTCACATTTAATGAGTGTTTCAAGCTCCCCACATGTAGCACATGTTGTCCCAAAGAAACCTTTCGGCTTCCGCGCTCATCAACTACACTCAAATCCTTGCAAACATCCACCTTGAATCTCACCAATGGCTCTGACTTTCCTGTCAAGAGAACTTTCTCAAATCCTAACAAGTGCTTCCGAGGCGAGTTGTGCACCGATGGGGGAGTGGAGAACAAGAAAACTGTATGGCTTCCGCTGTTTCTTCCCTTGTTTTGGACTCTCAAATGAATGTCAAATGCTAAATTTTTACAGCTTTGTTCAATAGCGTCAACTGACTTGCACTCAGATGAGCGGCAAACGTGGTCTTCCTCCAAGGGGATGGATACTAGTTGTGGTGCTTTAACTAATTGGTGGCTGAATTTGGAGTAGCTTAGTCCATCTCCAAATGTGTAAATGGTTTCTCCAGTGTAGAATCTGTAGGTCCTGCCTGGGTACCCACTGGAAGGATCTGGTCTCATGTTCATGTTTGTCATTGGGACCTTGTCTACATATGATTGTGGATACCATGTCATTGGCAGCCTGCCACCTGGAACAATCGTAAAGTTAGAAACTTGGAATATTCAATATGGTGTTTAGGATTTGAGTGCATTGTAATAAAAGTCACATTATCAATCTAAACACATAGAAGTGAGATTCATTTGCAGTAGCAGTGATTTAATCGAAGTCAGGAGAAATTTAGAAAGACTTACTTGGATTGTAATACCCAAAAATCACATCGGCTATGGCGGCTCCACCAGCTTCGCCGGGGTAACCAACCCAAAGGATGCTTGTAATTTTGTCATTGTTTTTCGCAAACGATATATCGAAGCCTCCTCCAGACATTATGACAAGAATCACAGGTCCCTTGGCAGCCTTCGCAACTTCTGTTATGAGAAGTGGTTGCTGTCCTGGCAAAACAAGGTCAACTCTGTCAAAGCTCTCTCTTTCAAGGGATTGATCTATGCCCATCACAAGCACGGTGGCATCTGCAGAGGCAGCTAGTTTCTTAGCATCGTCCACTTGAGCAGTGCCACAAGCCACGTTGGAGCAACCGGGCAGATAGGTGGTTGCCGCTGAAGCTGTTAGACCCTGCAACGGTGTTGTATATTTGCATGGAATGCCTGCAAAAGTTTCCAAAAAAGTAAGTTGATCATCTTTATCTAGAATTACATGAATTGCTAATATATATTTGAAGCTCGACTTTTCAACATTGTTAACAGTTCAATACTTAAGTATCAAATTGTCAAGTTTGTAAGCAATGTATTTGATTACCTTCATAGTTTCCAATCATGGTTTTTGTGACATTGGCATTGGGTCCAATTACTGCTAAGGTTTGGATGGCAGTAGGAGATAGAGGCAATGATCCTGCACTGTTCTTGAGCAACACAATCCCTTGCCTAGCAGCTTCACGGGCCAACTCTTGATGCTCCGGAGTACACACGTCTTTTGGGCCAAGCTTTCCGTAAAGTTGCTTGCTGGGATCACCATCGAAGAAGCCAAGTCGCATTAAAGTAGCGAAATTGTTAGTGACGGCGTTGTCAATGGCCGACTCATTCAAAAGTCCTGCTTTTACTGCAGCCTCGGTGTGTTGGCCAAGGAATGATCCGCAGTTGAGATCCAACCCTACAACATCAAAACATTTAGTAGAGGTACTACTAAGATCTTATGTTGCAGAAATGTGGAAACAAATATATTTGTGCTAGCAAATGGAGAATCTCTCCATCTATGTATGTATCGTTTCATTATTCATTTTATTGCCCATATTTAAGACTAAGAACACTGTTAGGCAGAGCAGGAGGCGTTTGTTTAGTCAACTGACTTAAGCATTATTTAGCCTAACTTAAGCATTTTAGAGTAAAAAAAAGTTGTTTATAACTTAAAAAATTGGACAAAACAGACATCAATTTTATCCCAATTCTAATAAAGGAAGCAGAGTCACCTGCTAAAATTGCTTTGGCTGCAGCTTCCTCTGGTGTCTTGGTATAGTGCTGGCTTTTGTAGAACACCTCTACCGAGTCACAATCTGAAACTATGTACCTGCAGCAACCCAAAAGCCTTGTAAACAAAACTCTGCTTACTAAATACTGCCCATTCATAAATTTTGTCCTGAAAATGCTAGGAGAAATGAATATACCCATTTAATTTCCACTGGCCTCGAACAACACCTGCAAGGAGATCAGGGTCAGCGCAAGTTGGCTTACCGTTAACCTGGTTGTAAGAACACATAACACTGGCCACATTCCCGTCAATGACACAGCTCTTGAAGGGTGGTTGAAATGTATCATCCATATCTTGTTGCGTTACCTAACCATCCAAGACAAAGGCAATGACTTATGGATTTTGACAACAAAAATAAAATAACTTTTGACTTAATAAAAACTCAATTGAACTTAAATTACCACAGCATTGAAATGGTAGCGATCAACCCCTTTCCAGTTATCCAAATCATAGGCTGTATAGTGTTTGCAGCATGCGGCAACCTTAAGCCGAGAAGGGTCACCACCATCACTTTGTTGTAAACCTTTGACATAACTTGATCCATATTTACTGGTGAGCAATGGGTCCTCTCCTGGTGTTTCTTGCCCCCTTCCCCATCTGGGGTCTCGGAATATGTTAATGTTTGGAGACCAATATGTTAGCCCTGCCAATCCAACATTGTACATTGCTCTAGCTTCGGTTGAAACCACCTGCGCATGTGAAAACAATTGGGTATAGGAGCTGAACATTACTCATACATTTGATGCAATAAACTCACACCAGAAGCATGGTGGCTTGTTTGCATTAAAGAGTTAGGTACAAGAAGCTGAAATGCTTCAAATAATTAGGTTCTTGTTCTTCATATAAGATTTATGTTTCAGAAATATCCCAGTATAATCCCAAAATGCATCAACTATATACCGATGAATCATTCCCTCAGGTCTAAAACAGTTCTCTAGAAGCTCCATTATCATTGATTTATCAATTTGTTCCTACTCGTTGTTACCAAAATTCCACTAGATTTTCTTGCAAGCTCATTTAAGCAGCCAATCGATTGCCTTAATGATTAATGGGGCAATCCCTTAGTCCTTGCAAGCTGGAGTTCAGTAAAAGGCTACGAAGTCTTCTGAGTGATCAAAAAGTCTCCCTTCGGCAGCATTTGGTAACCTGAGACATTTATAAATCACCTACTTTTCTACAACAAACATAAATTAATTCAAACACAGAATTCTATAAATCCCCCTTTCCAAAATTTGAGGCAAAAGACAGTTCATCATTTTAAATAACCATGGCTCCATCGGCTTAACTATTTTCCTCAATCAACAATAAACTTTGCAATACTCAAAACCAAATTCATTGTCATTATTATCAGCAACATAACTATGAAAATCAATAGAGACACATAATTTGGATGGCTAATGCAGTTTATTATTCGTAATTCTCAACATGGAATCAGGAATTGACTTATCTTCATTTTCCGTGACATGATAAGAAAATAAATGAATCAATTACAACAATGACAATGTCAATAACGATGACACAGGCAATGCATTCAACATCTAGAATCTGAAAAATAGCTTTCAATGCCATCAAATTCAGGACATGAAAAGAAATTCAACCACACAGCTTCCAGCCTCACCCCTTTTCTGCATGGTTTTATAGTTTTTCTACCACACAAACTTTATTTCAACCACACCGTTGGAAGATGGGAAGTCCCATCTCCATTAATGAAATCCAATCTCCATCAAGTTAGCGTCATCTTGTAAAACATACACAACAAAAGAAAAACAACAAGAAAAAGCGAAACGACAGGAAGAAACATAGAAACGAAAAGCAAAACGGCATAAACCGGAAGAAGAACAAAGCCAAAAATAAGAAGAAAAAGACAACTTTACCCTGCCAATGGCTTCGAATAGAGTAGTGTTGAAGGAACCTGCCGTCAAGATGACCTGAGGAAAGCTTGTAGCTCCTGGAACCAAGCTGCTGAACTTCGTACCGGGACCGACATTGGAGACTCCATGTAGAGCCTCAGACCACCACTCATATTTTGGTATTCCGAGCCTACTAACACTCCCAGCACCACTCACTATGAACAGAATTTTCTCCTGCAATGTAAGCCTTTGTACCAAGTCAGCCACTCTCGATTCTATCCCCAACGATGCGTTACAAAAGTCGTAACTTGTAACCTCTGGATTTTTAGTAGCATCACAGGCAAAAACAGGTGATGTTTGCCCAAAAACCCGTGTCGAGATCAATGGAAAACAATGCAAAGAAATCAAGAAGCAGAGGAAAACAGAGACCTTAGGTGCTCTGCTTTCATAAACAGAAGAGAAGAAGGAGGTCACTCTGACCTTCCCTTTCGCACTCATTATTTACTAACAGGAAAAAAGGAAAAAAAGAAAAAGAAAAGAAAGGCTAAAACCTTGAGGAAACTTAAGCTTCCTCAAGAGAGAGGAAAGGGTACCCACTACCAGTATCTTTCTTTCGGCATGAAAAAGTTGGTTAAACTATAGTATCTTTATAGAGGGAGAGAGTTGTTAAAAAACACACGTTGTTTTGTAGTAGCCCGTGATGGAAAACCAGTGGAGGTGCATTAAATTTTCTTGGGGGTTGTTTTTGGGCAAAGGGTGGAAACCAACCTAAAATTTGAGAGAATCTCAGACAATTTTCTTGAGGAATACTTTAAAAACGAAAATGGTTATTCGAGTCCGTGATGGATTCATCTTTTTCTAACTCCAGGCTACAGTTTCAGAAGGACAATGTGCATGAGAGTTTGATTTGTTAGTGTTAAAACTTTACAAAATGCTTGGCCGAGCCTGACTAGGAGCAACAAATCAAATAAAAAGAGTATCTTTCCAAAGCTCATACTATATTATTCTGTCGACTATGGTTAGAGTATCGTAAGTCGAGATTTTGGGCCTGCTTCCTGGCATTTCTGTAACTCACGTGAGGGATTCCGGGGATCATATCTCGGCTCAGTTTGAGCCAGGAGCAATGCGTCCTTTTTACATGCTTTGAACCCTACTCTTGGAGAACTCCAAGGCTAACCGAACCACCTGGGAAATTAGATTAGATTAACATCAATGGACTTGAAAATTTTCATTAACAGCTTCAATTCATTCCTCATTAGTATTAGCTGAAGGTTATTGTACTTTTATTACTATGTTCAAGGTATTAAAACAAGTTATCGTTGAAAAATTCCACATTATGTGAAAGCCATTGGAGCAGAGACGAGTGGGGGAATTTGGGAAATGGAGAAAATCTCGAGACAAAAAGTGAAAAAAAAAACCGAAGCCTGACTGCTAATTTGCCCAACTTGGTGATATCAGAAACCGTCTCGTGATTGGTCTGTGAACCAACGCTGAGAAACCCATTTTCGTAATTTTACTCCAAAATCATTGTTGTGAGAATAAGTACTTTACCCAAGATCTTCGAAACCCACACGCGCGTCCATTGTCCGATTACTTTTCATTAGTCCAAGGGAAGAAAACAAAAAAAAAGAAAAGTACACCTAGTAAAAAACGTTTTTAACTGCGGGACCCGCAGGCGCGTGGGTCCAGCTGTAAGGGAGAAACAGGTAGATCACAAGTGTAAGGCACTACCAATGGTTCAAGGCACGTGAAACGCGTTTCCATTAACGGCGCGTGGAGAACTTAATTAGCTTGGTTTCTTTGAGAGAGAGAGAGCTTGTGCAAGTTGCAAATGCTTGACAGTATCATGTGACGGGTACTGCTTCGTTGTATTCGACCGGTCTCTACTCTACTTGCAGCCGTACGTATATTTTTACATGAATGCATTTTTATTTGTTTGCATCTCATGTGCTTGTATAATTCTACGGATGTTTTAATTTTCTTTCTTTCTTTTTTTTTAAATAACAAGCTTAACTGATAAGTTCTTCTGACTTGATGGTATTTAATTTTTGCTTCGACTTTTGATAACTAAGGAGTAACTAATTTGAAACATGTTGCATCATAGTTGAAAGCATGTGTTCGGTGCTCGACAATCTTAATAGGTCCCTATAATTCCAAAAATTTTCCTGTTTGTTCTCTTATAGAAATAGACAAAATCAATACAAAAAAAAAACAAAAAAAAAAATGGGATGCATGTCAAAGATCACGCAGGGATTGTGCAGAGATGATTGAAGATTAACAGTAGGGCATTGCCCTTCGATTCCATAGGAAAAAAGTTGCGGGTTGCAGTAGAATTTGTCTATATTGTCCAACTTGGCCGGCAACGTTGAGCTGCATTCATTCCCCCTACATTTCCCTCCAAGCAACCCTTACAAAAATATAATTCGTTATGAATCTAATAATAGCTTTACTTTCCGTGGATACTTTCCTACCTAAACATTATCCAACGTAAACAGGTTATGTTATCTATCCAGCTAAAAAGAAAACGAAATTAAGTATGTACATTACTGTACCAATATTTTACAGATGAGATAAAGATTAATTAGTTAGACATCTTTACTGCTTTCAATGTTAAGCTAATTAACCTGCTTGTTAGGCGCCACTAATTTTAGTTTGTTTGATAAGATCATTCAAAACTCTACCGATGTTGAATAGCTAGGAACCTACATTATGATGGATTCAAGATCTAAGAAGATACGAGGTAGTATGTGGTGATTAATTTTTCAGGATCCAGTTTGTCTCAAATTACTTGCATTGGAGGGAACGTGACAATGATATGACAAGGTTGCTGGGTATGGAGAATGGACAAGGAAAATAATAAGAAAAGGGCCTTTGATGTTGGTATGTTCCAATCAGAAGGGACCATATTTAGGTATACGTACAGACGGTGCTACAAAGTGTGAATCAATGCAAAAAGCTCCCCAATCAAGGAATTCAAGGTCTCAGTTATACCTACCAGTATGGCCCAAAATGTCTATATCAGTAAACAAACTAGATGCCTCAAAAGGACGACCCCTTTAGTATTTTTGGATTAAACAAAAATTTAACAATAAGCTCTTATTATGTAGTGTTGGTTATGGCAGCGACAGATTACTTCCACATCTGCTTAAGTTTCAAGTTGAAATTTCAAGGGTAGTCTCAACTTAACATGTTCTTTTGTGTACAAACACTATCAACCACTTCTCCCCGTGATTAAATTTTCACAAGCAACTTCCAAAGTTTAATACCAACTATATAGTTAGCTACGGCATTAAATCATGTTTCAGCTTATGAAATTAAGTATAATTAAGCTGGGAAAGTAGATGAATAATTGTAGGAACAAGAGTTTTGCTTTGGACAATCTATTTATTTAGCACACACCGGCTGCTTGATCTATTTATTCACTAAGAAAGTCAAAAAAAAAAAAAAGAAAAGAAAAGTAATTGTTTTAAGTTTTTGTCAGCCGCCCCTTAAAGGGGATGTGTCTTTATTTGGGGTTATGTTGTAAATAATTATATCTTTGCTATTACGGCCAGTAATGTAATTGCTGTCATTTCGTGATTTATTATTTGAATAATGGTAAGACAAGTTCTTTTTCTTTTTCTCTTTCACCTCGTTCACATTACCTACAATTATTTGCATAGAATTATGAAATCTCAATTATACATAAGTTTAGAGTCTATGCTATATACATCCCACATGAACTTTCACACCATAGATTATTAAGAGTAGTGAATAATTTATAACATTATAACGAAAAAAATTGTAGGTTGATATAAATATATATTAGCTACTTATACTAATTCTTCACAAGTTTGGGGGTTTCTTTGCAAATTACTATTATTTCTACAACTGTTCGAAGTCCCTTCTCAACTATTTTGACCTTTCTTCTCATTTGGAATTATCTCCTTATCACAGAGTCACCGCTGCAATAATTCCATATAACGCCATGGCTCACATGTTTCGTATACTATACCATTAATTGTCGTGGCGACAAATTAACAATCATTCATTGAATTGCGCTGCTAATGTATATTATAGTTTTGTTTAATTGAGAAAAAGTTGGATTATTTGCTAATTAAGGATTAATTCTAATGGGACATATTCCTTATTGGTACATAAAATCTGTAATTTGAACCCGATGTTATCTGCAGTAAAAGTTTTAGACGATTGAAGTAGTGATTTTCCATTCACATCAATGTGCCATCAGCTGCTTAATTATCCCTAGATAGAATCTGATTGTCAGATATTCCTATATTTATTTATATATACCTACTTGTGATGCAAACCTGTCTTAGCTGCAAAAAGTTCTCGTTAAGCCTACGTCAACATAACGAATCGTTTCAATCGCTAATGGTTGATAAGGAGAGAAATAAAAGCGAACATATCCAATTCCCCAACCTTACCAGCGCACTTCATTCACATATAATTGCAACTTGCGCAAGACTTTAGGTTTGCGCATTTAAGGCACATTTCACAAACTTTCCCCTTGCAGCCCCTTTTGCAAATTGATTAATGATAGATGTGGGCAGTGTCAGTTGAGTCAATTACTAACTAAAAGGGTAAACCATAAAGTTATATAATGCTAATTGCATTAATTTCTTTACCGTGTCTCAATTTGCTATCTAAATGGACAAGCTATTAGTTGATTTTTAGTACATAAATTTGCATAATGGCTTTGCCTTTTTGGGAGGAGTACAGTGTTTAAAGCGCGTAAATCCGATTTGGGTTTAGAAAAAACTAATATTCAATTTGTATTGTAGCATGATGATATATTCCATATGGATAGTGGGTCTTAATCAAATGTATTGAAAAAAAAAAAAATTGAAAAGGTATCGTGATCCTTTCTCCGCTTGAAAACAAGCAAATTTTCTTACAAAATTCATCAACCGTATAATAGTTGGGTAAAGCTACCGTATCCTTTGTTGAAATATATGTCAAACATAATTTAATTTTCCAGGCTAATTACATGTATGAAGACAGGCCATGATGTATACTTTAATTTTATTTATATATTTGGGTGTATGCATATAGATCACACGTGGCATAATCTGCCCCCAGACTATTGGGAATTGAATGATGATTTGGTCCAATCCCGTTGGATATATTTTAATTCAAACATTTTGACAGTTGTGTTATTTTGGTTTATATTGCGCTTTCATTTCATAACGTCTTCTAAGTTTAATTGAATTGACAAGTGAACATCTATATATATATATATATATATATATATTAGNCTACTATATATATATATATATATATATATATATTTGTTTATGTTACTATTTTGTCATTGTAAGCATGGTTAATTAATTTCTTGGTAGCTTAAGCTTTTGGTGGGAGATCTTAAACTTGATTCCTATAATCGGTTATTCATTTTCCTCCTTTTGTTTTTATTCCTTTCCCTTCTTTGTTTCTTTTGCCCATATGGAGGTGTCGGTTTCGATTCCCCAATATTTTAGTATCATGACAAATAAAGAAAAGAAATTTAAGTATAATTGTCGGAGCTGCATGGTCAACTTAAGAATATATGGGAATCCAGAATGACTTGATTTCTTTCAATTTAATTAGACAAGGATAATGTATATCCATGATTCATTTGATTCGAGCAAGATGATCATATATATATATATACGCATGATTCAATCGGCTGCGAGGCTTTGACATATCATGACAAGGCAGCATTCACTTGATGTCTAGAGCACAGCAGGATGATCACTGATGGAGCCATGATCAAGGTCACCATCTTAAAGCACAGATTAGACGGCAAGCTAGGTAGAAGGATATTTGGACTTAACCCCATGTGATGGCTGTGGTCCTTAATCCCTATTTTAATCCACAAATCTCCTAACGCTGTTAGACTTTTATCACCTCATCGAGTCTCTGCCCCGTTAAACCTACTCGTTGATTAGGAGGAGTGGTTGTTCAATTACCACATGATTTTGGGTCGATATTCCATCCATGGAGGACTTGAGAGGACAAGAACAAAGGTCTTCGTCAACGCACCAGATAACAAATTCTTAAATGATGGGGAAGAAAGTTGGAAAAGGAAAGCTAGATGGATTATTATATCAGCAGGTCTAAAAGTGCTGCACTTTAGTATATGAAGCAACTTGGAAATAGAATGAGACATTGAATATGACAAAATTTTCATTAATTAACCAGTTGGATGCTTTACTTTATTAATTTGGAATCACCAAGAGTCTTTTTCTGCTAGCTGTGAAACTCTAGTGGTTTATGGAAATTTTGCAAGAAATAACATGGGGGAAGATGAATGAAGATGGGAAAACAGTCCGCCAAACATGTGAAATTAAGTTACCATTTTGTTTGGTTTCGAGTAAAAGCTGAGAAGGAAAAGAGTATGGTTTACCATTGCTCTTGAAGCTGAGGTATTTATTGTAAAGGTCACCAATAATCACTAAAAATATTAATGGGTGTGTGAACCTCTCTCTCTCCCCTTTCCACCTCAGAAAGGGGAGTGAAATGAATAAGGGGACAACAAAATATCTAGATGTGTGCTGCAGGCTGCAAGAATAAGTACATGTCAGACCTTTCATGATTCCCTTGCAACTCGATCAAAGATAATATTTTTAGTAGAAGGACTAATAATTATGGTTTTTTCAGCTCCATCTTTAACTAACTCAACATGCCATTTTAATAAGGGAGGGGGTAAGCGGGCAGCAGGCTTTTCTTTTGGTTTTCACAAAAGTTTTGGATAAGGGCCGAAAAGAACACTTACACTGCCAGTAAATGTGATTCTAAGACGGCCCCATAGCTCGCAGCCCCCCACCCACCACCATTGAGCCACAGCTCATAGGCAGCAGGTAACGTGTTATGTGTGCATATCACCTAACTCCAAGAGCCATCTTCATTTCATGATTTCAGCCACTTTTCTATTATATAGTTATTCTAATTTGTTGGAGGATGTTGAGAGGTTATATATGATGGGTTTAATTCATTCAATAAAGATTTCTTTTTTATTTACCAACGGCATTAACCCAAATTAACCATGCATTTTCTCCCAGTTATTATCAATTACTATATGCAGATACTCTATGCAATGTGTCTGCAAAAGAATTGAGAAAGAAAAAACAAAACCGGCTATCATGTTTATCTTTGAAAAAACTAGTGATCATAAAAGAGGAAAAGATGGGGAATGGACAAAATTTTGGTGTTTATAAGTCAAGATTTTTTAGATTGCAGCCACTAATTATCAAGTTGATCTTTGGAAACTTGTTAAGCATGGAAAGGCAATTAGGATGTTCTGTTTTTCCCAGAACCAAAGGCAGGTAAACTTTCACATGTGTAACATTGCTTCCCATTCACAAAGTAATCATCTAAACAATGGCAAAATCATTGCTCATTGTGCATTTTGTGTGGTGGTTGGTCAGTCAACCTCTTATCTTTTTTTCTTTTGTAGGTACTCTATCCTTAGCTTTATGTGGATGCATTGAAGAATAATAAGGCGAAAGGACTGGGAAAAAATATGTACTAACTACAAAAGAGACTTCACGAGTGCCTGAATTTATGACCCAAATTCACCAGGGTAGGCCCAATTATGTCCGTGCCCACCCCAAGTTTCCATGCAGCCGTGGAAAAAAAGCTGCCCAAACAAAGCTGGCAATGGATGGTTGTGATGTGGATATAAGTGTGTGCCTGCAGTCCTATAGATAATTACTGACTTGGCAATGAAGCTACTACTTGCTCTGCTCTATCTGTCCCACCTGTCTTTCTTTTGGCCTGTGATCACCAATAGGTTGATAGTGGGACTTGGGATTTATCCAATCATTCCTCGTTGATGCAATAACTGACACTGGTACGTCGTGGTTGTTGTCTGCTAATTGCCATGTTTGATGTGAAAATCATGATTCGTGCCAAGCCATGGAGATATATAGTACAAAACAAAATCTAGTGGCCTAAGGTGGATTGGTGGTAGCTAGGCAAATCAAGTCCTTCATGGACGGTTATTTGATGCGATTCATAGTTGAAAAAGGTTATGATTGTGAAACTGAAATGATGATATACCCCAACCCCCACCAGCAAAAGACTTTTTATCTAGTTCTTTTCTTTTTATTGGAAGGTTCATAGAAGGCCAAAGTGTATGGTAGGCCTTTGCTTCCTTTTTACTCAAGACTAGATAGGTTGAAATCATTATGCATTGTATTAAATGAAGTGTGAAAATGTAGAAATACATTGCAGTGATAAACTAGTTAACTAGTTCCTGTGGTAGGGTGCCAAATTCTAACTCAAATTGAGCTCCTCCCCTTTTCCCGATTCCTCGTGAAAGAAAGAAACAAGGCTTTGTCAGAGTGGAGAGAAGTTCTGAAAGGAGCTAACCACTGCCAAATGGGCTTCGACTCACAGACAATGAGCCTCTGCGGTTCTTTTTTCTCAGGCTCAGCTGCTATTCATTTTACGGCCTCATAAATGGGTTTCCAAAGGGTTGAGGCTTGGAGCTGGAATCTACAGCAAATGGGCTCCATTGTTTCTTCTAAGCGATCAACTTATGGACTAGAGATTGGCGTGCAACTGCGATTAATTCTGGGCGATAATGCATAATTCGGAACATCATACATAATTGCAAATTGCAGAAGAAAGATCAAAGTGTACTTGTCCTCTTTTTCTCTTTAGATATTATGATGCTGAATGAGAACCAGCCCAACTGCTGTTAGATCAAACCATCTCTCACCCTTTAAAAGCCCTTGAGTGAACTGGTTCATAGGGTCTTCTTTTTCTCCTCAGGGATTTGCTTTAGCCGTTGGGCACTGGCGGCTGCCCTTGCGCCCTTCCGAACCACGTGAAAGTTGCTTTGGACTATGCAATATGAACAAGACGTATCTCTTAGTCAAAAAAACTAAAGTTGAGTCGATGCCACAATCAACTAATCAATGCATTGACTTCAACACAGTGATCAACAGCTAAAGTTGCTAAACTTTGGGGGGTTTGATCATTCATAAGACTTAGAATCAAAGGGCAGCACTTGTCTGGATGAGGCCCTCTTCAACCATATCATAGCAAAATAAATATCGTTACAGATAGCGAAATTGATGAGACACCCTTCAAACATAGTATAAAAGTAAAGAAGAAAGCGAGCATATTCTGTAGCTCAATCAAATAGTCGCATGGCGGTTGCTTGGAAGGCCAAAATTGTCTCTAAAACGTCAATGCGACTTGGATTATTTTGGGCGTTCCTCCTACATGTATTATGTATATATGGAGTTCAAATTTGCATAAAGCTGAAGCATAGTCATGAAGTAATTTTATTCCATGAAAACGAGAAACAAATCCTTTATTTAACTAGTCAATGCTCTTTGTTGATCTGCTGTCCCCAGCAAGTTGGCAAATCATGAGGAGGTCGGAAAATTCGACTTTGAGGAGTTGCTGCATTCTTGACTAGGAACAGCATGCTCATCCCCCAACTCTTATGACGCTCAGTGTGGCAATGTAGCAACCAAACTCCTGAAATCAAAGTCATAGATAGTAATAAAGATGAACTTTATATAAATTAACATAGTGAAAGAACAAGAATAGATAAAATGAACTGACCTGGATTGTCTACCCTAAACCTGATGGCAAGCCAGCGATTCTTATGTACTCCAACCGTGGTCTCCTGAGGTGGGTCAACAAGATTATACTTCAAGGGGTCCTTGTTGGGGTTGAAATTCCCAAAACCCCGACCGACAACATAAAAGCTATAGCCATGTAGGTGAACCGGATGGTTATCACTGGCCAACACATTTGTTCCCGGAAGAATCAGCTCAACACTCGAATTGTATTCCAAAACGAATACCTTAGTGCCAAAACTAGGTGTCAGCAGATTTTCTGGTAGGTTATCACCAGTGTAATTGAATTCATGAGGAGGTTTTCTTGGAAAATCTTCTTCGAAAACACCCTTGATTCCATAATAGTAAGCCTGAAGGATATCAATTTTGGGGGTTATAAAGCTTATGTTGTTAAGACTAGCAGAAAACCGTTTGCCAAAGGGACCCGTGCATGGTTTCTCTGTACTGCAATCAAGTAGATTGACGGATATGGTATAGAGCAAATGAGTGTCTACTTCTAATGGCACTTTGGCCGGATGGCGTTTGCTAGTCAGGCTTCTGAATTGCTTAGTGAAGTCGGTTGCTGCTTGTGTTCTATTATATGGAGGAAGATTTGGCAAAGGAGACCGTGAGGAATAGTTTGAGCCCTGACACTGTAGAAAAGCTGTTGCTATGGTCTTATCAAAGCCAGCTCCTACAGCATCAGCATATGCTTTAGCTGCAATGAAATAGTTTCCAGGGGATTGGTTTGCTTCCAATAAAACATCCATGGATTGACCGGGTGTAATCATCAATTAATCTGTTGTAAGTGGCTTCATGTAGAATCCATCCTTTGCTACCAATGTTAACTTGTGTTTTGCAATGGCAAAGAACATATTTTCATCTATGATTGCGTTAATTATCCGAAGAAGATATCGTTCACCCTGCTCCACCATCATTTTAGAGGATCCTTACATTTGAGATACAAAACATTAATTAGGCAAGATTTTCTGAACAAATATTATATAGGGTCATCCTTACGCAAATAGGGAAAAAAAATGAGATAACATTTGTATGTCCAGATAACGTACCTTTTTTGGAGCATGGATAGAGATAGCCTGGTTGCCCGTTCTATGGTATATGCATCTGAAATTAGGGGTCCCCCTCCTGTTAGGTTTGCCTTTTCTGGGATTTCCAGCACATTTTTCTTCCACCACTCTCCTGCATTGGCAACATTGGCATCAGAGGCGAGCTTTGAAGTAAGTTGGCACATTTAAGAATGCATATTCATGGTTCCATTTATCTTTTTTTTTTTTCTTTCTTTTCTCCCGGAGTATCCGTATTGATCAGTCTTCATATGTAAATGAAAAAAATGTGCAGTGCTACAGACAACTAACATACCAAGTATGATTGGAAACTCTGCGTGAGGCTTTGGAAAGGGTTACTTAGATCTACGCTTTGGATAAATTATGATTGCTCCATGGACTGTTGCCCTTGCCTATCCGTTATGTGCATGCCACCACACTGTTCCTTCTTCTACAGATATCTTTACCCTGTACATATATTTCTTTCATGGTTGAATAGGGCACTGTGCAATGTATTCAGGTCCATCGGACCATGGATTCCTCTTTGTTTCAACCCATGCCTGCAAAATTTTTCTTCGCCGTTATACAATTCTCAGTGTTCATGTTTTCGCAAATAATTCCATGTACTTTGCGGGCATTTTAATCTGATCAGAAGCAACATACCAGTGAAGGGTTATATTGTATCTTGCTTTGTTGCAGGCCTCTATAATCATTTTATCCCCCCTACGAGCTTTCAATGTTTGGCCCTGGGAATTCACCATTCACGGTCAGGATTTCCTTGGTGCCACATAATCGAGTGTAAGGTGATGATTCCACCTGCAATAACACGATGTCAGAATCAGAAACATGTGTAATTTAATTAACGTACGTAGGCGTGCCTGTGATCAGAGGGAGAGATGGAGAGCTTCCTATACCACAAACTCGTGGTGATGGACCTTCCCACATGCACTGTAAATTATAGAAATATAGAAAACAAGAATTGCCAAACTCTTTACACCAGACCCCATCGGTAGTTTCGATATGGAAAATTCTGCACCAAAGGGAAAACAATAAGAGGTTTTAAAATGGAGCATTCTTGTTGTTCTTTGTGTTTTTGTACTCGATTCCATCGCTGATTTTGCTTTCCTTCTATATCTCGCGGATTTTACTGCAGTTTTCCAAGTAGTTTTATGGAGTCTCTTCTGCTTAGGTGGCATACACAGGAAGGGACTTAAATTACTCGCCAAACTTCCCGAATAATATATGTACAAGCAAACTATGTGCTTTTACTTACGAGGCAGATTATGCACAATTTGAATAGCATCATTATTGTTTCCATTGCAACTAAGCAACATTGACCCCGTGATCAAGCCATGTCCAGAGCATTATATTAATTTATGGAAAAAAATGTTTTCTTTTCTTGCTCACCAGTCGAATTGATTATTGCTAAGCAGTTTACATAGGAGTGATTTGGGTTTTGCTGGATATGGAAATTAAGACTTGCTGCTTGCCTACAAAGAGGGAAAAACAGGGATTCTTTGACTGCTGATCTTAATAGGAATCGGTGAAGCAAAAGTAATTAAAACTCTTTAAAGATGGTGAAGTATAATTTGTTGTTTATAATAATTATCATTTATATGCAGGTTTCTTTTTGCATAGTACATTATTGATTTATGAGGAGTGGGGTTGTTCTGTAATTTTTTAATGTTTCTTTTTTTTTTTTGAAAGGAATTAAAGAGTTGTCCCAGTCGGTATGAAAATTATGGAGTCAGTGAACCGTGTCACATGTACGGGTTTGGCGGGCTTTGAGTCAAGCCGCCGGTGCCCTGCGTAACAGCGTCTTGACCACTCTCCAGATTTTGGGCCAACTCCTTGCACAGTTGGACACTTGCACTGCTTGCCCAATCCAAATGCTTTGCTTAACCAGTAAATTCTCTTTTCACTTACCATTCCCCTTTGTCCTTTTGCTCACTAATTATTCGTTCTTTCAATTTTTTTTTAATGTAACTATTTCCAAGAAAATTACGGTATTAACGGGACAAGTCCTAAGGAGGTAAGGCAATAAATATCATAATAATCCAAATGTAGTATCTTCAAAAATCTTTTCAAAATATATACTTTACAAAACTTTAAATTTTTAAATATATAAAAAAATATATAATTATTCAAAATATACACAATTTCCATCTAATCAACATTCTTTCGCCTATCAAAATCGAATACTCACATCAAAATTTATACAAAAGGATAAATGTTAATCTTATTAATCAAAACTCTCATCAAATAAATTTAATTCTTTAAAGATATAAAAATATTGAAATCTGTCAAAATAAAAAAAATAAAAAAATGAGTATAACCACACAACAAGTAATCAACATTTTTTCAGCTAAAATCATAGTTGGTGTCAAGTAATCAAATGATTTTAACGCTGAATAGGTAAAGCAAAATGGGGTTGAATCTGATTATGGGCCATTGGACCCTCATAGATACAATAACAATAACCCAAAATTTGACTAATTATGGACGTGGAATAGAAATTTAAGTAGGTCATGCTTTGTTATTGAGAAAGAGGTCGAAATTCTAGTGCTCTCCTTGCAGTCCAAAGAGTCGTCTTTGCTTGCATACTTGGGGTAAGACTGTGTCTAAAGAATCATTGTGTCTACCAGTTGCTTTCATAAATTTAGTCCAAATCAACCCTAGTGGTCCCCTAAAACCATGCCAAAATTTTCAACTAAAATCTCGAATACCATCATTGTCATCTTACCCATCTCCGAGTATTATATATATATAGAAAATATATACAAAATCAAAGTGCTACAGTACTACAGGTATTTACCACACTGATTTTGTAATCCAAAGTCTGTTTCTCATGAATCATTGGTTATCTTGAGTTTTAGATTCCCAGGGATCCCCAATTTAAGGAGTTTCCATTTCTTAGTACTGCCTCTTTTTAGTATCGCGAATTCTGCTTTAATGCTCCGTGTTTTTGCATAAATTCTCAACCACAGACCACAAAAAGAAGAATAATAATAATAATCAACTCCATTAATAATCTTCGAGCACGTGGGTGTCACGTGACATGAAAGCATGAAAGTAAAGCTTGGTTTTTTTGAAACAAAGCTCCGTGGGAGGATTAAGTTTGACTAAAAAGTTACTACCACTGCTACTAGAAGAGTATATATATATATATATATATATATTTTCTTCGTGCTTGTAATAAAGGAATAAATGGGAGAAGTGGGGGCCAGTTGTGCTTGAAGCGTGCGTCTTTGACCCGCTTTTGCTCTCGCTCCTCGTCTTTAACATTTCATCTCAAAATAAATCAAAGCTAATTTTCCCTTCTTTTTTTTCTTCTTTTTCTTTTTCTTTTGGTTTGAAGACACATGGAGGTGACTTAATGGAGCTACTTTGACTAAGCCAACAAAACTATTAAAAAAATAAAAGAAAAATAGTCTAATATTTTTCATAGGTGAAAAAGAAGACAGCCCCCTCACTTCCGATTCTTCCCCCTTACCAAACACAATTTCTCTCCTTCTTTCCAATTTTCTTCAAAAATACAGAGAGAAGAAAAAGAGCATAATTACGTTGTGGAAGGCAGACAGAGAGAGAGAGAGAGAGAGAGAGAGCCAGGAATTTTCTGGAATCTTTAATCAATCTTTTTTTTTTTTTGGCTTCAGTTCACAGAAGAGTGTTTTCCAAGTTTTTTGTTTCTTGTTTTTTTTTTTTCCTTTTTGCTCCTTGATTCGGTCAACGGCCAATATGTGTGTGATTTTGGAGGTCCGTTTCAGACTGAATTGATGGCTCCACGATTCGTCATGGGGAAGATTGATACGATTTGGGGGATTTAGCTCGTTTAATCTGAAGGAGCTAGGGAAAAAGAAGAACAAAAACAAAGAAAGGAAAATGATGGAGCGATTAATCTCCGTCACTTTATGGTTGATTTTGGTGTTGGATTTGGCTTTCAGAGTCGCGGGAAATGCGGAAGGTTCGTTATGATTATTTCCTTTTTTTTGTATTCCGATTTTTTTATGGCCTTTAAAATGGAATTACTGTTTTCTTAATTTTTAGGTCTGTTAAATGAAATTTAGGATTCAAATTTTGAGAATTTGTTAGTAGCTATTGGATTTGTTTAGCAATGGCATAAGGTTGACTGCTTGTTTTAAATTTCAATTAGCCTCAGTGCATTGATTGACTTCACTGTAAGGATAGTTGCACGCTCGTAATGATTATTTTCTGCAAAAATTTGGTTATGATTACCTATTAGTTCTCGATATTTAATCTGGTGAACTTAAGCAATGCTTTTTCTTCGTGAATATCCGAGGTTTGGATAGTATAATGTTCTCATTGTTTTAAATCCTTCAAATTTATGGTTGAGTTTTGGCTCTTTCAAATATTTTTCTGGTGTGATTTGAATTTTTCTACGAGTTTTTTTTGTTAATGTAATTAAATATATGTTCTTTGCCCTGTTTCCTTTTCAAAGTTCATTGTTGCAAATTGAGAAACATACTTCTTCCATTTGCATGTACTAATAGTAATTATGGAAGCAATTGTTCACTTTTTTCTATGATAGATATGTTTCCTCGGAAGATGTATATGCTGTTTGCTGACTTCTGAGACGGTTTTTTACAACCACCAATAATCGATTGCTTTGTTTTGTATGAAACAGGTGATGCTTTGAATGCATTGAAGACCAATTTAGCTGACCCTAATAATGTGTTGCAAAGTTGGGATGCAACCCTTGTTAATCCTTGCACATGGTTTCATGTTACATGTAATAGTGAAAATAGTGTAACAAGAGTGTAAGTTTACTTGTATATGTTTTTGCTTCTGCAGTTAATATTACTTTCTAGTTTCTAATTTGACGTAATAAATGTTTTTCCTTTTGTCAATTTAGTGATCTTGGAAATGCAAATCTATCTGGTCAATTGGTTTCACAGCTTGGGCAGCTTACCAATTTGCAGTATTTGTAAGTTGATAAATTTAGACCTGGTGATTACATACTGCTCGTCATCGTTAGAATTATTTTGGAAGCAGCAAAAGATAGATAACTTAATAAAGGAAAAAGATAACACCGACATGCTATGCCAAGTAGTCAATGACATTTTTGATTGATTGGGACTTCCTTTAGTTTACATTCCATGATTTGGTTGTAGTAGATAAGTTTCATTAGAATCATTTTTCTTAAATTCATAACTGTAACATCAAATAAACATAACTTTCTAGAAGTCCTGAGTTAAGTATGAAATTCCAATAAATAGATTTTAAGCTCAGATTTTCCATACTTTTGTAGCTATGCATTGGGCTTTATTTGTTATGCCATCTAAATCTCGAAAATGGTAATTATCCATTGCATTTGGTTGCATATTTCATACAAAGATACTTGGATTATGTGCTTCTATTGAACTTCCTATGCCGTAGAATTACCAAGTTATTTCTTTATGACAGGGAGCTTTATAGTAATAACATAACTGGGATAATCCCGGAGGAGCTTGGAAATTTGACAAACCTGGTGAGCTTGGATCTTTACTTGAATGGTTTAAACGGGCACATTCCAACTACTCTGGGCAAGCTTACAAGACTGCGTTTCCTGTACGAACACATTTTACATTTTTTATGTGGCTAATTTATTTATTTATTTATTTTGTGATCTTGCTTTTTAATCATATGTGTTTCAGTATATCTGAAGCAGGCTTTTACGCGTTGATATATTGCTAGCTGTATTGGATTGGTGTAATGGTATGATTATGAATATGTGCTTGTTTTGTAATTTGGTAGATATAAGTATTTCTTCTTCTCTTCCATGTTTGTATGCAGAAAGTTGGTTAATGGAAAGAGGAGATAGGATGTAAGCCTATTGGGGATGCTGAAACTTTGTTCATGTCTTTTAACCCTTCCCCCCAACTCAGAGAACATTTTAGCAATAGGGATAGGAGGAAGAAAAGGAAGAAGGGATCATTTAGTTTCACAACTTTAGAGTTCTCCAAGAACTTATCAATATACATCATTATAGAATTCTACTCTACTAAATGTAATATATATAAGTGTGTGTGTGTGTAGGCATAGACTAGCTAATTGTAATTGCACTAGGATTCCTAAAATTATTAGATTGGGAATAAGAACCTAGAACTACCCAATGACACTTCCCCTTGGACTGAGGACTTCTTGATTGTTGAAAAATTCATCAGTTTAGTCATTGGCTTCCAAAAAGAATAACGTTTATCTAATGAGCTTACAGATGGGATAGTATGGTACCAAAGACTAGCTAAGGTCCAAGGTACCAGATCCTTTCACTGTGGTTGTAGGTGTTAACTCCCAAGTTCTGTACTGTATTTCTTTCTTCTCTTCTTCAGTCATGGTCTTGTTTGGACAGCAACAGACTGATTGGACATCAAGTGTAATACCCAAAGAGAGGAAACCATTCAGCTGAGTGAATTCTAAGTGATGACATTGTGATGATATGGGCCATATAGAAATGGTTTCCCTCGTGCAATAGGCTTTTTGTTTTCATATCTGTGCTAAGATTATATATAAGCATGATTATTTATCAGTTACATATCTAGTCATCTTATCAATGTGCAATATGATTGATGCTTTCTTTCTGTGGAATAGGCGTCTCAACAACAACAGTTTGTCAGGACAAATTCCTATGTCCTTAACTACTGTTAACTCACTGCAAGTACTGTGAGTGTTGCTATCAGAATTGTTTTCCACGTTAGCTATTTAACTTAGCTTCAAGAACAATATATTAATGGTGTGTGATGTTATATTATGTGATGCAGGGATCTTTCAAACAATCTGCTAGTAGGAGATGTTCCAGTCAATGGTTCCTTTTCATTATTCACTCCTATCAGGTTTTTCTCTTATGCTATCTCATTTTCCTCTCACCCTCTCACTTCTAACTCCTGACCCTCACCACCACCCATTGTTCCCATTTTTTCATTTTTAATACTCTCAGGTCAGTCTCTTAAATTGATGCACTAATTGCTGCATCTCTTTTTCACAGTTTTGCTAATAATCTACTCAATAATCCTCCACCTGCTCCACCGCCTCCTATCTCACCTACGACTCCAACTCCATCAGGTTGGTTCCTGATTTTATTCATTATTATCACTGCTAATAGCTCTAAACTGTGCTTAACTTTGGTGCCTGCTTCTCTTGTATAATTGTTTATTCTTTTTCTGCAATATTCCTTGGAATTTTTCCTTGCATTTACAACTGTTTTAGTATCAGCACATATCTGTAACATACAACTAATTTCTGTAGGTCAAGTATATTACTGATCCTGAACTTTCTTACATCTGGGATTGTTTTTGAAGAAGGTCTCATTGAGTTCATATCTAAAATCTGATGATGATAGTACCTAGGAATGGCATTAGCTTCCGTAATGGACTAGAAAATTTTCTGTACCTTCAATCCCCCAGCCCATAAGTTCTCTGTTGAAACATTTTCTACTGCATTGGAGTTGGTACCAGCTGAGAATGTTAATGGCAATGAATATTCATGATACAGATGTACTAACAGTATCTACATTTATCTAACTTCACACTGGCAGGTAATAGTGCCACTGGTGCTATTGCTGGAGGAGTTGCTGCTGGTGCTGCCCTGTTGTTTGCTGCTCCTGCAATTGTACTTGCTTGGTGGCGAAGAAGGAAACCACAAGATCATTTCTTTGATGTACCTGGTTAGTGAATTTTCAAAAGATAGTTTTAATTGATATTATGCTGTTGTGGTGTGCAATGTATTCACTTTTTCTAATTTTCTTTATAGCTGAGGAGGACCCAGAAGTTCATTTGGGACAACTTAAAAGGTTTTCTTTGCGTGAACTACAAGTGGCAACGGATAATTTTAGCAACAAAAGCATTCTGGGTAGAGGTGGTTTTGGTAAAGTTTATAAAGGTCGCTTAGCTGATGGTTCTCTAGTGGCAGTAAAAAGACTGAAAGAAGAGCGTACTCAAGGTGGAGAGCTGCAGTTCCAAACAGAAGTAGAAATGATAAGTATGGCTGTGCATCGGAATCTACTACGCCTCCGTGGCTTTTGCATGACGCCTACAGAACGGCTGCTAGTCTATCCCTATATGGTTAATGGTAGTGTTGCATCCTGTTTAAGAGGTACTGGCTGTTGTCTCATTTATTTCTTTAGTCATATGTTTTCCTGTTTCTCCAGTGCTGTCTGTATTATGTATGTTATATGTTTTATATATGTTCCTCTGGTTACCATTTATGTGTGATGTCAATAATTTAACCATGTTTGAGCTTCAATTATCAATATCTGCTCTATTGCTTCTTCTGTCAATAACTAAACCTTGTTGTCTCGTCTATTGCTTCTCCTGTTTGTGAAGAAAATTTTAACTATGATCACATATCCTAATTTTTTTTTTAAACATTGACTTTCTTCTGATAAATTTATATGTTTGGTAAATGTGGATTGCCTTTAAATCCAAGTGGAATTTTGAGAAATTCATGGAACCTATGTACTTGCGAGCTCTTCTTGCTATGATGGACCATCTAACGATCTGATTGTTACATTCTCTAGAGCGTCTGGAGTCTCAAGCACCGCTTGATTGGGCTATAAGGAAACGGATTGCATTGGGAGCTGCAAGGGGGCTTTCATATTTGCATGATCATTGTGACCCTAAGATTATACACCGTGATGTGAAGGCTGCAAATATATTGTTGGATGAGGAATTTGAAGCAGTTGTTGGAGACTTTGGGCTGGCCAAACTGATGGATTACAAAGATACTCATGTCACAACTGCTGTTCGTGGCACTATTGGTCATATAGCCCCTGAGTACCTATCAACTGGAAAGTCATCAGAGAAAACTGATGTTTTTGGGTACGGTGTTATGCTTCTTGAACTCATTACAGGACAGAGGGCTTTTGATCTTGCTCGGCTGGCAAATGATGATGATGTCATGTTACTTGATTGGGTATGTACTGTCTTCCTAGTATGCACGTCTCAATGGTGATGCATTTCAAAGTTTGAGTTCTGTCATTCTTGTCTAGTGTTGGAATTTTCCAGTTACTGCTTCAATTGGTTGACCAAAAGCAATAGGTTAAGTGCAGTACAGTATAGCAGAACTACCATTATAGCAGAGTGGAGCTTATCTCTATTTACCTTTCAAGGTAAAATGGAAAAGCGGAAAACTAATAATAGTTGAAGTTTGACAGTATTTTCCCTAGAAAAAAGAAAAATATAGTCATAGTTGTTAAAATTTTATGATAGAGATGATCCATATATTTTCTTTTAATTTGTTAGCAAGCAAGATAGGTGGGTTCCTTGATCCTTTCTGTTCATTAATTTTGGGTATGTTATGAAGCATGTCTCAGAAGGCAACATTATTTTCAAATGAACTTGATTTAAAACGAATGGGTTTTTGGGAAGCCTATGTAATTACTTATTATAATCTTGACATTGATCTGTGCTGCATGAGTTTTTTATCCCACTAAGATTCACATCTTTGTCAACTGCAATTTTATTAAATTCAAATAAGCTAAGCACCGGTGCAAATGGTTTTTGTTTTATGTTTTGTCCCCCTTAAACTTACTAGCAATGCAATGCTGAAATGTCAGGTAAAAGGGCTTCTGAAAGACAGGAGGTTGGAAACGCTGGTTGATGCTGATCTCCAGGGTAATTACATAGACGAAGAAGTGGAACAGCTAATCCAAGTGGCTCTTCTGTGCACTCAAGGCTCCCCAATGGAACGGCCTAAGATGTCTGAAGTGGTCAGGATGCTGGAGGGCGATGGCTTGGCTGAAAGATGGGAAGAGTGGCAGAAAGAGGAAATGTTCCGCCAAGAGTTTAACCATATGCACCACCCAAATGCTAATTGGATTATTGCAGACTCCACTTCTCACATCCCTCCAGATGAATTGTCTGGTCCCAGATGACCCACTTCTGCAAATACAAGTCTTCAGGCAACTGGTTTTTTGTATGTTAGAGTCGCAGCAGCATTGTTCACATTTGTGCATATAGTTTTCTCGCTCTCTCTCTCTCTCTCTTTCTCTCTCTCATTTTGGGGGCCCATTTATCCTGTCGTGTAATTTATAATTACATGTTGTATGATGGACTTGTTTGCTGTAATTTTTATAGGGTTGGGAAACTGCAATCAAGAAATATTAGGTGCTAGAAAAAAGAACCACGCCAAGAAGGGCGATAGACGCACCCATGTTATTTTCAGGTACTAAAACGTTAGTGAAGACTGTTACACGAATAAATACATAAATCGTTTACCGCAGCTATTTTCTATTTTTTTCTATTACTTTCCTGAAGAGGGCCCCACATCTCTCTTTATATACGATGAGGTTTATTACCATTTAGTATTTACTTGTACTCGAGTTTTGATTGAAACTGGGCCGTCGATCGGATAAACTGCCAATCATGTTGAGAGGATAATGTCACTAGCTAATCTTCCATAGAGCATTTCCCCCGTTATTTTATTGCTCTCGATCATCCACATTAAGTACACCTAAATTTTGACACGTCATCTCTCCACATTCAGTTTTTACCATGTCAACCACCTAATGGAAAGGGCATGCGAACAGACGGCCAGCAATGCACGGCAGGTCCAGAACAATACGAGTTTTTAACTTTCAGTCATGACTCATGATACAAGGTAGAAATAAGTCGATGCATGAGTAGAGGTGCTCCAAAATCCTAAGAACATGACCGAATGTTGCGAGACTCGATGGAATAGAATCGGATTGAATTGAATTAGATCAACCAACACCCCCTAACTAGGCAGGTTTTCTTTCTCTTTTTAACTTTCTCTCATTTGGGGGTAAGAATAAGACCCTACGAGGAGAGCAGTTGACTGATTATATTAATTCAACTCCTACATTGACCTCATCTAACAGTTGAATTTGAATCTCCCAAGTACTCAAAAGATTTTAATATAATTTTTCCAACATCTGGGCAGATGGCATCTGGTTAACTGCCGGTCAAATACCAGGGGAAAGTATGAAGTATGTAACACCTTATCTGCACAGGGATCTACAACTCAGCTCATGCGGATCAAATATGTGATTCAAAGACCTACCTACAATGAATCTTGTCTTTTCCTTAACTATGCTCTATGCTGGCAACAAGGATCTATCCTAATTTTTTACATTTACTAGTGTGGATAACAGTGATTAATGTTTTATGTACAGGCAAAACAACTTTGAATGGGTGTTTTCTTCAGCTTCACTTTCTACCGCTAGTCCCGATCCGAGGCTTGCTTTTAACCTCAGATTCCTGCATACCACAATGCATGCAAGAATACATTAAATAGCAAGCAAAACATGGAGGCTTCACTAATTAAAAACACAAGAGACAGTCTATACACCTGTGGCAGATGGAGGAAAATGTATGTCTTTGCTGTTGCAGGATTATGATTCTCTGCACCCTTACTCCAGTCATAACACACCTGTCAAAATAAGTTTCAAAAAACATATTAGTGCTAAAAATTCAAATTGAAAACAATGCAAGGGATTTTTATCAGGCATGAGGGAAGGAATTATCTAGATTTTCTGAAGCCCATTCAAACAGATAGCAGTTAAAAACAGACTATCACAAATACTTCATAGATTTTTTATTTCGGAAATCTATCTATAAATTTAGCACAACACTTCATGTACTTCAATTTAAACCCACTTCTTTCTTAACCCATGATCTTCTATGCATAGTTCATAATACATTAAACAACCTACTATAGTTAAATCTTTGAACCATTGGACAGAAAACTGGGCTTCTTTGTTTTTTTTTTATTTTTCCCTTTTTGCCCATTGCAATGCATAATTTATCTTAAATGGTTTCCTGAAATCTGTTTCAAATCCAGATCCTTATGGTTAGTTGTGTACACCTTTATCGTACAGCTGAAACAACTTGTTCTCCTTTCCCTGCGATGCAAACACGCATGATTTATTCATGCAGAGTAGCTGCGCAGACACCTAAATGATTTAGGATCGTCATGTCATGCAAGTGTCTTATGTGAAGATAGTCACACTCTGGTTTTGCATGGAAGTAAAGGACGGTAAGCACTCTTTTATCCATGCAATAAACACAATAACCCCTGAAATATCTAACATGAAATAATCACAATACAGTCATTCACCGACATACAAAAGATCCTTTCTGTAAGATAATAAAATACCATCTATATGAGCATGGGGAGAGATAGAGTGCAATGGAGATCGACTAATGCAAGCAAAATCAGCGTAGCTTTCAAATACATGAATGAGAAATACCGAGTACGCAAATATGGAGCCATCACTGTTGAAAGTGCTGCAAGGAATTGGCTGACTACACCTGGACATGGCCTGGGATGAGATCAGGTAGAGTCAAAATTAGATAACTAGATTGTCAGCTTGATATGGGAGGTAAGAAACTTAGAGCACAAGTGCTCTCTAGTCTAAATTAGACGAGTCTTAATCAATCAGAGGACTTGAATTTAATGCACTTGAAGTAACCACAATGGGATTCAAATTTAAGGATAGATATATTTGGATGATTTTGATAAGTAAAGTCACTTCCACAAAGACAGTTTACATGAGTGTGTATGTGCATGTCTATATACATTACATACATGTCTCAAAATCTCAATGAGATGAAACAGCTAATGAAATGGGCCTAGTGGCACACAAAAAGTGTCACAAGCCTTTAAAGATGATCTTTTAAGTGCGTTTCGACATGCTTAAAAAATGGGAAAATGCGAAGACATCTACCTTCAAAACTGGCTTACCACTTGAAAAAAGTACAGATGCAATTTTTTTCCAATAAAAGCAATAGATATTAATCTTAACGTAATAAGATCAAACTGCACCAAATGTAGGATGCACCTTCAGTCTCTGTTTGCTATCCTTGTCCCAGAAATTGAAAGCTCCATCAGAACCAGCAGTTGCAAAAGTGTGATGCACCTGAAATAAAGGGACACCTGAATAAGATCTTGAGATGTAATGAAAACAGTCTATAAGATATAATGAAATAAGATCAATTTAATCAATCAACCATAACCACTTAGGCGAGATAAAGAGCAACAAAATCAGTGATACCTTTTAGTTGCCAACACATGAAAACACAAAAACTTCCAACAATCTACTGAGTGACATGTTAAAAAATGTAAATTAAGGAATATGATACAATATCAGTGAATAAACTTACAGGATGGAAATTTAGAGAGTTGACTGAGTATGTCTCACTGCCCTCTCTATGGCATTTAAAAGTAAAATTTTTGCTTTGTTGCTGATCATCCAAATGATGCACACCAACCCGTCCTTCTATTGATCCAACCTAAAGAGAACATGAAGGCAGATATCATTACCTTTTATTTGGCCTTATCCCTTCACATACAACATTTAGCAAACATGAAAAAAATGATAATTTCAGTTGGAACCTTCCCAACATAATATGATAGAAACTTATTTTATAAACAATACTTTTAATAAAATTTAAGATGTTACATACAGCTTAAAAAATAAAAGTAATGTGCAATAACAATATGGCAGAATTAGGAGTAAATAAAGAATACAACATATTAAAGAGAATTGAATATAAACAAAGCCCAAAAAGAAGAAAGTATCGCTACAGTACTATCATATGAAACATACTATTAGTTCACTGAAAAAAGAAGCCAAATGCCTCACAAAGTCTAAGGTATATATATCCCTAAACAAGTTACCATTGTTCTACATAATTTTAGAGGACCAAAAGAATGATAATGGCCTCTCCTGAAGTCTAGATGAAATGTCCTGTAACATGCATTACAAATGCCAAATTGTTCAGGCCATAGAAAGCCATGGTGCATTTGAACTTAATTTGAAAGGTGAAGTGCCAATAACCACTCTCAAATTGCTCATCATTGATAAAAGATCAAAATCTCATGAAGGTCATGGCATCCCAAAACTTCAGAGATGGCTGCCTCATTAATCCATAATACAACCAGTGGCACGCAGTATGTGCTAACTGGACCATATATGAAAATATGAGAAATCAAATACAATCCTCTGATGTCTGCAACAAGAGACAATTATATTTTAGATTTATTAACAATGATGTAGGCATTAAGCTAAGTAGCTAGCACCAAAATAAAGTCTAAAATGGAGGTATCCATCGATCTAAATTATCCAATTTTGTTATATACGCTTAGCTCATTTGCCGGCAAGACTTTTACTGAGATTTGGGCTGCATAAGAAAATGAAAAAGCTTGGAACCATATGTTGAAATCAAAGGCACCAAAGATAGGATGGCACCAATATAAAAACATGGGTTTTAATTCTTACCAAGAAGCCTTGGAGATCTGGGAAGGCAGCAACACACCTTGTTTGATATTTCAAGGGCGAAACAATTCTCTTGTACTCAGTCTGTACTTGACAGGAAGAAAAAAAAAACCTTAGGTTTAAAACATAAGGTAAAATAGAAGGTATAAAATGAAGAACCACGAATTTTGATGTTACCATTATGGGAGAAAAAGAAAGCAAATCATAAGTAACATGGTAATACTTTTGAGGTCCATAACATATCCAAAAGATACTAGGTGTTAAGTTGTGAAGACCCAAGCTTTCTATAGCACAGACAATACTACAGGTATCAATGGAGAGGCGATTCTGCATGTCACCCTGAAATTGATGACATGTTAACATCGATTATTCTGCAGACATGGCAGCTAGCTATTGGAGCCCCTTGATATAATGGCATTCTCTTTCTTTATTTCCAGTGCAGTGACAATGACAAACAAGAAATAGTCACTATGATTAACTTTGCTACAACATAAAATGCTTGTACAGAGAGTAAAGAATGAACTGAAATGTGTAGAACTTCATAAATAACAGAACCTTACCTGTGGGTTCTGTAAGTTGAAGACAATCAAGTTTCTATCTGCAGTACCAACAACCATCAGAGGATGTTTCACTGTAAGTGCATAGCAGCGCTCAGGGAGTTGTTGAACATGTACCGGATTTGACTGCCTTGTATCCCAATACCTAAATTTGTGGGAAATATCTGTCAACTAAAAGGCAAGGAAATTGGCAATGGACTTTATAGATAATGAAAGGATTAGTGTGTGGTTGTCATGAACACCCATATATCAGCATAGAAATAGGCCACCATCAGTGATAACAGAGTATAAGAGGAAATCATCATTCATTAATAAACAAATGGAAATCTGTCTCAGTCGCGTATAAACAATTAATTCTTATAGATATGCAATATTTGACTGACTTCAATGTTTTGTCCCAGCTTCCTGTGACTAATAGGCTCATCTCAGGGATCCAAGCCATCTCACTGATGGGTGCATCATGCACGGCCACAGTCATTGGTTGGCCACCAGACATCAATGGCCACATTTTCACTTGCTTGTCACATCCACCAGAGAATACAGTCATTCCATCATCTTTCCAAGTTGAGCATAAAACCTGTGCATAGAAAAAGCAAAAAAGAGATAAAAAAATTAAGTAATAATAATAAAAACTAAAAACGAAAGGAAAAATGCTTAACATAATTGCTCATTCATTTAGCAGTTAGGGACCTAAAGATGCAAAATGCAAAACAAAAGTGCAACATCAAGGAAGCTTAGACACGAAGTTCAAATGTCCTCTTAAGTCTTACTGACTTGATTATTAAGAATAACAATATTAAATCAAATCAAAGAATAGTTATTACCGGCTGGTCATGCATTATTGATGCCTTAGGCATGCTGGCAACATTTACTCCATTTCGCATTATCTCCCAACATCTCACCTATAAATATTATATAAAAAAATATGTTAGCATTTTTAACTGATATTAACTACCAAACAGAATTTTGAGGAAAAGGAAGCATGTGCTCACTAAAAAATCTAAATGCATAACCCGAATATTTCACGATCAAATTAGTTCAAAACCGTTTTGTTTGGATGCCAAGAAAATTCGAGTACATGTAAGGAAAGCTAAACAAGATAATTCGTTTACACACTCCATGCAGCTTTCGGTTCTCCAAGCAACAATGCCAAACGCAAGTTGCACCCTAACAACTTTCTACGTTCACCTATTTTTCCGTTATTTTCTTAGTAGACAAACAGAGTTTAAAATAATAATAACATATGCTGACGTGGACGTTATACATACCTGGTTATCCCAAGAAGTTGCCACGAGAAAATTAGCCTTAGGACTGAAACTGAGGCTTGAAACAGAGTCATTAGGAGGTTCCGAAACCTAATGTAACAGTAATTAAGGAAATCAAATAAACAAAGATTAAAAGTTATCTCCCTTTGATTACTGATCAAACAAGGGAAATTTGTAGTCGTAAAAGATAAAAAAAAGATATATTCTTAAAACAGAAAATCTACCTCGAAAGACTTGTTTGGATTTGGATTTCCAAGCGTCGTCGCTGTCAAGAAATTCGACATTTGAGCGAAGCTTTTCTCCTTTCTAACCAAGATTATGCTACAAGTTAAAAGCGAAATAAAGAAAAAACGAGAGAGAGAATTTGAACAGAACAGAGAAAGGGAAGCTGGACAAAAAAAGGGGCTGTCTGATGGAAGGTTTTGATTTCAAAGAGAGGGAACAGGAAAAGGGCGGGCGGAGCTCTATATCTCGAGAGCTCAACACTGTCTCAGTCCGTGTAGCGTTGAGTGAACGCAGCAGGTAAATAACGGTTGACACGTGGCCGATGTCGATAGGACGACCTGGATGTAATAAAGCTAGGGAAAATTGCGATTTACCTCTATATAGCTTCCGACTATTTACTTTTTAACCATATACATTTTCGGTTTTTTTTTAATTTTGACTCTCAAACTTTCAAACTTCAGTTTGCAAGAAAAATATTATGTAATTTCAATTTGATCCATTTCAGAAAATAAAATTTCAATTTCATCCCTCCAAGCTCAGAGGCTTTAACGCTGTACCACATTCTTGATTCGATTTTAACCCTATTTTACTTTTTATCAAATAGTTCAATGCCTTTTTGCCTCTTACGTTCAAAGATACCCCTGTCTCGAGTTTAGCAGCACCCCCCTCCTTATATCAACCTAAAATATTTTCCATTTAAAATTCTCCAAATATGTAGTAGTACTAACTTTTTCATATTTAAAATAAAATTTTTACATGTTTAGATTAATTAATTATTGATTACTCATTGATTCTTAATTTCTTCTTACTCAAAGCCAACATTATGTGAAATATCACGATTCTTTTCTCTTTTAGGACATGAAATGAACTACCAGGGTAAAGTCCAAAATTTGATTATTTTCTTTATTAATTTTTTTATAATGGTTTGCATTATTTTTTATGTAAATTATTGATAATAAACTTATTTATATTTTTATTTTAAACAAGAGATACATTCACCTGAATCAAACATTTGGATGCAAACTTATATATTTTTATAGATTAGTATGCTTTATCCTGTCTCTTATTTATTTATGTCATTTTCTTTCCTATCGTGAATATATTTGGATTGGCAGTAGCCATACCAAACCTAATCCACAACAAGCCTACATGTTCGAATAATGCCTAAATAATAAAAAGGCACTGAAGTTGGCAGAGCCCAATTTGATTCATGGGCCTCAAAACCCAATAATCATATGTATTTATTATTATTAAAGAATTTGTATATTGGGAAAGCACATGTATTTGAAAATTGGTCTATTCAGTCATTCCAAATAGATGGCTGGGTTTAGACAAAGAAAATTAATCCTTATATGTCTTTGTTTTTTCTTTTCATTTTCCCGTTTCTGCTGAAATACACTTTTTTTAATTAATTAATATGCATATATATATATATATATTTTAATAAGTATATGTATTTATATAATTATTATTTTGTTTGTTTGCAAGTATGAACCTACAGAAAGGTTGATAAGAAATATAAAATTGGAGGTTGTTAAGCTATATGATCAATGTAATTACGTAAATATAAACTATCTAAACATTTATGGGAATTAAAAGCACTTTTTAAAAGCAGAGCTGATTTATTTTATTATATTACAATTTACAATAGTTGTTAAATACAAGTAGACAATCAGGGGTGATACACTAGCAGACCAGGAAGATTTAATTGATAAATTAAGCCAATAATTGAGTCAATTGTTTTTTAAGAATTAAAAGAATTTGTCAAATTTCGTAAAATACTAACTCATTCATTTAGAGCATAAATATATTACATGAATTTTTTTCCTAAAAAATATATTTTATATATTAAAATACTAAAAAAAAAAAAGAGGAAGAAAAGCAGTGAGAGTGACTCGTATTAGAATGCCTGCAATGTCCAGACCCGACAAGAACCCAAAGAGTGAAAAATTATTTGTGAGATCAACCCGAGAAGAACCCGACTCTTTTATTTTATTTTATTTTCCAAGAACCCACTTTGGAAATTTGGAAAATCATGGCCTTAGCTCGAAAGACAGCTTCACCTTTTTATGGAAGATTATTTGGGGTTGGAAAGTGGCAGATGATTACAAAGCATGGAGGGAAAAAAACACTGAGAACGCGGGTGAAATGTCTTTATCTTAAGTTTTTCCTTGTCCTTTTGCCCAATGCTTTCCAGGTTTACAATTTACAGTGTTAGGTGCTAAGTTGTTTTCGTTTTTCCTTACCATTATTTCCCCCGTCGTATCAGTTTTGTTCCTATCTTGTATTTTTTGACTATTCCATCTTTCTTTCTTGATTTGTTTGATTCAATTTTGTCCATTAAGAAATGCTTTGATTCAAATTAATATAAATAAAATCTAAAGGTCCAAAACCTATTGCTCTGAAACGTTCTTGGTTCTGGGGGTGTTCTTTGACTTGTCGTGTTTCCATGTTCTGTCAAACGCTAATTTATTATTCTTCCATGTCAAGGACTATTAAGTTTCACAAATATTAATGTCGAAAAATTAGATATTGGCATTCATTGTTTGTAGCGGGAGAAGTTAGGTCTTTACTTATTCTTTTCTTGCAAAGACTATTCATACGATAGGGATGTCATTTTCGATATAGTTTGTTGTTATGCAGCTTAGCGTTTCGATATAAATATTATGGGGCTGATCATATTTGTGGAAGTCAAAATGGCTTTGTTTTCCAACAATAGTTTGGGTAGAGTTTAAATTGCATTTGAATATGTTGACATTTTTAGTCAGGATTCTTTGTTTTGTGGCATATGATGATTGGTTTGTTTGAAGTTTCTCGGAATTTGTTACGTGCCATGCAAGAATCTTCTTTCAAGAAATTGGTATTTTAACTTTTGGAGGACTTATGAAGTTTAGATTGGAATTTTTCAACATGGAATGAACTTTGTGGTTCCTAGTGGAGATTCGTAGAATTTTACATCTCAAGTAAATAGTGGGAGCAGATATGCAGTTTTATTTTAATGACAAGGCACTTTTAAGTCAAGGTTTTTTTATGGCACATGCATATATGTGATGCAAGACCTGACGGAGGAAATGTTCACTTGACTTATCAAAGAGGATAAAGAACCCTTATCTGCTATGTAGTCAATCCTTGTAGTAAGCATTTAGGTTATGCTACTTTAACATACAAGTGGAGATAATTTTTCCAGCACGTGGCAAAGCAATCAAGTTCTAAAGGTCCAGTGTTTTCAAGCTGCCCTTTGCATGTGATGTTTTAATGGTCAATTCTATTGGCAGCTTTGTTGTGGTGAGCAGAAGCAGGCCAATGCTAGGGAAAGTTAGAATGACAGGGTAAAACGTTGTGCCTTAAATCTTTTTGGATTAGCTTGTCTTTCTCTCATGTAGGAATGAATTTTGAAGGCTAGACTACACCTGCGGGTATCATGGATAAGACTGCACAGCTTCTAGGCTTCTGAGTGATGATCGCTGAAATGAAAGCTCCCATTGACAGACCAGAAATATATGTTCTTTTCAGAACATTTGATTTAGACTGGTATATTTTGCCTTCCCTGAGATGGCAGCACTTCAATGATTTCAAATTCAACATCAAGGAAAAATTGGTATCCATTTTCCTAGTACGACAGAAGTCAAGAGCATCACGCAAAATGAGGAAAAGGAATAAAGGAGGATGTAGGTGAAGCTGTGAAAAATAGACCTATCACTCTTTGCGAAATTACTATTAAAAGATCAATGCATGATGTAGTCCAACAACTACTATCTAGAAATGAAAAGCCCTGAACATTGAGATCTGGTTTGAAATGATCGACTTAAGATGTGTCTTCATCCAAGGACTGACTTCTGCATGGGTCACCCCGATGTTATCCGTGATAAATCCAGGTTCAGGGTGCAATATCTCGTATAGTGTAAAGTTTTAGATTGTTGATTGACTGTGGTATGAGTCTATATATTTGTCAATACAGATGGATAGCAATTCTTGTTACTACACCTTTAATGTTAAAGCAAGAAGATTAGAGGAGTGATAGCTTGTCTTTGTGCAACATGTCTATAGCCAAAATGTACAAGCTATAGCTATTAGGGGTTGATTTATATTTCTCTATATAGGAATACTTTTTTGACTAGACTACATATACGGGGCATCTTGTATAAGCTAGCACAGCTTGAGTGACCGGCAATGGAAGAGAGAGCTTTCATTGACAAACAGGAATTGATGGTCTTTTCAAAGTGTTTCAAATAAACTAGTAGAGCTTCTTTTCCCTTTTAAAAGGTATTGAGATGCTTTTAAGCATTGCAAATGCCATGTAAAGTGAAAACTTGATCCATTTTCCTTATACCATAGATGTAAAGAGCATCACGCAAATGGAGAAAAAGGAATAAAGGAAGACATTAGGTGAAATTGTGGAAAATAGACCTCTCACTCTTGGTTATATTACTATTAAAACATCAATGCCTGCACTAGTCCAACCACTATTATCAACAAATGAAAAGCTCTGAACAATGACATCTGGTGTGAAATGATCGACTTCACATGCGTCTTCTTCCAAGGACTGACTTTTGCATGCATCACCTCCTTGATATCTTTAATAAATCCAGATTCTTCCAAGCACTGACTTCTGCATGGGTAATCTCCTTGAGATCTTTAATAAATCGAGGTTGAGGGTGACATATAGCTTATTATGGAAACTTTTTGCTGTTTGACTGTGGTGTGGGTCTATATATTTGTTAATGCGGATGGGTTGCATTCTTACTACTCATTCCAAACCAAAGCAATAACATTAGAAGAGCTTGTGCAAAGCATTCAAAACCAAAATGTACAAGCTATTAGCTTGCTGCTCTATGGCCTCTGGAATTTCCTTGCAGCCTAAGATGGTCCAGGCCAGGTATCTGATCTTGGACATATCGATAAAACTTTTCACAGATCTTATGCTAATATTTTATGCTTTGCACTCACTAAATTGTGTCATTGTTTACTGACTGGCATGCAGTTTGGGAGTTCAAAAGCAGGGAAATGGTATGTGCCAAGAATTGCATTTGTTAAAAGTCAAGTTTTAGTTGTTTTTTTTTTTTCAAATTCTTATTAAGGTTTCTTTAGCCTCAAATTTAGTGTGAACTGTTTAACTTGTGTGATTACAGGTCATTGCACAAATGTGCCCCGCAATGTAAACTTGGAAAAGCTGCAAAATAACTATTTGTTTCCTGAGGTTATCCTTATAATCTCATATGCTTACATCCTTTCTCCTAGGATTTTAGGTTGTCTGTTCTTTCAAATTTGACATTTTAGCTTTGTCCTCAGAGATGAGCTTTATGATCCCATAAGTATTCCTTTGTTTTTTTTTCTTTTGCATAGTGGTACTTCAATAAAAAGAGTGGAGAAAACTTATAGCCCTACTTTTGTCACTGGTGATGGACCTTTTGTATTTTACACTGCAAATCCTTTTTTTTTAATTTGAAATTATAGTTTTTTTTTATCAAATTGATTCTTGAAGAACAGAATGTTGTTGCCTTCTTAGCTGGGCTCTCAGTTACATCCATTCTATCAAGCTTTTTATCTATTTCTTTACTAATTTTAAAATTACCACTGCTTGGATTTTCTCTTGGTTAATGGCCTAATATTTTATCATTTGTTGCTGCTATTGCTTGTTACTGGATTGGAACCAGATTTCAAAGCGGGAGCTCCAGCACCTGGATAAGTACCCAAGTGCAAAAGTGATTAGCCTTGGGATTGGTGATACCACTGAGCCCATTCCTGAGAAAATTAGCCTTAGCATGGCTAATGTAAGTCTTACCATCTAAATTCCAATCTGTTTTATGATTTGTGTTTCTACAGTTTTTTAGAGTTGAGAATCAAGATATGAACCTGGATGAAACAGGCCTATGTTAACATTAACTTCAACAAAACTTTCCAAACATATGCTGTTAAGGTTGATTGGTTTGCTAGTTGGTTGAGGTCTAATTCAGGGTTCATCTCAGTGCAACCAAACTTGTTCAAAGCCATTATTTCTCTCTGTAAATTTTTTGACTTTACATTTGAAATGTTTTCTGCATCTATCGGTATATTTTGGTAGTCTCTTCAGAAATAACATGCTTGAGAGTCATCATTCTGTCCTTAATTTTAGCTTGAAGACTGAAGAGAGCTGTTAATAATAAAGAGTTAATGACATTAGCACCTCTTTCAGAAAATGTTTTGTATCATCTGCAAGGAAAAAAAAAATAAGAATATCCTCAATTTAATGTTATTTTTTTGAAAGTCAATGGTTGATTTTCATTCAGGGAAGATATAATATGTTCTAAGGTATGTGATACTCTGAAAATATGCTTTCTTCCATCTCTCCCTTCCTCTCCCTTCTTTATTTCTTACCATTTTTTACATTACTTACAGGGATTTAGGTAATGAATAACCCAATGTCTGTCTCTGTGACAGGAGAAAATAAAGGTTGCATCATTTTGTTGAGAAATAAATATTTCAGTTCTATGTTATTTTGCAGTATGCACATGCCCTTTCAACTGCTGAAGGTTATAGAGGGTATGGAGCTGAGCAAGGGAATCAGGTATGTTGGTGTTTGTTTCACCTGTTTTGGTTTATTGTAAAGAAGACTTGTTTATTAGCTGATTACTGTATTGAATTCATTTCTCAAAGTTTAATATATCTGTTACAGCCGTTAATTATGAGATTCTTGGATGCTAATGTTTCTTTGAATGCAACTCATGTTTAGTATTTTACCGGTAGTATGTCTTAAGTGACTCTTTCTGTATTAAATTAGTTTTATGAGCCTAGCTGGGATAATCAGTGGATTAATTAGTTAATTATCCAGCTTCTAGTGAAAATTATGAATATACTGTTTTGAAACAAAATGATGTTTATTTGTGTAAGATAAAAAGCTACACTGCTCAAATATACTGAATTTCCTTAAGATGTGTGAGCTTCAAGTTTCTTTGGTTAGCTGGTTCTGTTTATCTTATTGTTCTTTAGTAGGGGTGATTTTTTAAGCAACTGTTATTGGGTAAACTTCTAGATATTAACTTCCGTGTTTGGTAACAGGTATTGAGGAAAGCAATTGCAGAAACATTCTACAAAAATGTACTGATAAGAGACCAGGAAGTTTTTGTATCAGATGGTTCTCAGTGTGATATTTCCCGCCTTCAGGTTATCCTTTCATAGAAGATTATATCCTTTTGTCCCCTTTGTTTTAATGTTACAACAGGGACTAACCTGCAGAAGTTCTTGTGTTAAAAATACTAAAATGCTCATCTCTTTCTATATTGCAGCTGCTTCTAGGTTCAAAAGTGACAATAGCCGTGCAGGATCCATCTTTTCCGGTGACATTATGATGCTTCTCTCTGTTTAACCATTTATTAATTATTTTATACCATTGCTTGTCTAATAGCAAAAAATAACTTTAGAAAACTGAATATGGATATAACTAATAAACATAGTAATAAATAATTATTCCACGTCTTTGTTATTTTGCTCCTAATTTCAAAGACATTTTATATTGTTGTGATATTTGGAGTTTGCATATGCAGATTAAAAATATCACTACATGTAAGAAAACTCATTTTTCATGGAAATAAATTAGTATTTTGCCCAAATCTTTGGCAGTACAGGAACTGTACTAGTGTACTTATCACAATTTAGTTGCGCCTATCATCATCATACTTTTTGCAATGTCTATACCGTTTTCTTCCTTTAATCCCTTCACACTGAAGTAAGCTTCTTAATTTAATCAAAAAAAGGAAAATTAAGAGTTAAATACTTCAGATAAATTACCTTATTTTGCTTTAAATAATTTGTGCATAGAGATCTACTTCTTATGAAATCTGTTATTGGAAACTATATAGGAAACTCTGGGAAGATGTCGGGGTGATAATTTGTTGTGCTGAAGGAGAAATGCTTACAGTAACATTTTGATGAAATATGTTGCCTAGTTTTGTCATACATATTCTTCGTTAACCTATACAAATTTCTTTGATTAATGCCTGAAAATTTGCTTTTGTCACATGTCTGTACAATTTTGTGTAATAACAACAGACCTTGTCATTGACTGATAATTGATCATATTTGGCTTTTGCAATGATTTACAACAGATTTGTATCAGAGCTGTAATATTTAAGATGGAAGATGTGTTTTGCAACAGGCTTATATAGATTCAAGTGTTATTATCGGCCAGGCTGGTGATTTTCAAGACAAAACTGGGAAGTACCAGAACATTGTATACATGCAGTGTGGACCTGAAAATAATTTTTTCCCTGATTTAACAACCACTCCAAGAACAGATATAATCTTCTTTTGCTCCCCAAATAATCCCACAGGTCATGCAGCAACAAGGAAGCAATTACAGCAGCTTGTAGAGTTTGCAAGGGATAATGGATCAATTATTATTTTTGACTCTGCTTATGCAGCGTATATTACTGATGACAGTCCTAAATCAATCTTTGAAATTCCTGGTGCCAAAGAGGTAAGTTGCTGACATGTCATCGAGCTAAGAAAAATTCGTGTTTTGTCTGATGTAACTGAAAGTTGTAAATGGTTCTATATTTGAGAGATAACCAAGTCATTTGGATCTTTTGGCTTTTGATAGATGAAGATCTAACGAATTGGAACTAAATGCTAGAGACCAGTCAACATTTATTTGACTACCATAACTTCAAAGCTTTGGCTAATGATCAGTACATGGAAATGGTAGATAGAAAATGATAAATTGGAGCAGAATCCCTTCATTTTGGGACTGTTAAGTGCACCTGATAAAGTTGCTTATGGCAGCTTGTCAGAACTGATTGTCACCATTTTCTGGAATGCATGGCTTTAGGTTGAGTTTGGGAACTTGAATTTAAAGAGGGTTGGGTTTTCATATTAGTATAATTGTGTGATAGAGTTCATGAAACATGAATTTCATGGTTATACATCAAATCTATTGATTTGCTGGATATTAAATAATAAATTTGAAATACCTAGATGGGAAAGTGAATTTTAAATTCATTCTCTCATGCTCTTTCAGATACATAGATATACTTTCTATTGAGAGAGGGAGATATTTCTCAAACAATATAATAGTTTGTGAATTTGCTTCGTGAAGCATAGCATATCAATTTATGTAGCTTTGTGAATTTCCTCAGGTTGCAATTGAAATTTCATCATTCTCTAAATTTGCTGGGTTCACGGGAGTTCGTCTTGGTTGGACTGTGGTCCCTGAAGAACTCTTGTTTTCAAGTGGGTTTCCTGTCATAAATGACTTCAATCGCATTGTATGCACCTGCTTCAATGGAGCATCCAACATAGCTCAGGCTGGTGGACTAGCATGCCTCTCTTCAGAAGGTTTCCAGGTAAGTTTTAAATACAAGAAATTAATCAAAGAAAACATTACACATAGTAAACATTCAGCTTTGACATCAAATCTGTATTATGAGGGTATACTGGTAGTTGTGCTTACATTCATAGGCATGTTTCATGATAGTAATGGATTCAATATCTTTTCTAATAACCACCTTGGTCACATCAAGATCTTCCACAATATAATGAAGATTATACCAGTTAATTGAGACTGTTTGAGGAAGTTCATAAGGGCCAACTTGTAGTTTGTTCTGTTGAAATGCCTACAGTTAAGTCTAATGGCAGTGTTTTCTCTCGTCAGTTATTAGCTCAAGACTTAGTTTGACAGAAATTTGTTATAGGAAAGTTACCTTGTTGGAGTTTACTGCTTATATTTCGATGAATTGTAGAAAACTTTAATCCGAAACAGTTCTTTATCAACCTGCTTTTGTACATAGTATGTTGTGTTTGTTAACATTTAACAGTTGATATAATTTGACATGCAAGTCTAACACGAGACTAGTCTACCCCGTGATGTGGTGCTATTCTAACTTCTCAAATATTAATCTTGACCTAGAGGAACAGGACCACTGAATGTCTTTTGGAAAATTCTCAGGCTATATGTTCAGTTATTGACTACTACAAGGAGAACACGAAGATATTAGTAAACACTTTTGCCTCTCTTGGTCTGAAGGCTTATGGTGGTGTAAATGCACCGTATGTTTGGGTGCATTTTCCGGGTTTAAAATCATGGAATGTATTTGCAGAAATTCTTGAGAAGACTCATATAATAACAGTACCCGGATCTGGCTTTGGTCCTGGTGGTGCAGAGTACATCAGAGTCAGTGCTTTTGGGCAAAGAGAGCGCATCATGGAAGCATCATGGAGGCTGGAGAAACTAATCTCGAATGAAAAAGCCCTTTTTAACTCGGTTGAGAATAAAGAGTGAAGCGGTTTCAACTGCCAGACTCTCTGATGGTATAATTATTATGTAAAATAAATAATAACCTGGTGTGCAAGTGCACTACTGTGTGATTTGGATGAAGCCGCTATGGACTGATTTTCAATTGTTACAAATTGCTTAGATAATAATCTTCTTGTCATCCTTTCTGTAATCATTGCCTGCTGGTGTCATGCTGTAACTCAAGCTATTCTAAGAGGAGCATATATCCATAATCTTGTATTTCTTTTCAATGTGTTGCATAAATTGGGTTTTGATACCAATTTCCAACTCCCAAGTGGCGAAAAATGCAGTAGCCCACGTAATTCTAGCAATAACAGAATCATTGTAGACCCTTTACAACTCACAGTTAGTAACGGGTCACTAGCAACATCACTGGCGTACGTCACGTAAATACTTGAATAGTGTCATTCTCACACAGTTATCATAAGGAGAATTGGATATCCTGTGCTGTCACTTCGATATTAGAAAAGAAGCAATTCATTATATCTAGTGATAAAACAAGATGATAATTTGAGCTATCATGCTTTCCAGCTTTAAGAAAATTTGAATTCTTTACATTATACGAGGATATAAGAGAAGGTTTATAACTTACATAAATCCCAATTTCAACGGGCTGCTTGCTAAATCAACCTTTTTGGTAAATCAAATAAGGGCAACTGAAACACAACAGAATAATTGTATCGACCAATGTCTGGAAAGTTGATGCCGACTCAGATCCCTTAGCACCCTCATGATGGCACTAGATATTGAGGGTCTGACAACTCACTAGTTCAGAAGATTCAGCCATCCTTGTGGCAATAACCCTCCAAAGATTTGTTCCGATTGCTGGTGCAGATTCTGCAGACATAGCATGCACACAAGAGGAGTCACCCGATGTAGTTGAAGGTAGGGAAGTAAGATGGTTTTGCACATCAGTCTGCAGGATCGAGATGTTATTGGCATCTCTGGTAATCACATGAAGCTTTCCTAGTAAACCAGCAAGCAAACAGGGAGACTCTGACTCAGTAACGTGAGGAATGGGGACCTCTCCTACTGCAACTTTCCAAGCATCATCTTGGTGATCATACACCTTGATCCTAGCACTTTCGGGAGAACTAGATGGATCAAGTGCATACAACTCACCATCAACAGTGACACTCAATTTTGTTCCTGCCTGTCTTGCAGGCCAACCCTCACCCATGCCCACTGGCATTTCAACCCATGAATTTACCTCTGGATCATACACCTCCCCTCCAACATCAACAAAAAATGGCCAACAATATAAACTCTGAGGTACAAATAACCTTCCCCTATATGATGTCATTCCTGTGGCAATGGGTTTGAGTAGATCAGCCAGAAAGACAGTGGGTAGAACCTGAGCTTTTGAAAATGGCATGCTTGGTATTTGAGACCATATACCAGTATGAGGATCAAATACTTCAGCAGACTGAAGTGGAGTTAATCCACCACGACCCCTGGTAACCCCTCCAACAACATATAGCTTATTACATAAGATGCCAGTCTTACAATAGGCTCTACCAATTGACATTGGACTTATTTCACTCCACAAATTTAGAACTGGATTATACTGCCAAACACACCTCAGGGCTGAAGCTCTAGAGAATCCTCCTAACACATAAAGGCAGCCATCAACAGCACTAATGGCGCACCCACAGAATGGCATTCTGTCCAATGCATCCTTTCTCCCAAGCCAACCCCTTATGACATCTGCAATTTTTATGCTCGAGCCCACCACATTCCACATTCTAAGGCTAGCTAAACCTTTCCTGGATCCGTCTTCAATAGAAACATTGGGCATCAGCGGCAACCTCTGCCATCTTCTTGACAGAGGATCCAAAGCATACCACAAAAGCTTGTCACCTTCAACCTTAGTCAATATATAGAGCCATTCCTCTGTTGTTCCAAGTTCTTTCCTTATATTGAAAAGTTCAGTATTCATGATGGCAGCTTTCCAGGCTCGAGAAACTAACCTCATGTTCAAGTAATAAATCCTTGGAATTCTGGCAAGAATCTGATAGGATATCTCATCGGGAAGACTGGGAATCAATCTTGGGTTCTCCTCACAAAAACAGGATGACAACTTCTGCCTCTTGCATGTTTCATTTTGGGAAACCTCAAAGGGCTCACTCATTCCAGCCCTGGAACTGTTTAGGCTTAATAACGCCCCCATCAATATCTTATTGATTGCAATATATTAATATATCAATTCCAGAAAGATCCAACCTTTGAGAGCTAGAGATTTTAATCAACACCAAAAACATCCAACTTTCTACACGAACCTGCTCAAAACCATCAAGGCTCTATCATGTTTCTGAGGTCAGAACAAAAAAACAAGGTAAAATGGAAGATGTCAAAGTTGAATTAAAAGGCCAACAGCATGGACTAGGGGCAATGCAATTTAGTTTCAGTACAACCATCTATATGAAGGAAGATTATCAACAAACAATCTGATTCACCAAATTCAAAAAAAAAAAAACCAGAAGCCTCTAACCATCATCTATAGAATTGGAATCTCTAAAGAAAAGAAGGGGGAGATACCATACCCCTTGCAAGTTGTCTAAGGAGAAAAAGAAACTGGAATGCCTCATGTACAATTGGAAAGTTTACTAAGAAAAGAAATGAGCAAAAAGAGATTCTGCCTTTACCATAAAGCTGAGAAATAGAATAGTATTATTCCCAGTTAGATAAGATAACTCTTAAATTTAAATAACATCAGGAACAATTTCTCAGCTTAGTATCAAGATGGTCTCATTTCAATCTCTCCCAATACACCTCTGCAATCACCAGCTATTTTACCGCTGGTCTCACGCACCCTCATCATAAAGCAAAGATAAGAAATGCAACAACATTGTACCAGAAAAGTATAAGCAAAGGCACTCTTTATTAACTTCCAAGATACCTTCAACAGGGAGAACAAGGATAACTTCAAGGATAACTTTAAGAGTTCTCAGAGACTCTCAAAAACGGTTACCCTTTTCTTAATTTGTGAAAATAAAGCCAATTAGAACCTATGTTGCACGAAGTCAGGTAGGAGTGTCAGAACGAATATTCATCAAGAAATGGGCAGGTCTAGGTTTTTGTAAGGTTTTCCTCATAATTCAATAGATCAGCACATCTTCTCTCTATAAGTTCCCCAAAATCAAAGTAAATAGCAAAGAAAATATACAAAATTTAACTTCGTGACTTATCCTTAATTTTTCTCAGCAACCAAATAAAGTCAAAATAAAAAGTTCAATAATTTGAGCACTAAGAAAACAAAATACCCAAATCCACAAATGATAACAACAATTCAACATGGGTTCTTCACATAAATTCTCAATTAATTAACAAGAACTGCAGTAATTTAAAAGAAGAGAATAAAAAATCAGCTAAATGAAGTAAAACATTTATCTGAAATTAATTGAACGCCAGTGAAACGAGTTGAAGAATAAATGAAACAATCACGGCCATTCTTTTGAAACCCACCACTCTGTTTATACCAAGTGACAAACTTTCCAATGAAACGGCTTCAATTTCATAAGAAGTCGAATCCCCCGAAAACTAAGCTAAAAGAGCAATTTCACAAAAAAAAAAGAAAAGAAAAGTAAAGAAAACAAATCAAGACGGAGAACAGTGATAAAGAAACCTGAATCTTTGCGGAAAGACGAGGAGACCGAGAAGACGAGGAGACAGAGCTTCGCATGTTATGCGTGAACAACCTTATATTCTTTTCCTTTTTCGTGTTAATTTAATTTAGGATTCGTCTTATTTTATTTTATTCCAGAGATTTTATATTTTACTTTAACATAAAGCATCTGCCCAGATCACCTTCTAAACGTCACTTAACCCCAAAGATAATTATAATTTATAAGACTAATGACTATAATAAAATAATAGAGAAAAATAAAAAATAAAAAAAGAAGAAAGAAGATTGCCCTCCTCTTTCTTCGTCAACGTCAATATATTTTGCCTTTTTGTTGTTTTATTATTAACGAGTAAGCAATTAATTGTTGATTTCCAATTATGATTTAATTTACTAATTGTGTTTGTAAATAGAACTATGGTATTCTATTTTGTCCTTCTTATGCTTCATTTTCCTATTAAACCTTAATAAAGCTAATCCTGACTTGTCTTTTTGCGTATTTCTATTTGGTTTGTGATAAATCTAATTATTTGTCAAACTAGTAAAGTAAACTAGCAACTTCATTATCTTCCCTTGAACCACATTTACAAAGACTACTCAATTTTTTTGTCATGACTTTGTAATGTACGTCGTAAATTAATTTATTTTTGCTTAAAAAACTTGTTTTAGTTAATTTTTGTTATAGTCTGTTTTATTTTAATAAATTATAATAAAACATATTACTCTTATAAAATCATGCAAAATCTTGTGTTTATTTTGATCAAATTATTCAAATAGTCTCAATACTCTATCTAAATAATGAATTTAATGTCTATATAATAATTTGTAAAAATTAAATTTTTATATTTTTTAATATTAATAATATAAATTCAATGTATTAAAATTTTTTTTGTTATTTATGTTGATAAAGAGTTTGCTTATATGACATGATATTTTTTTTGATATGATATTGAATTTAATGATAGGATAATAATAATATGATATTTCACAAATGATATAATAGTAGTGTTGATATGATGTGACCAAATAATGAAATGAATTATATAAGTGTAGACGGGGAATTATCTAATATAAGTTAATTAGAAAATAAACGTAAATTTTTATGTTATATAATTTGAAGTAGTGAAAAGAATATTGTGAAATAAATAAAAAAAGTTACATCATCATATTTAATGTCACATCAATAAAAAAAATTTATATCATTATAAACAATTAAAAAAATTTAATACTGTTAACAATTAAATTGACATTATTAATTTTAAAAAATTACAGAGATTTAATTTTTATAAATTATTGTATAAATATTAAATTTACTACTTTACCAAAGTACAGAGACTAATTGTATAATTCAACTATTTACTTTTGCAACTACAATTTTCTTCTAACTATAATTTGTTTCTTTAGTGTATGTATTTTCTTTTCCAGAAGATTGAAATCTATGGTATTGAAATTCGAACTAATTAAAACTAATCTAGGGTTTAGGGTTATTTAATCACGAGTACAAAATTAGGCCCACTTACTTTAAAGGAATAAAGGTGGACTTGAAAGCTCAAGGCTTGTTTGCCAAGAAAGACTATAGAAAAGGAGCAAAGTTTTACAAAATTTGAGGCTTTTGGGCTTGACCTCAGTCATCCGGTTGGCCCAAATTACTCATATTCCTTCCTTCAAATGGGAGGAGTCTTCTTCTTGTATTTATTGCTGAAAATAGAGTTAAATAAATGAAATAATATATATAAGTATCAATACTGAGGCATAAAATAAGAGTGCTAAAATGAATTAAAATGATGGTTTCCAGTATTTTGGTGCCAATCACCTCCCCCCCAAAAAAATAAAATAAAAAAAGAACTCTTTTACTACTTACTATGGCTTGCCATTGCCAACAATTATTGATCAAATGGTCAATGGATTGAAATGATCAAGTTCCTTAGATATTCTACAAGGCTAAAATCGTAACTTTCAAAAGATTAAGAAAGTTTAGGCATAATTTCAGTCCATTATATTATGATTATGCTTGTCCAATTGTAAGAATCTTTATAAGGTACATATTGATATGCATATTTGGAAGAAATAATATACGATAAATATGATGTCTTTGGACTTTAGCACCCTTGCTTTCACTTTGTCTTGGCCCTTGGGTTAGAGCAAGTTAGCCGTATGTTTCACAGAAACCGGGTTGGCTCATGGATGGAGGGCACAAAGGGGTAGCTAGGGTGGTCCTTGTTTCTGACAATTTTGGGGGGTCGTGAATGAAGCTGTTTCATCTGGATAGCATGGAGCTGTTGGTGAGGGAATTTAAGAAGGGCAAAAGAGAGTGAGGGACACACTATTTCACATGGCATTCCCAGTACTGGTAGTTAAACAAAACTACTCATGGGCTAATCATTAGGCAAACATGGGCCCATTTATATCTACCCATTTTTGTTTTTTTGGGAATAATTTAATAATGCACGTTGTATCTTATCTACCACTCTCCCACCCTTGACTTGACAGCATGAGAAAAAGTGAATCAGTAAAGGATCTAAAAACTTGTGACTTGGAGTTGTAAAGCAGCGGATGTTGCATGGAGTTAAGTTTAGGTCATCTTCTAAAAAGAAAAATTAAACAAGTTAAAGAGGAAAAATTTAAAGAGGAAAACAACAGTATGGGGTGAGAGAGGCTCGAACTCTCGACCTCAGGATCACTCAAGAAGCTATGAGACCTACGCGCTAGCCAACTGCGCCACCACCCCGGCAATGGAAGAGGTGGTGACACAATTAGCTTTCCTAAGATTCTGAAGATTGTAAAATCAGCTGGTAGACTACTTCATTTTGCTACCTAATTCAAATTGAATAAAACACAGTAGAATTTATAATGGAGCAACCAAACCACATTCATTTTGCTGTAAGATTGAGACATTCATATTGCATTGTTTTTTTGCGCCTTTTCTACTTCAACCCGGTAGATTGAGACATTTACTCAAGGTTTACTTTGAGAAACAACGGCATTGGCACTTTGGCAGGTCAATTCAAGTATTTAAAACAATGCTCTTATGAGACACACTCAAGACAGATGGACAGGGCACCAGCACTGGAGAGAAAGGGAGATTGACAAGAGTAGAGAACAGGTCTGAAAATGTTAGTTGTTACCAGCTCTGTGGTCGCAGTCTTACCTTGGTAAACTCATTTATTGTATCCCCTTCTGCCACTTTAACTGAAATTTCCCTCTTGTTCCTCTGTTCTTTTGCCAACCTTCTTTATTGTACAGCACATTGGCTCTTCTCTCTTACTAACTAATCTTTTCAATACTAATTTTATCATTATTTCTCAACATGCTGTACTACAGGATGGTTTGAAACAGAACAGGCTAGCTACACCTTCTTGTCTCCCACAAAATAATTGGCCCGACAATACCATAATTAAACATAATTTTCTTTTCTGTGATTTTTGGGAAGAAAGAAACTATCGCAGTTGTTCAACAATGGGAATATTATTTACTGCTGATGATGCAATTCCGCTAATAATTCTCAGGATTTTCCTTTCAATCAATCCTAACCATCTATATATTGTAGTTGCCCAAGAGTTACACGAAAGGATATTTCAGTCATCCCGGGTCATTTTATCCCAGAAATGGGTCGCTTATCAACATTAACCAGAGACAAAGATAGGAAGGTGGAAGCATTAACAGGGGGGTATAACAATGCAAATAAAACTGTCACTGCCTCCAAGACCTCGTTAGCTAAGTCATAAATGTAGCATGCATATTTCCTTCTTTTTATTTACACTTGTCTCATTTTACTCATCACAGCCTACCTTCATATTTCTTCTTCGAATAGCTCTCTCTTAGGTTACCATATTCCTTGTCTTGAAAACTCCTTCCTCCACAGTCCTCTGCTTTCTTTCTTTGAAAGATGAAGAATGGTAAGATGAGGGGTTTCATGTGCCAGTCCACAGCAATAAATGCTACATGCATGGCAGCTGATCCCCGCTCGGCTGTGATGCCAAGGAGGCCAGACAGAATCCTTATAGAGGATACGAGATTAATCAACAATGCCAGGTATTCTAGGCTTGTTGAGTCTCGACGATTTGTTGGATCTGATAAGAGACCAATTTTCACTCCCTTTGTCAAAAGGGAACAAAATCAAGAACAGAAGCCAAAACCCCTCCAGAAACAAGTTCAACTAGCTTCATCAGAGCATGTTTTCCAGGTCAGACTTCGATCGATTATGCCGCTACTATCCCCCAAATACCTTATTATATAGTAAAAGAAAAACCATACATATATGTAGCCAGTTTGCTTTACTTTTACTTAGCATCCAGAAGCTAGCTACACCCAAAAAAGAAAAAAAAAAAACCAAACCTGGTCTTCTGCTTTCAACTTTGTTACTTATCTACCCAGGTCGACGTCGAAAAAAACCAAAAAGAAATAATGTTCAAGAAACAGTCTTGAAAATGGTTCTATAAACTTTTTGATTAAGTGCTAGAGCAATTTTGAAACATTTTTCTTGTAATGTACTTCGAGTTATTGATCATGTATAGGTATAGCCTGTAAGAACTTGGGCTAGGCAGTTGAATATTTTCATTTTTCACTTGATACGTGTATACAATACAGAGATAGCTATCTTTTAAAAGTGATAATAGTTATCCTATAGGATAAGTACGCAAGAAGCTGAAGATTATCATTTGCTAACTGAAAGTTTAGTTGATTCTTCTACATAGCCAACCTCATGACTGTTGCATACTTCATGATAACTATATCGTGATTAATTAAAATGTAATCATTCTAATATACATATATCTATTGTCCCTTCTATTTTTGACATAAACTGAGATTTATGTTCCTTGTCGGTTTGGTTCTCTCTCATAATTTAGCATACTCCCACCTGCATTTTAAGGAGCATTTAATCCTATCAATGACCCATCAAATAATATTGAAGCGACAGCATTAGAATTAGTTATAAGTAATTGATCTCACTCGAAAATCAACTGGTCTGTTTAGTTATAAGTTATCCATCATTTACTTAAAAATGATAAATCAATGCCCTGATCTAAAAAATATAGATCAGAATATGAAGATCCTACTTAAGCAACTTATAAAGGGGGGTTTGAAGACACGTAGGCGTAAAAGAGCTACGCCATTATTCGACAACTACTTCCCTGCGTGACATTGTCCTTTTCTCTTGTAAATGAGTCGTTGCAGGTGGTTGTCATGCGGGTCTCTCTTCATTGCCAAGGTTGTGCTGGGAAAGTGAAGAAACATTTATCCAAAATGGAAGGTAATTACCATCAATTTTCCAATCCATATATAGGCGAATCAATGCTTGATTAGTTATTTTATTTTTTGTCTCAAGTAATATCGGTTAAATCATTAAAGTATGAACTTAACTGGTATATAATATGACACCTATTGATGCTTTTCTGAAATGTGGAAAAAATTCCAAAACTTTTTGTCACCGAATTTTGAGGTCAAGTTTTTTAAGAAACCAATCTGCCTTAGCCCTTTTAAATTTTAGAACAAAGAGTAAAGGACCGACCCTTTCAGCCTTTTTTTATCCTATCATTTTCAGCTTGTTTAAAGTTGCAAGCTACACCAACCAGGCAAATGGGGCATTGAATTGAATGTCCACATTCGGTGCAAAAGCCACACCTTAGAGCTGAGCCCCCACCAGTTTTAAAGTAGAAAACCAGCTATGGCTTTCACATGGATTAAGCCAACTCATGAGTTCCCGTGATTTGGTCAACAAGTATTTATTTGCTTTAGATAGCAAGTCTGCTACCTTGCGAACCGATGGATAACCATTTTGTTTGTGTTATCAAGAAAACTACCACCAATACCATGGTTGATGGACCACATAGAGTACAATTCTTTCCTTTACCTCAAGAGTCAAGGCTTAACCCAATTGGCTAATGCAAAGTTGTTTTCTTCTGTTTGGAAAACCAGGAGTTACATCATTCAGTATAGACCTTGAGAGCAAGAGGGTGACTGTGATGGGGCACGTATCACCAGTGGGAGTCCTGGAGAGCATTTCGAAGGTGAAAAAGGCAGAGTTCTGGCCTTGTTGAATAGGGTGCCTTTTACTTGAAATGGAGAAAGAAGTGGCACTGTGCCAAAGTCGCGAAGAGAAAACTCAGACGTTGGCTTTTATCTTAGAATTGGGTAAATCTTTAATTCAAGTGGTCCTCAATCCTCACCCAAAATAAAAGAGGGATAGATCGAGTAGGCATGGGTTTCGGAGTATGTGAAGTGGAGTCGTGTTGATAGGGATGTTCCATGGTTTGACAATGAATTTTATTACGTCTTTCTCTTTTTCCCTGAAGCCTATCTACCATGCACTACACATGGTATTGCTTTAATTGGGAAATACCTCATGTTTGTTTAAAGAATTTGAGAAAAAAGAATCTTGACTTCTCCAGGATAGCTTTGTTTGTTTGTTTTTTGATTTATTTCTTAAATTACACAATAAGATAATTAACAAGTAATCAAATCTCTTTCACTCTTTACTCACTGCATGTGATCTCTGTATGCTTAAAACAGACCTTATATACAAGCCTTTCCAAAATATCCTAGGATCGAAGTTCACCGGAAAATTAATAAAAGAATAATGAATTGGGGGCCTGACGTTTCTCTTGTGGCATTGTCCCAAGACGAGAAGAGTGACCAAAAAGGAAATTTCTTAAAAAAGTGGCTGTCGATGAAACCCAACCAAACCAACCCATCTAGCAAGACAGTGATGATTTATTCCATAGGCAAACGACACGCATATAGGGGTGGTAAATGGAGAAGAATATTACCTAAATTTAGTGGTCAACATATTTCTCATCCTTTTTTTATTATTATTATTTTGTTTTTTATATTCCATTTTAAGATTTCACTTCCATTGGTTGTATCTATTCAACCCAAGGATGTAATGACTATAGTAAGGGGTAATTAGAACCTGAAGACAAGAAGAAAACGCATTGAATTAATTTGCCTTCGATTTTTTCTATATTTTAACTTGTGATAACATTACATGGAATTTAGCCAAGATTTCACACTATGTTAACATCATCATGTCACCTAATTTGTACATTTGGTTCATCAAGGTTGTTTCTCTTGAGTCTCTGTGCGATGATAACAATGTCAATCTCTTTCTTATATGTTTGACCAAAAAAAAGAAAGTAAAACTGACGGTGGCTAATTCATGTCATTTTTCGTTTTAAAAAAAACCATGATAAAGAATCACTTTATCTACCCAAATTCTTGATCTTGAACCTGGTCTATAATCCTATCTAAGTTACTAAGTACCCTTTCAATATATATCTCATTTTTTTTATTTTTGTATATATTTTTTGGGTTATCGACCAAAGTTTTATATTATTGAAGGATCAAGTATGAATAGCTGACTTAAAGGATTAAGGATAAGATGAGCTTAGGCCGGGTCTTTATGTTTAAAAAAACGTTGAAAGTGAGCCCACATTCTTAATTAATGAAAAAACCAAATGTATTTGTAGTTATACATCACATTTAAGTGAAGTTAGCATACGTGTGATTTACATCTTGATTTGATTTTAATATTCGGATTAAGCATTCATTAGTTATAATGCAAATGGAGGAAAAAATTACAATAAATCTTGCTTCTTGCGTGTTTTGTCCCCACTAACATTCTTGTGACTGAAGCAATGTACATGAACTATTAAACATCTCAGTTTTCATTGCATGCATCTCTAATTTGTCTTTCTATCTTGTATTTATGCAATGAAATTCGGGTCCTTTAAATTTGATATATTCTTGTTATTCACCTTCTGGTTTGTAGGTCCTGAAATAGAAAGTTCGGAAGTTTATATTCATCGAAACCAAATAGAACTCTGTTTCCGAAAAAGAAGGGAAACATACAGAAAAAAAAAAAAAAACCAGAAAACTCTCTCTCTGTCAGATTCAACGAATGTAGACATCCTTTAACCTTCGATCTCCCGTGCTATTCCTCATGTTTTCTCCATTGGGACATTAACAGAAAGTTGAATCGGCCAAAGGAAAAAAAAATAATTGAAGCATATAAAAAGAGCTGGTTGGATACGATGATGTGCTGCCGCATTACCAGCATGTAAACGCAAGCTTTGTAAGCAAACTCCTTGTTAAATTCTTCCATCTCAATTTCTCTTTTGACTTTGCCATTCTTGTCTTTTATTATAATCTGATGGCTGTTCTTTTTTTCCTTTTTTTTTGGGTGGGGTAGTGGGGTTTCAAGGTTGGGATGATGATTTCACTTTGGATGGTGGTCATGAAAAGTTTTCTGTGTTTTTTAGTAAGGCCATGATCCATATTCTTCTGGAAGACTTTTTATTCTTAGCACTGAATCAATACTGAAAAGACCAACTTTAAAAGCTGTGTCCTTTAATTTGATCTGGGTCACTTTTTGCTTTTCTTTTTCTTGGAATATGGGTTTTTAGGTTTTAGTTAATTTGAGTTGTGTCCAGGCCCCGTCGTTCATATTTCCTTAAGGTTGTTGAATGAATATCTTGTTATCGTTCATATTTCCTTGGAAAGCAAAATCTAAACCCACTTTCACTTTTTCCCTGTTTGACTGTTTTGCAGTGAAGGGAACCGTTTGTTTCTTGAGACATTGGCACGTTCTTTCTTGTGTTTTTCACCCACATGCTATGTCGGACAAGAGTAATTTAATAGGCTCATCTGTTTTATTGGAATAACCTTGCTTTTTTTTCCTTTCTGGAGATAGAAAATTTAGCCTAGTTGATAGCTGTACAAATAACTTAATAGATAAGCGTCACAACAGAAAGTGAAATTCTGGAAAAAAAAAAAAGGGGAATGCACTTCTGATGGTTGAGCGCGGATGATAGAAATTGCATCTAATCTTTTTGCTTTTTCAGATTTGCAATTAAATATCCACCACCATCCTTTAAAGAATTCCTAAATTCAATAAATCAAGTAGTTCAAAGTGAGGATGAAGCTTTTAAGTTCGTAGCAGAAGAAACTATGGGATAGCTATAGATGACTCTAGGCCTAACATAGGGACACCAAATCCCAAGGTCAACACTTGAACAAATGAGTAGTAGTTTATCATGATAATCTCTTTCAAACAATACCAAAACAATTCCAAGTGTTATTTGTTTGAAGAATTTAGCCTGATTTATAATCAGCTTGTCGGGACTTATGTATGTAGAATAGATGAGCGCTAGATACATTGATGAGAAATCTCTTTTTGACATATAATAGTTGACTAGATATTCCGGCTTGCACTCTTATAAATGGGAACCGTCCCTGTTTTCCCCAGTGCAGACACATTTTAGATCTTCTTTGGCTCTCTTGTCGTTTCACTGTTATGGTCTAATCAATTAGCTGCGTTGATCAGCACTGACATTTTAAGTTAGTATCTTCTCTTAGTCTATGATTTCATAGGCATTTTTCTCTTCGAGTCCAATATCATTCTTCTCTTAAAGAGAAACATGTTATGATTATCTTCCAACTATTTCAGTTGACTTTTGAACTGTTATGGTTCGGGCTGCTAGTGTTGTCTTTACAGGTGTTCTTATGATATCTACTTCTAATCGTGCAGGTTATAAATTAGTCTCTAGACAGAATGAGTCACCGTGTCACTGATGAGCTTGGCTCCGAGGAGATGGATATTGTGAGTGTTTCGTCATCACGTCGCAATTCAGAGAATTTGCCTTACGTTCATAAGGTGGGAGTACCTCCTAAGCAAAACCTGCTGAAAGAAATTGCAGCCACTGTGAAGGAAACTTTCTTTGCAGATGATCCTTTACGCCATTTTAAGGATCAACCAAGGTCAAGAAAGTTTGTCCTAGGCTTCCAAGCGGTTTTCCCTATATTCGAATGGGGAAGGAACTACAGCCTTTCTAAATTCAAAGGTGATTTGATTGCTGGACTTACTATCGCAAGTCTTTGCATTCCACAGGTAAGGGTGATCTGCAAGATAATGTAGTTGAAATTTCCATTATTTGGTTTCTGTTTCTAATAATTTTGAATTTTAAAATTAGGATATTGGATATGCAAAGCTTGCAAATCTGGAGCCCCAATATGGATTATGTAAGTTTTCTTTCTACTTAATAAGATACTTTATTGGGGTGGGGTGGGGGAGATCATATTGACTGATTTCAAGAACTTGTCTTCAATTGCATTACAGATAGTAGCTTTGTTCCACCTCTTGTTTATGCATTTATGGGAAGCTCGCGGGATATTGCCATTGGACCTGTGGCTGTGGTTTCTCTCTTGCTTGGTAGTCTCCTGCGGGATGAGATTGACTCATCTGAAAATCCTGTTGACTACCGACGCCTTGCATTCACTGCTACTTTCTTTGCAGGCATCACTCAGTTCACACTTGGATTTTTAAGGTATATGGGCCAATGTCCAATGAAAGATTATATGGGCCAATTTCCTTCTTTCATTCCCAATGATTTATCAAATATTGTACCCTTTGAATATATCATCATTATGGGTATAAATCATGCTAATTGGCTGGTATGACTGCTTTCAGGTTGGGGTTCTTGATAGACTTCCTATCTCATGCTGCCATAGTTGGCTTTATGGCCGGTGCTGCTATCACCATTGCCCTTCAACAACTTAAAGGTCTACTTGGTATCAAAAAATTCACAAAGAATACTAATATTGTCTCTGTTATGCGCTCAGTATGGAACTCAGTGCATCATGGTGTAAGTGATTACTGCCTTACTTTTGAGATTCTTTATTTTTGTGGCATGAAACATGGTTGAATTTGGCTAATCTTACAGTCGACTCTGTTTTACAGTGGAATTGGCAAACTATACTAATAGGAGTGGCCTTCCTGGCCTTCCTCTTGGTTGCAAAATACATTGTAAGATCAATTTCTTTCCTTCTTCATCTATGTATAAAATTTTCATGTAATCTAATGATACCATATAAAATGGAACAGGGAAAAAAAAAGAAGAAACTATTTTGGGTGCCAGCAATTGCTCCCTTGATCTCTGTCATCCTCTCCACCTTTTTTGTGTACATCACACGTGCTGACAAGCATGGTGTTCAAATCGTATGTTTATCCATTTCTGTTTGATTGTTGCCAACTTTTATCTTTTGCAAAGGAAAAGTAATGGAAGATTCATTTCATGATGTTATATATAGGTGAAACATATCAGACAAGGCGTCAATCCACCATCTGTGAATGAAATATTTTTCTCTGGAGAATATCTTGGCAAAGGTTTCAGGATAGGGGTTGTAGCGGGTATGATAGCATTGACGGTATGCATATTCAGCACCTTATTTCTTGATTTGGCATAAAGTGATTGTGGTCACTATATCTTTTATCTAAAGCCTAACAATTTCTCTTTAGGAAGCTGTAGCAATTGGAAGGACATTTGCTTCCATGAAGGACTACCAGCTGGATGGAAATAAAGAAATGGTAGCATTAGGAACAATGAATATTGTTGGTTCGATGACATCTTGTTATGTGGCCACAGGTGTGAAAACAGAATGGCCAAACTATAGTGATTCTTTACCTCGTTTCAATTTGAATCGTATAACAAATCATTTTAACATTTATAATCTAAATGTTCATGCAGGATCCTTCTCTCGCTCAGCAGTAAATTACATGGCTGGATGCCATACAGCCGTGTCTAATATAGTGATGTCCTGTGTTGTGCTACTAACATTGGAACTCATCACTCCTCTGTTCAAGTACACTCCAAATGCAATACTTGCTTCTATTATTATATCTGCGGTGATTGGATTAATTGACATTGAAGCAGTAGCTCTAATATGGAAGATTGATAAATTTGATTTTGTTGCTTGTATGGGAGCCTTCTTTGGTGTAGTTTTCTCTTCTGTTGAGATGGGACTTTTAATTGCGGTGAGAATTTAAGGAGATTCTTGGCATATCTAAGTTTGATTTGCCACATATATACACTAAATATCCTTTTCTTGTTCCAACAGGTTTCAATATCCTTTGCAAAAATCCTCTTACAAGTTACAAGACCTCGCACAGCAATTCTTGGGAAGCTTCCGAGGACTACTGTTTACAGGAACATTCTCCAATATCCAGATGCAACAAAAGTTCCTGGCATCCTCATTGTCAGAGTTGATTCCGCAATATACTTTTCCAATTCCAACTATGTTAAAGAGAGGTATTAGCTTTTCCATATTAAAATCTCTAAAACGCCAAAAGAAATGTCAGATAAATCATATGCTAAACGCCTAATGTTAAATTTCCTGCAGGATTTTGAGATGGCTGGCTGATGAAGAAGAACAACTGAAAGAAAATTTCCAACCTAGAATTATGTATTTGATTGTTGAAATGTCACGTAAGCGATCTTCAATTTACCTCATTCAATTTTTTTGGTCATCAAGCTTGCCGCAAGAATTCTTTCTTATGAATTTATGTGCTTACAGCTGTTACTGACATTGACACTACCTCATTCAATTTTTTGGTCATCAAGCTTGCCGAAAGAATTCTTTCTTATAAATTTACATTCTTACAGCTGTTACTGACATTGACACCAGTGGCATCCATGCCTTGGAAGAGTTGTTCAGAAGTCTTGAGAAGAGGGATGTTAAGGTAACCTACAATAAAAGCACCTCAAATTTTGTATGGTAATATAAAATACTGTTTTTTAAAACTAGTGGTATATGGCACATATTTAACCTACCATTCTATGATGTTAATATAAGGGTTTTGGCATCGAGTAATATCTCAGGATTTCTGCATTCTTCTTGTGCAGCTTGTTTTAGCCAATCCAGGGCCTGTTGTGGTTGACAAGCTCCATGCTTCAAAGTTTCCAGAGTTGATAGGGGAGGATAGGATCTTCCTCACTGTAGCAGATGCAGTACTAACATGTGCTCCAAAGATGGAAGAACCATAACATGTCTTCTTGTTGTCAAACTAATTCAACATTGGAAGATTCAACACGGTTCAATAGCAAAGCTTACAAGAAACTTGCTAAGGCGAATTTTGAAGGAGCTCATACGAAAAAAGGAATAAAACCTTGACGGTGAACAGTGGATAAAATGGGGGGATTAAATTAAATAAATTAGCAAAAGCTGTGTAAATTCAATTTAATTTACGAAAGGCTTTCTTCATCATTGTTCTGATCTCCAACACTGGGGCATTAGTATCTTCTTTTTCCATGTTATTCTCATTCTTAGTTTCACATAATCAAGGTTGACTACTTGTTGATGCTTTCTATCACACAAGTATCAATAGAGTTGCTTTGTAAAAGAAATTTGAGGGTATTTCTCCTAAGGGTTTTTATAGGTCAGTATTTCTTGTAACCATGTGATTTTTCTTTGTAATTTTATTATGTATATCTCACAAAATTAACTAGAAAGCTTCAAAGCAAAGTTTAAATCCATTATGTACAAAAAATTCTCCAATTTCCAAAAGCTTCGCTTGGAGTTTGAAAAGTTTTGAGTGGAAACCGCAAGCCAACAAAGCCAAATGAGCTGTGCATTGTCCAAATGAACAGTGTCGCACATGAGGAATTCCTTCACCTTACAAGTGAAAGGAAAAAGTATTATTAAACTTATGTTTATTTTTGGAAAAGTTCTTGTATTAAGTGATGTTTATTTTGTATAAAAAGTTAGGAAAATTTGTGTGTGATTTGATAAATAAATTTGACTTTAAATTAGTATTTGAGACAAATAAGTTCATCTTTACAAAAGGTAAACTGTATAAGGTGGACTGAATGTGAAAAGTTGTTATTTGTATGAAAGCATGTTTAAACTTAACATTAATAATAATGCTACTGTTTCTACTTATGTTGGCTCTTTTTCTTTCAATGTTTCTGTTAGTAATGTATCATTGTCAAGTTTATGGCATAATCATTTAGGTCATGTTAATTATATAAGAATGCATGATATGGCTAATTCAGATTTAATTCTTGCATTTGATAAAAATCATGATTTGTGTAAAACTTGCATGGTTACTAAAATCACAAGTAATTCATTTCTTAAAATAGAAAGAAACTTTAAATTGTTTGCATTAATACTTACTAATGTTTGTGATTTGCATAGAACACCATCTATTGATGAAAAGAAATATTTTGTGATATTTATAGATGATTTTTTTAGATATTGTCATGTTTATTTGTTGCATTCTAAAGATAAAGTTATGAAAAAGTTTAAAATTTATAAAACTGAAATTTAATTACATTCTGAATCATTTATTAAATGTTTGTGAAGTGATAGAGGAGGTGAAAACTATAATCCTATGTATTTTGAGTCCACCAGTATTATTCATGAAACTACAACTTCGTATGTACCACAACAAAATGATGCAGTAGAATGTAAAAATCAAGTTTCAACAAAAATGATCAATGTTATCCTTTCTAATTTTGGTTTATGAAAGGGGTGTTTGAGCAAAATTTTATTAATCGCTTGTCATATACTAAATAGAGTCTCGCTCAAAAAGAGTAAAATTACTCTTTATGAGTTCTGAAATAAAAAAAAAACCAAACCTTAATTATTTAAGAGTTTAAGGATATTGAGTAATAGTAAAAGTTACAGAATCAAAGAATAAGAAATTGGGTGAAAGTATAATTGAATGTCTATTCATAAGATATGTTGAACATAGTAAGTATATCGTCTCACGGTGACGAAACCCAATGATTTGTATTTTGTTAATTTAGTCATAAAATCAAGGGATGTTACCTTTGATGAGACAATGTTTAATTTAATCCTAACTCCTAAGACTTAAAGAACTAGTAACTGAAAGTGATAAAATTCTAGAAAATAGAAAATCAAATGATGAGGATATTATTGAACCTTGAACAAGTAAAAAAATTAGTAAAGTAAAGACATATGGATATGATTTTCTTATGTACTTAGTAAAAGGTACAAGAGACGAAATTTATGAACATTTATCTTATTGTTTTAATGTAGAAGATAAGGGTGATCCTCAAATTAACTTATAAGGACGTTATTAAATCTACATAAGCAGTTTGAAATACTCAGTGCTTGTTTGGCTTGCCTTTTTTTAACTTATCTGTCTATTAAAAGTAAAAGTTAGGTTAAATAGGATTTTAAAGAAAGCTTTTTAAAAAAAGTAGTTTTTTTTAAAGAATACATTTTTTTTAAAAAAAGCTTAAAGAAAAGCTTCAAATATGAGCTTTCTATTATCTTCTTTTGAAAACACACCAGTGTTTTAGAAAATATCCCTCTCTCTCAATCAATCTCCCTCTCCTCTCCCTCTCTTTGCAAATCACTCATCTCCNCTCCCTCTCTCTGCAAATCACCCTCCACTATTGAAAAATCATAATCTCCCTCTTCTTTATCTCTATCTATAAAGACCACTAGAAAAAAAAAAAAAAAGGCCTAGCAACAAAATAGCAAAATTTAAGATTCTTTTGTTCTTATAAAGATTAAGAGAAAAGAAAATCCAAAATTTAAAACTATATTTAGGTACTATTTAAAAGTTTTCTTTTTTCTTCATAAAAAAATCTAATACTATTACTATTATACAAGTTTAAAAGTTATTCCGTTTATTTATGAATTTATTTGATTTTTAACATCTAAAATCATATATAAACTCAAAACAAAATTGTTTCGCTTTGGTTTATTAGGTGATTGAAAATAATATGAATACCCTTTATGGTAATTTTAACTAAAATTGGAGCTTATATAATTTATTTTACCAAATAGTTTACTGAAAAATTTTAACTTAATTTTAAAAGCTATTATTTTTCATAAAAGCTTCATAATAGCTTTTAAGCTAAAAAAAAAGTTAAGCTAAATAGGCTCTTAGAATAAGTGAAGATGAAAGTATTAAAGATTTTTCTGAGAAGATCATGAAGTTAGTTAATCAGCTTAGGCTACTTGGGGAAGAAATGATTGAGAAGAGGATTGTCAACAAGGTACTGGTGAGTTTGCTAGAAAAATTTGAGTCCAAGATCTCTTCTCTTGAGGATTCAGAGGATATTTCAAAGGTTACCTTGAGTGAGCTTGTAAATGCCTTACAAGCACAGGAACAAAGGAGAGCTTTAAGGCAAGATGAATTTGTTGACAATGCCTTAGTAGCTAAGACTAAGAATCTGAAAATTTGTAACAGTGGCACGAGAAAGAATGACTGAGAAAAAAAAGGACAAAGACAAGAAATCTGGTGATGGTAAGGTTGGGAAGCAAGGATACAAATATCCTCTTTGTCCACGTTACAAGAAAAAAACTCATTCTTCCAAATTTTGTTGGTATAGGCCTAACGTGAAATGTAGGTCTTGTAATCAACTTGGACATGTTGAGAAAGTGTGTAAAAACAAAGCTTCTCACATTGATGAGAACGTTGTAGTTGTAAATCATACTGAGGTTTTTGATGAGTTCCTGTTCATGGGTAGAGAAGCTTGTGAATTAACCAAGAAAAGTGTGTGATTAATTGATAGTGGCTGTTCAAATCACATGACTAGTGATGAGAGTCAATTTACTGCTCCTGATATAAGTTTCAGAGCAAGAGTAGCGATTAGAAATTGAGTCTTTTTGAAGACTCTTGGCACTGGGATAATTGTTGTTGAGACTCAATCATGTAATAAGTATAATTTAAATGTCTACTTTGTTCTTGAAGCTGACTGGAATTTGCTAAGTGTTGGATAACTTACTAAAAGTCTTTATGCTCTTTTATTCAAGGACAAATATTGCACAATATTTGATCCAAAGGGAGATCAGTTGTTGACTGTAGAGATGAAGAACAAATGCTATCCAATTAACTGGAAGAATACATGTCATAAAGCCCTTTACAGTTCTGTTGTTGATTCTAAATTGTGGCATAAAAGGATGGGGCATATTAATTATGAGTCGTTGTAGAAAATGGCCTCACAAGAGCTTGTTGAAGGTTTGTCTAATATTACAAAGTTTGAACATATGTGTGGGACTTGTTGGTTTGGTAAGCAAAGTATACTTCCATTCCCAAAATAAAGGAAATGGAAAGCAACTTAGAAATTGTAACTTATTCACACAACTTTGAGAGGTCCAATGAAAACTTCATCTCTTAGTGGTAGTAGATTCTATCTCACTCCATTAACAATGTGTCCAGGTATAGCTGGATATATTTTCTTCAACTCAAGTCTGATGCCTTGAAAAGCTTTACTAAGTTTAAAAACTTAGTTGAAAACCAAGTGAACTTGACTATTAATCCTCTAAAAATTGACAATGGTAAGGAATATACAACTAGGGAATTTGAATATTACTTATCTTAGATTGGTATAACATATCAGCTTATAGTGTCTTACAGTCCACAACAAAATGGGACACTGATGGAGATGGCAAGGTATCTGTTATTCTAGAAAAGTTTTTCCTAAGTTCTTCTGGTCAGAAATTGTTAACACAACTAATTATCTGCTAAATTTGATATATACTAGATCATTAGCTTATAAGACTCCTTATGAGGCCTGGTTTGGAATCAAACCATTTGTTTCACATTTGAGAATATTTGGTTGTATGTGTTATGCAAAGATATTAGATGAAAAGAAAACAAAACTTGATGAGAAAAGTCTGTTAACCATTCATGTTGGCTATAGTGATGTTTCAAAAAGGTACAAGTTGTATAATATTGAGACTAAGAAGATTTTTATCAGTAGAGACACCAAGTTTGATGAAAAATCGAAATAGAATTGGGAGATATTGACAGTGGAGATTTATGAAAACTTGAATCAGATTAATGATCAAGTTATGAATGAAGTTCATCAAAAGGAAAACATTGAAGATAAAAATCTTACAGTGAGAGGTACAAGGTCTTTACAGGACGTATATGCAAGGTGTAATATAGCTATCATTAAACCTACAACCTTTAATGAAGCTGTAAAAAATAACAAATGGATGCAGACTATGCAAAATGAAATGAAAATGATTAGGAAGAATGGTACCTGGATCTTGGTAGATAAACCATTTGATCAACACATCATTGGGGTGAAATAGATCTATAAAACAAAGCTTAATGTTGATGGATCAATTAACAAATTTAAAGCAAGACTTGTAGTAAAGAGATACTCTTAAATCTATGGTATTGACTATTAGGAAACCTTTGCACCAGTAAAGAAATACTCTTAAACCTTTGCACTATTAGGAAACACAATCAAATTACTTACTGCTTTGGCAACTTAAGAAGGTTGGAAGATCTGCCATCTTGATGTCAAGTCAACCTTTCTCAATGGATATCTCACTGAAGATATTTATATTCAGCCACTAGAAGGCTTCATTAGTCTAGCAACATAAGAGAAACTCTGCAAGCTTGTTCAAAGCTCTATATGGACTGAAATAGGCTTATAGAGTATGATCAAATTAACTGTTTTCTCACTTCAAAAGGTTTTTAAAGGAGTGCTAATGAACCTACTCTGTATGTTTACAACTTTAATGATTCAATTAAGTTGATTATATCTTTATATGTTGATGATTTGTTAATTATTGGTTCAGATGAGTGTTTTAAATGATTTCAAAACTTAATTGATGAGAGAGTTTGAAATTCAAACTTGGGGGAAATGCATTACTTCCTTGGCGTACAATTCATTTAAGATTTAGATTACATTTGCATACATCAGAGTAAATATGCAAATGAGTTACTGAAAAAGTTTGACATGGAGAACAATGAAGCAATTGAGACTTTACTAGCTTCAAACTGTAAATTGAGCAAGGAAGATGAGGCTCCTAAAGCTATAAGCTCAACATATAGAAATATCATTGGTAGTTTTTTGTATTTGACAACTTCAAGGCCAAACATTATGTTTACTGCAAGTTTGCTATCTCAATTTCAGTAGAATCCATTTTAGAATCATTACGCAGTTGCTAAATGTGTACTAACATACATCAAAGGCAAAATTGAGTATGGCTTGAAGTTTGAAAGGAAAGAGAGTAATGAAGAGATTGGTTATTGTGATAGTTTAGGCTAGTAGTGTTAATGATTCCAAAGCATAATTGGCTACGTTTTCACATTTGGGAGTGCTTTTTTTTCTTGGAATTCTAAAAAGTAGAAAATGGTAGCTCGATCCTCTATTGAGGTTGAATATATAGCAACAACAACAATTACAAATCAAGCTATTTGGATTTAGGAAGATTTTGTTTGATTTGAGGTTTAATCAAAAATGAGGGAACTACTATATTCATTGATAATCAGTCTGTAATCTCAATTGCAAAAAATCCAATTCAACACGATAAAACCAAGCATAGTAAAGTCAAATTTCATTCAATCAGAGAGCTGTTAAAGATGAGGAAATTTCAGCTTAGCATTGCAGTATTGATGATCAGATTACTAACATATTCACTAAAGGCTTGAACAAGAAAACGTTCATTCTTTTGAGGACCAAGTTGGGTGTGTGCAAAACAAAACCTAAGAAGGTGTGTTGAAGGGTCGAGTTTGGTTCTTGTGTCAAAGCTTCACTCTGGTTCTTTAATGGAGTTTCGTGGGAAAGGTATTTTGAAAGAAGAAGGAAGAAAAGCACGTGTTGTTACAAGTGTCCCATTTAAATAGTGTTACTGTTTAATTTCTTTTGTAATGTCATTTTATATTTACTTTTTTAACTTATCGCGCACCCAAGCATTTGGTTAATTGGTTGGTGTATGAGCTCTCTTCTTAAAGAGTAGGGTTCAAATATCCCTTCCCTCAATTCCAAAAAAAAATCACTGTATTTTTATTTTGGTAAAATATACTGATCCCTCCTAAGTTTTGACAATAATTCCACGTTGGTCATTAGTATTCAAAATAGATAGTTTGCCTCAAATGTATAAACGACGTTAACGAGCAAACGTGAAATATCTAAAATACTCTTATTCTTTCTCCATTATATTCCTTTCTCTTAAGCCGACCGGCAAAGCTCCTTTACGTCGATCGTGAGAATGCTAGATTATACCCTTCCAGCGTTCCCTGCCCTCGCAAGAATGCCCGATCTGGCACTCTTCGACCATATTTGGCCATGAAAGCTCTAAATCTAGCGTTTCCATGGTTGGATCTAGTCAGGGAGTGCTAGATTGAACCTTTCCAACACGATCGCTCTCGCCAACGCTCCCTAGTGTTGTGAGAATGCCAAATTTGGTGCTTCCTAGTTGGCCAGATCTAGCATTCTCGCTACCGGATTTGGTCAAGGAACGTTCGATCCAACATTCTTGCCGCTAGATCAGTCAGGAAACATTCAATCAACACTTGCTATGTCGTAAGCCATTGTTGTAGCCATTGTCGTCGTTTGTCATTGTCGTTGTCCATGGTGGAGAAAATTTAGTGAAAGAATGCTTAGGTAGAGGGAGAAAGAAATCGTAAAAATGAAAAAAATTGTATTTTATATAATAGTAATTTTAAAATTAATAAATGATAAAAAAATTTTAAAAATATTATCACACTATCAATCTAACGAAATCATTGATGATTGACTAACGGTAGGACTTATATATCTAATGAAAAATATTCTTTTAAAATTGATTGTTTATTTTTAAATATTAATAAACTCGTGTAAAATTATGATAAAATCTTAATAAGATTAAGGTATTTTACCTTTTATCTTTTATTACTGGTCGTTAGCATTATACCTGTCAAAATGAGCTTGAATCATTGGGTCGGTCTATTTTTTATTTAATATGAGATAGGCTGGGTTTGAAAATTTATGCCCATATTAAAACCGGGCCTAGATGGACCAGCTCACCAAATTAGTGGGTTGAGGTGGGTTGGGGCGGGCCAACCCTATGGGCTAAAAAAATTAATAATTTTAATTAATTTAATAATTTTATATATTTAACTATATAAAATTAATAATTTAGTTACTAATAATATTACTTATTTTATATATTTCAATGTGCTTAATCTTTACTTATCAAATTAATAATTTTAATTTATAAATTAAATCATAAAATAATTTATTAATAAAAAATTTATTAAGTAAAATTATAAAAATAATTTTTTTTGTAAAAAAAAAAAAATAGACTGACTCAACCCAATTCATGAATTAACAAGAGATGGGCTGAGTTGAGATTTTGATAATCCATATAAAAAATGAATTGATTCGATCTAATTCATATTTTTTTAACGCACAAGGATATGGTAGCTCATATTGACAGCTCTAATTAGCATTTTCTATTTCTTTGATTGTAAAAGTCGAGCTGCCAGCATGTGTCCAATTGTTATTGGCTGCTTGAATGCTTGGTGTTGAAATCGCTGTTGGGTCTTGGTAATTGAATGAATGGCCAAGTGTTATGTTTCTATTGGCTTTCTTCTTATTCTTCTGCATCTGTAGGCAGACTATTTTAAATGCCGTACTGCACCTTTTTTCTTGATTGCACCTTTTTTCTTGATTGTCCATTTTTCTCTTTCTTCCACTACTTTCTTCTTCCTTTGAGCTTGAATATTTTGCAGCTGTTCATCTTTTTTTTCCAGAAAATTCAACATATATCAACGTCAAATTGACTTTCATGAGTACAGTTTGAGCTCCACTGATATATTTACTTGTGAAGTTCATATTATTCAAGGTTTATTATCTAAATGATACTGGACTAATATCCCACGTATAAAGGCTTTTTTATAGCAGGTTTATTTGTTGAGTTTGTTCCCACTTGTTTTATCAAATTATATAATTAGTTCTTGTATTTTATAAAAAAAAAAAAGATTCAATTTTTATATGATAATTTATGTAAATTGAGTCATTGTATTTTTTCAATCTATTAATTTTAATATCTAATTCTAACTCTGTTAAATTTTTATCATTAATTATGTTGACATGACATTTTTATCAAATTGACGTAATATTTACTGTTGACGTAACATTAATTATGTGATGATGTGATATTGATTATGCTGATACAGTAAAAATATTGACATGATAATTATCACGTGACATATATTAAAAAATCAATCAGGCAAGCAAAATCAACATTCACTGTTTAGAAAATGGCATTAGATAAATCGTCAATTCGAAGGAAAAACAAATAAAAATTTGGATGCAAGAAATCTCAAACATATACAAAAATATATTTTTCTTTTTCAAAACAATAATTAAAGGGAATTACAATTCCTTTTTTAGCCCGAAATAAGAAATATTACAAAATTTAGATCAAATTGAAAAACAGGAAAGTGGTTATATCTAATCAAAGTTTTTTCTCTATTTATCTAAGGAGGCTTGAAACTGTCTTATCTGAAGGGACTTGAAAAATGAATTGGGATTGGGATTTTAGAGAAGGAAAAAGAAAAAGGAGATTTTTTCTATTTTTGTGTTATCTTTGTCAGAAAGAGGTTCCCTTTCTCCAGAGTACTTCGAAAATCATGAAAGGGAAACGCATCTGTTATCCTTATAAAAGCCATTCCAACGGGCAAGAAAAATGAAGCAAAGCTTGTAAAGAAGGACACCAGAGGCAATAAAGGGCTTGATAAATCAATCAATCAAATTATTAAGTTGTTTGGCAATATATCCAATGTGCTTGCTAGTTTTGCTTTTTGAGCCAGCAATTGATTCTACTTTGACCATGCCTTCAGCTAAAGATTGGTGGAAGGGTTTAGGTTGAAGCAAAAGATTCTCTAAACTTCAAGCCTATGGGTATGGCTCTGATTTCTTGCCAACAGAAGATGTGAACATGGCTCTCATAGGCAATTGGTTCTGTGTGAAGGTCTTTTGCAGCCATCCTGATTTTGTTGTTGTTACAAGCGTTGGGTTGTGTCTCCTCTTGCTAGGAGACTTTTGTATGGATTCCTGTATTTGCAATGAAATTACTCTTACTTCAAAAAAAAAAAAAACACTGAAGGATTGAATTAGTTTATTAATATTTGTACCGTTTCAACAAGCTATTTGTAACATTTATTTTTTATTTAGAAGTAATTAAAATTTTAATTTCAAAATTTTTTTTAACAATTGTTATATCAATATTTTTGCCACATCAACATGTGCTATGTTAGTAGTTTCGTCATATTAGCATATAGTTAATGTCATGTCAATAAAAAATATCACATCAATTGATTAAAGTATTACGTCAATATATTTAATAGAGAAAATTTAAAAATTTGGAGTTAAAAAGTGAAATTAACAAATTAAAAAAATATAAAGACTCAATTTATAAAAATTATCATTTAAGAACTAAATCTATATTTTTTATAAAGTATAGAAATTAATTGCATAATTTAACTTTTTTTTCTGTTGTCTTTCTTTATTGAGAAAGAAAATAAAGCAAGAAAAATTTTGGTTTTCCTTTTGTCGTTTTTTATTTGGGTTTGAATCTAATGCTCAATTTATTTTGTCTTAATTCCATGGTGCTTTTCCCTGTCATATTATTCAATTGTTTATCCAAAATATAACGGGAAAACAATGGATCAATTAGTGCTTATAAGAAAATTAAAAATGAATCAAAGATTTGCTGAAACCACAAGAATTAACAATAGCAGCAATGAACCAAAGGTTTAATTTCTTTTTCATATATATAATATATACGTTGATAATCATACATTTAAAGAGCACTTCAAAAGAATGAGTTAAAATCAATTACATCTCTAAGAATCATAAAACAAATAACAAATACCTTGTTAAGAAATCAAGAAATAGCCAAATCACTTGTCCCTCTTCTCATTGTTCTTAGCCCTCATCCGATTGCCCCAGGATATTTCCTTTTGTTCCATACGGTAGCTGGACCTCCTTTTTAACTCTTGAATTTGTTCCTGCCACCTGATTCTCGAATAGTGATCTGCAAAATCGGCCCTGAATTTTCCTTCAAAATTCCTGGAACTCAATATGCAGTCATACTCTTCACGCAACACAGGATCTGACAGGGTCTTATAAGCCGCATGCAATTGAACAAACATCCTCGTTGATTCATCTTTCTTGAAAGGATGACATACGTCAGGGTGATGTTGAAGACCCATGGTTCTGTAAGCTTTCTTTATCTCATCAATGCTTGCCTGGTTCGAGTTCAGAGAAAGAACCTTATAGAAGTTGGTGCTCTGATCCTTTTCACAAGCTCTGCAGGAAAAAGCAGTCAAGATGGGTTTCCCTTGAGGTTTATGAGATCTTACATGGGAAAGAAATGGTTTGGCATCGCTCAGGCTTGAAGCGAAGGAACAATTCATGGCAATGACCCAAATGTGGAATAGACAAGAACTGAAATGTGTACACAGCCCACGGGTGGGTAGTTCAAGGCTTCAAGCAAAGTCAATGCATAAGGATATGTATATATAGTAAGGAATGTAACATTTATGCGACAGTTTGAACCAGTTTGAACACTGCTCTTAAATATACTTTTGCCGCAAGAAAACAAACCGGTGACTCCAAAGTTTAACGCGTTTTCTTCATGGTGAGCATTGGAATTTTTTTCCTTAATCCGCATTTGGTCAACCCTGAATTGTTTTTAACTAAAAAGAACTGCTGGCTCTTTGTGGCCGGAACATGTTTTACATTGTTTAATTTCTACTTTACTAGCTATCTAGAAGCCAAGTTGAACTTAATTTGACGCTAATTTGGATACGTAATTAAATGTATCTAGTTATTCATACTGAAATATAGAGTAAAGTTTTGTTCCCAGTGGCCAGCTACCTATGAAAATAAGTTGGGAACTGGTTATTTGCGAAATAAAATGCTGCTTGCCTATTCCATTAATAGACTTTACTTTATCGGTATATGAGGTGAACACAAAGTTCGTGCTCCACCTGTGCAAGAAATTCTTAGCTTCTTTTAGGTACCAAAATTTGTTGTTGTCTTTTTAACATGGAATAATGTATATTATATTCACAAGTTTCTGAGCGGATGTTATGCATACAGTTCTTGCCACAGGATATACATAGGATTACCTACCAGAGGATGCAGGACCGAGTTCTCCCAAAGCAACAATCATTAAGAGTCAACAGAGTCCTTATTGGGTCAAAATGTATCATATTTAGCGCAGAAATAAATGACTACTTGGTTGATTCCTAAAACATGGAAGTGGTGACCCTCTATATCTTTTTGGACGACACTACCAAAGTGACCAAATTTTCAAATTGCCGGCCTGTATCTAGTCAGACCCTTCTCAAATGACCAAATTTTCAACCTTTTCACCTAGTTGTTTTTGCTATAGAGTATGAAAATAACGAATAGAAATCATCTCATTCTTCTTAGTCATTTCTTTCAAATAACTTTCAAGGAAGTACGTACAGTCTGCATACTCTTAATATGTATAATAATCCATATCGACTTGAGGAACCTTCGTGGGATCAGCGACGAGAGCCCAGCTAGTCATTCCGCGTACACTCCATCAACAGAAACCCAAGTAAGAAGCGCGGTTTCTTTAGTGTCAGTATCACCAACTGATGCAGATGAAATTTTTTTCCAAGGAATGGTGGGATTCTAGGGTCACGGACAGGATGATAGTACTGAGGTTTTATCAGTGGTAGGATAATATCTGGCGGGTGCGTGTGTTTTGAATCTCATCCAACGGATATTGAGGAATCTTAGCCATATCATATGTATGATATATTCACGAGGCGATTTTTGTACCTATAGAAATGGATTATCACTCACTTTTCATGTTATAAATCTTTTGGGTTCAGCTTGAAGCCTCTTAACTAATGATATAGAAGCCTTCGTGAGAGTACTATCACGTGTGTTTTGTTACGATGTATCATGGTAATAAGACGCAAACAGGAATGTATAAAGACTCTCTAAATTGAAATGGGCATCAAGGAATGACCAAAGCCCAAAAGAGCTTTAAGGAGGAGGTTCTAGGCTGTATATAGCAAATGATCATCTTACTCAACAGGTTACCCTATACTATTCAGGAAAGGTGAGGCCTTGAACATATAAGAATAATCTATTAAAGTTCAGTAGAAACCTGAGGAGATTTTGAATGTACACAAGATGAGACGACATAATGAATCCAAATGCAAAAATATTTGATTAAAAACTAAGAGATCTAAATTTGAAAAATCCAAATTCAAAGTGATCTAAGCAAGAAATAATTTTAACCCAAAATGACTCAAATTTGAGATTTATTCAACTTAAACTTATCATAACTTATAATATCAAAACACTAAAATAATCAAATTTGTAATTAAATGATTATTGTTTGTAAAATCTAAAATTTAATTACTTCATCCAAACCCGATCCCTATTCAAGATAACCCAGTCTAAAAATCACCCTAATCCAAATCAGAAATGAGCCAAATACAAAACAACTGAACCTTCATTACATGAATCCACCCCGTTTGCCACCACCTCTAATCATACTCTGGTCAAAGCATGCGAGAGTTGGCCGGTATCCGAATCCCCAAATCCCAAAAGCCAGTTTAGTGTGGTTTACAAGGTTATTCGAATATTGATTATAATTATGGCAGGCAGGCAGGAATGGCTTCGCTGTCTGCTTCTTCGTGAGAATTCAACGGCTGGTTTGAGGTTAGATGAGAACATGAGGATGCAGGCTCTATTTTAGATGCCTGTCCCAAGTTAGAGGATCACTGGCACTGCCACTCCACATTTATTATTCCACCATTTAGTATGTTTTCTCTTAGAAAAATTAAATGCATAATATTCCTTGAGAGTAAGTTAGAACAGAATTCCATTACCAGCCCATCGAAGGCTTCGTGCAACTGGGCCAAGGTGGTGAAACCTCTTGTCATTTCAATACGCCGCCACCAACAATGGTGCATTGAATAAGCCGTAGATGCTAGCGTTTTGTTTTAGGCTGTCAACATCTCACAGTCTCCTCTGATTGCGGCCGAAGGGTTGAGAACGTCAATTTTTTCACAACCAAAAAACCAACAAAATCTCTTTGCACAAAGGAAGGTTCGAGCATTGCCCGTAGACAAAGAAAAGCAGTCAAAACCTGTACCAACATGAAAACCCCATATGGAAAATGATGCTGCTGCTGCTGCAGTCTTAAACACCCAATGAGTTCATGTTACAGAACATTTTGGTTTTAAGCCCTAACCAACAGTACTGTTAATTAAACCTATTCAATTAGAAATATAAATGGTAAACAAATAGAATACTAGTAAATATTGAACTAATGATGGTCCAAAGCTCACACAAAGTTTCCAGTAACCCACAAAATGAATGCTATCTACTACCCCAGTCACACATGAAGACAAAAGGGAGGATAATCCCCAAGAACAAACTAAACATCAAAATGGTCTCTCATATGATACCTCTCCCTCCGCTCATGTTATCACTAACATTTAATTCAGTAGCCAGAGACTAACATAAATATGAGGCCTAAAACAAGAGATCCAATTGAAACAGAAAGCACCGGAGAGCCTGAGCTACCGGGAGCTGGCGCCGGAGCTACCTCATTTGCTCCTTGAAATGTGGTGGGCGCACCTGCTGTTGCACCTACAAATTTGGCACAAGGTTTGTTTAATGCTTTAGTAAAACCAGGGCCATCAAAAGAAACCTGAGAAGATACGCTTGTTAAATTGAAGGGGTGACTGTTTTAGTTCTGAAGGGAATGTTGCACAAGAGATTTATTTTAGAATTAGGATTGAAGTTGGATTTACCATTCTGTGAGATTTATTAAAAAGGAAAATGATGTAAAAAATTCAAACAAAGAGAGAAACAACAGCCGGATATCTCTGTCCAGATAAGGATCAGATTTATCAGAACATACCTGGCGCACCGGCAGGAGCCAGAGATACTGCCAAAAACAAAACCCACATTATTAAACATCAGTCCTAAAACCCAAAATATATTCTTTAATTTTACTCGTTAATGAATGACATGAAAATGGATGCTTCATTTCTTCTCCCAAAAAATTCTAGAAAAATAAATTATAACACATGATACTCAACTTTTCCGTTTGCCAAAAAGGAAGATTTACAACCAAAAATGACAGGGGAGCAGAGGTTTTGCCCATGGAAATGACACATTTTACCCAAATAAACCAATAGGAGCTCTGCAGGGAACTTTTCTTTCTTAATAGGTGTGAATATAATATACCATCGAGACAACCAAAAAGGTTACAACTGTGGTGAAGATTCCCCAATTTGTGTTATAAACAATCAGCAAAACACACCCCTCAAAAACCCCATGCAATTGAAAATTCCCTTCCCAAACAAATTCTTGAACAAAAACTAACCACATTCGCCACCACACTATACGGGGTTGGAAAAAAAAGAAAAGCAAAGAAAATAACAGAAAAGCTAAGTCACTCACTTGCGCAGTTGGTGGCAGAAGGAGCAGAGACTTTGCAAACAGCGGGTAAAGTCATGGCCTTGGTAACATTCAGAGTAACACCCAAAGAAGCACTGCTCTTAAAAGCCTCACACAAACACTCGGCATCTGTTTTCAGCACAGTTTTCAAGCCAGAACAACATGAGCCTTCCGGCTTAGACACCTCACTTCCACTCGACACAAACGACAAACAATCCGCCATGTTCAAGATCAGAGACGAGCAGTCGACAGAGGATGAGGAAGGTGACGGCGCCGCCGCTTGGTGGTGGGCAGCAGAAGCGGCCCAGACTGAGAGAATGGCAATGGTCAAAGCAAGAGAGAATTTTGGTGGTGCCATTGTTGGGAGAGGGAAAAGAGAGGGAGAGGAGAGGCACAGTGGGCTTTGGTTGTACTCAAGTGGGGTAAATGGGAGGTTTTCTGTGTAGTTAAAGTGAAAGTAGAGGGAGGGGGTAGGGGGGATTTATTGGGGGAAGAGAGAGAGAGGCATGTGGGCACACTAGTCGGTGCAATGAGAAGGGGAGGGGTGTACGTGTCATGGTTCCATGATCCAAGTTTTCATACTGTTACTATCATACAAAAGATTTTTTTTTTTTTGAATTTTGAAATTTTTTGTTTTTTTTCAATGTAAATCATTATATTTTTGAAATGATAAAGTCTTCAGTAAAAATACCTGATAAGGATAGAGATTTTTTTTGGTTTTTTATTTAATTTATTATGGTAATAAGAGTTGTACAACTAATATTGAATAGGTAAATTTTTTAAAATAAGGTAAGATGGTGAATTTGAAAACAAATCACTTTTTATTATTTATCTTTTGTAAGCATGAAAAATTTTAAATAAAGAAAAATTATTAAACAATTTTTTATCGCATGATTAATTGGTTTTAATTACATTAAAGATAAAGAAAATTAGTAAACAACTAAACTAAATATGAGTTGTTACAATTTAGTTTCCATTGCCTATTTATGTAGACAGGGGGAGGAGCAATTTCAAATTTACTTTAGTTGATAGAAATATTTTTGCAAAGAATAAAAATTTTGAAATTTTGAAAAGAAAAAAAAGGGAGATGAAAACAAAATATTCACATCACATGGAGCCATGCTAGGCTACTAAGATTCTAGAGAAGGTGTGTTGATAATTGGATACTATCATTTTCCATTGGAGTGAGAAGTGGCAAATAGGGCAGTGTTGAGTGCTGAGTGCTGAGTGCTGAGTGCTGGACCACTCATGTGCATACCCATATAACAAAATTTCCTCCGCATTTTCTTCTTGCTTTTTCCTAGTACAATGTGACCTCACCTAACCAATGTTTTGTACAAATTGGTAGTATAAGGTCAAAAGGAATAACATTTGCCCATTGCTTACTTTTTTATTTTAATAAACTTTTCAAACAAAAAAATTTGTTTATCTTCCAATTTATAAAGTAATTTAATGACTACAACTACTACATCTGTCGAGGACAAATCTATGAAGAAAAGAGGGTTTGAGAATTTTTAACAGCAAGTAATTTATTGTTTTTAGTACTATCAAAAGAGATTGTTATTGTAATGAAAATTGTCTAACAAATAACAAAGATAAAATCTAAAAAATTCAAACAAATAGAAAATTATATGAATTTCAATTTTTTTGTTCTTTCACTATCATGTACACTATGAAAACCTTTCATCACATCCTTGATAAAATAAAATTTATTTTGATAGCTACCATCGCACGTGCACCATTCGTGTTGCTTTGAAGTCTCATATTCTAGACTATACAAACTATTATATAAATTCATCCTCATTAGAACCATATTGTCTTCTGTGACTTTTACCACTCCATTATTAACAGAAAATTCATGTCTTTTAAAGTTTAATAGACTCAATGATATTAGATTCTTATATCTTTTTGGAATATAAACCACACCACTTAAAAAGCATACAATTCTATCAAATATTTTGATTCTCACAACTCCAAGACCCATGACCTTGACAGTTGACTCATCACCCAAAAATTTTCAATCACCTTCTTAGAAGCAAATCAAAATAATCATTCTGAGAGTATACATGAGTGAAACAAGCAGAATCTAAATACCAACCATCATTAGAATATTCATGCATACCTTCAAAAATTGCATAAATAATATCCACAATTATTATCGTTGGTAACAAAAACACATTACTATACTTTCGTCTCATTTTGCAAGACAATTCCTATGAATAAGTGAATATTTCCATACTCTTTTCATCAAAAGCACTAAACCTTGAGGAATCTAAACTTGTCACCTTTAGATCCATTAGGGGTTGACTTGTACTTCTAAACCCTAACCACTAATATCAAGTTAATCAAATCTCTACCCCTTTCTTTACTGTTATTTCAAGCTTCACAAGACATTCATATTACTTGTACTTGCTTCAATGTTATTGTGTCCTTGTAAATCAAAGATTCATACCTCATAGGAGTCTGGAAACGACTAGAGGAACAATAGTACCTTATCTTCTTCCTCCACCTTCATATCAACTTTTTTCAATTGATCGATAATCTCATCGAACTTGTTCATATGCTTCATATGATTTTTATTCTCCTTTTTACATTCAAGTGATACAACTTTTGTCTAAATTAGAACTTGTTGGAAAGACTTTTTGTTAAATAAATTTTCTCTAACTTTACTTACAACTCTATAACAAATTTCTCATCAATAACATGAATAAACATATTTATCTTGATGCAAATTCAAATTCTTCTAGCTCTACCTATTCAACACCCTTTATGCCATCTGATTATCCTTTTTACTTCCTTAGCAACGAACGCATCAAACTTTGTTGTGTTAAAAGATCTTTTGTTCTTCATTATCATTATGTGAAACTAGTCTTAATTGAGAAATTTATAGAACTAGTTATTATCGACGTTCTTATTAAATGTTGATGCATTTAATCCAAATTTTTGATATCAATTTGTCATGAAAATTGCTAAAAAAAAAAACAAAGAAATTCTGGAATCTTTATTAATATTAAATTAGTTCCTTTGTTCTTTTCTTTTGTTCTATATTGACAGTATAGCTTTTAGTGGATTGAGAATTGAATGTGCTTTATTTGTCGTTTCAGCAGCAGATTTATGCCGAAACTGAAGCTCTAAACTAAGCATTTTGACTCGAAAAGAAGAATAAAGGCAAGAGCTTATCCCCATTTTCACTTTTGGACGCAACACTTCATTATCAAAATGGTAAATACATAGGTATTCTAACACGTATCTTAGGTTGTCGAGATTTATAAGTAAATATATCTACAAATAAAAAAACAAATATACACGTAAAATAAATAAAAATGTGTTCATATCCTGGATGTAAAAGAAACAAAAATATACAAGTTGACCAGATAATAACTAATTTAAAATTTTATATGAATCATGATTAAAAAGTAATTATAAAAATAATTATATTATATATATATTAAATTTTATATCTATAATAATAAAATAGTTAAAAATTAAAAAGTGATGACCTTCTTCTTTGTGTCCGTCCCGATTCAACTGTTTTACTAAAGTTGAATATTAAAATTTTAAACAAATTTGACAGTCACCCTGCCATCTGTGAAATGCCGTTGGAATCATTTGGTGATGCTTTGCTTAATTAATGTGATGGGGTCCATCAGCATTGCATGCAGCAAGGTGTCTCTCTCCAATTTCCAAAAGCATTTCGCATGGAGTTTGAAAAGTTTTGAGTGGAAACCGCAAGCCAAAAAGGCCAAATGAGCTGTGCATTGGCTTACATGATTACAGCAACTTGCCATCTTGATTTCTACATTAAATATTTCAAAACTTTTGTGATCCCCTTTTTCGTTTATAGTAATTAATTTAATAACTGCTATATATATATATATATATATATATATATATATATATANTTAATTAATTAATATATATATATATATATATATATATATATATATATATATATATTAGTTGCATTAGTCTTTTGCCTTTGTGGGTCTCCTAGAATTGCTCTATCTCTCATATTCATTGTCATCGTGAATCATTGGTGTGATCGGTTGCAAGTGAAGTTGACCTATGACCTAATTCATTCTCTCGATGTAACGCCACACAAATGTTAAACCAAGCCAACCATTGGAACTTCACATCCTAAATTTGGTAATTATGATATTAATTTGATCAAAGAGATTTACGTTGGGAAGTGAAAAGGATAATATAGGATAAGTGCAAATTGGGCACTGAACTTTTGACTTCTTAAATGATGATTTTAGTTCAAATCCTTCTTCCACAAACTGTAAATTAACAAAGAAAAATTAAAAACAACAAAGAAACTCATTCTGCTTTATCTCACTGATCTCCACATATTCTCTTGGGACTTTTGGCAATGGAAATGCTTTTCTTGTTGCAGTATGATGAAACAAAGCTTTCTCTTTCCGCCTGTGGCATGCATGCCAACCAGAAGATATGATTCCAGATGCTTGGGATGGCATGTTTAAGGGGGACCCAAACCAAGGAAAAAGACTGGCCTCTTTATTTAGTACGTACAATGGACTTTGTTTTAAAGCAGCGGGGAATCGATTTTCTTTGAGAATGTCCATGTTTTAGGGGTAAAAGGAAAAAGAAGAACAATTTTTCACTTGCAAAAAGTGGTGGATTTATTTCAAGTAATGGTGGGATATTATCATATTAGTCAAACAAATCATACAAGTTGTCTTCAAGCCAGTTGAGTTTTGAAATTTTGTCGATGCTTCCCCTCCACCATTGTTATAATTTTGGCTGGGAAACATCATTTATAAGCCCCCCATTCATCCACCAAATTAGGCTTTGTTGGGTGGTGGGGTGTACGGCTTTAGCTCACAGCGTATTCTTCTTTATTTTTTCTATAACCAATATTAGTGTTCCATCCAACAATAATGGAGGATACATATTTCTTAGAATTTGAATCATTCCAACTTAAAACTTGTTCCTTGAAAGGAGAAGATGTAATGTAAGTCAGTTTCACAAAGTGACCAATGCCCTGTAACAGAAAGTTGGTGGAAATCTTTCCTTCTTTTTGGGATCAGATTATAAAAGGAAAGGAGTGAGAAACCATGGAGGAACCTAATTTTCCAATTGGTTCTGCAACTTGATAGCCAAAGAGGAGGTGGGGAAAGAACTCTTGGTAGGGAGTAATCCCGAATTGTGGAATCGTGCCCAATAATTTAACCACAAGGCAAGGAATTCGATACCAGATTGAACTTTCACTAGTGGAGTCGAAGGCTCAATGCCAACTTTTATTCCTGCACCCAAGATTTTATAACGCTTCCTCTTAACTATTTCTTGCTTTGCCTCGACATGTCAATATCTATTTTTCAAGTTTCTAGTTTGACAGATTATGAATCAATCCTTATTCGTGATTACTTATATTCAAAGACTTCAATTTAGGATCTTGGATGATAATAAGTTGATAATGACTTTGTAATCTAATTCCGATTGTGTGCTTTGAAGGAAAATAGGTTCTTCGATTAAGTACAAAAATAATTGAATAGTCTAAGAACTCTAATGATATGTGTTCTCAATTTGGCTAAAGGGAAAATAGCTCAAATCAGCTTTGTCCCTGAATCTGGTTATTGTTTGCTATTTCAACCCGAACAAATTTCCTGCTGAAATATACCACGAATTCATGATCATATCATCATTGTTTCTGCAAGCAAAAAGGGTCATCAAAGGATTCTGGATGACCCCAATATGATTAAACTGTAAGAAGTTGCAAAGTAACTCAGACCAAGATTTATGCGGCTTCCGATAAGTATCTTACATCACTTCTGATAAACAACTTATTTTCCAATGTGATTGGCCGCGCAGCAAGCTCTATCCAACTTGCTTAAATACAAACCTGTGCTATCAGCTTAAAATATCTGCCTTTCGGTTCTAGAGATGCAGTTAGTCGCCATATGCCTGTATTTCAATGGTTACGATGCACTGGTTGAAGGTGCCAGGGTAACAGGAGTTGTGCTCAACCCCTTTAGTGCAGCGGCACCAAAGTTCAATAATTGTGTTAGCAAACAGCTAGTAACGACATTAATTCAGACCGGTCCATGCCCCGTAGGAATGGCTATCTTAGCTCCTTCGACAAGAAAGCAACTAGAAAGAAATGAAGGATGCGTAAGGACCTTATCCCTAACAATATGATTAACTCCATTTGGTAAATTGCAAAAACATGAGCCAATCACTTCAGAAGACCCACATTGATGGCACACCGACATGCATGGATGTCTTGTGTAACAAAACACATTTGGTACAAGGCAATGCATGTGCAGGAAAGGTTGTTTATTATCTAATAGTTTGCTAGTTGTTGGTGAGATAGAGCTGCTGGATCCTGCTTGTCGTTACTTCAGGCAGAGAAGTTGTGGATCTATTGAGAGACCAGAGATGATGGCAGTATATGAGAAATTCACTCAAAAGAGAAGATAATTAATAGCGTATTCACAATTGTAATTCATCTGCGCAAAAAGCAATCTCCTTCCATAGCCAGAGGGACTATCATCACGAGGAAATGACCTGTAGTACAGCATTTCATAAAAGAAAATCTTCATAACTATTTAACCAAAAGAAGAAAATAGTGCCTCTCTGCTGGCCTGAAATTTTAACTCTTACTTCAAACCTCAACTCAATGAGCTTCAGCACCTGCCCGGTGTGTTTTATGTTTTCAGTCAAGCTCAGATACACAACTTCAAGCATGATTCAAATTCAAATAATTTGTCAAGGCCACTGAATCACCAAATTAACCCTTTGAGACCCAAACTGCTACAATAACTACACCAATATCCAAGTCTAACTAATATGGAGTGGACAATCCCACAGGTTTGCTATGAATTAAAACATCTTGATAAATTAAACATGGTTTAACTGAAGAACTTGTACTGCTGTCTCACCATGACATGTAATGATAAATGAACCAAAAATAGTTAACACTGCTACTATATGAAGATACTTTCCCCCTAAGAATGAGGTCAATGATCTTCTGATAAATTTATTAAATTAACAGGAATCACAAGAATGGCAAGATAGAATCCTTAATGGGCAAATAAGGGTTCGCTTTTGAAAACCTTAGGCTGGCAACAGTCAGCCATATTTCTTTATAATGATTTTATAACTCATCTTAAATGACTGGCTATTATACATATGTAAATTCCCACATGATACAGCTCAAATTTAAACCGGGGCAAAGAGACCAAACTTACTGTACATGGTTGCTGAATCGCCTTTTCACCAATGACACAATAACAGTCACGTCATCTAGCTTGCCACCCCTATATCCCACATATCCAGCTGCCTGAGCTTCATCTGCAAATGGACTCCTAACAGATGATAGCTGACCAAGCTCTTGCGCTCTGGTTGCCAAGAGTTTTGCTATTTCCTGCAATACAAATGCACTTACACCCAAAGAAAAGGCATCTATAAAGACAGTGAGTTTTACAAAGATTAAAACACCAGCTTTTATTATCATAAAAAAAAAAAACACCAGCTTTTATTAGAAAACTAATTAGCTGTAATTGTTTGGGATTGAGACCAGAATTTTACTTTAATAGTCAATTAGTTGATGTTATACAGCAATATTTTGGGTGGACCATAGTCAAAAAGGAAAGCTCATTGTTGCAACAACCATTTTGAATTTGCTGCTCAAATCTAGTGCAAGCCATGAAAGAAATGTAGGATTACTATGTGCATAACACCGGATTTTATCATATCAAGCACATAACATATTGCATTTCACTATTTGGGAAAAGAAATGGAAATGTAACAACACTGATAAGCACCTGAGGCCTCAAACTCTCTTGCAATGATTTGACGACAATTGAAGTTATATCTTGCTCAAATAAATTATCAAAAAGTCCATCAGTTGCAGTGACAATTACATCACCTTCATTCAAATCAATTCTGTAAACCTGGAAGAAACCAGCAGCCATTGTGTCACAGATTGAACCATTTTTTTTCATTTTAAGAGGAGGGGGGAAGGGGGGGTGGGGGGTGGAGGGAAGGCAAACCTTTAACCTTCCACTTTGTAACATAAATGAAATTCAACAGATGTTTGATAGGATGTGGTGTTGTTCAAATCAGCATTTCAAAGATCAGGGTCTAGGGTTTAGAAATGGAATAATAAAGAAGTTATAAGTATGTATTAGAAATGTAATTCAAACCATCATACCTCCACAAAGTCAGAGGGATTGTCTCCTCTTTTAATCTGTAAGGGAAAATTGAACTCATAAACCATCGGAGAAGACCTCTTAAATACAGCGCCGTTTCTTATAATTATAAAGCCTGAATCACCAATATAGGCCACATGGAGAGCCTGTAGATTCAAATTGTCAACACAGAGGTATTGCTTTCAAAGCATGAGTCGCAAAAGGGAGAACCAAGTACATTTTCAGCTCTTTTTTTCCCTTGATAAAAACCGCGCCATTAAATCATTGGGAAAATACAATCTATTTGTCCGGGAAAAATAAATTTGACTTCCCAACAGTCAGCATTAAACCTCGGTCCATGCATATTTTGGTGAACAGAACTTTTATTCATTTGGTTATATTTACATTTAAGTGATTAAGTGACTCTCTTATTCATACAAAATTACACATAATATAAGCAAAATATTAAATGTATACAATGTATGGGTGAGCATTATAAACTTGTGGAAGTATGTTGCCATTAGATCCAACCCTAATACAAGCAACTCTTTGTTTCAATCTCACTAGTGCAGACCCTATCTGTTTGTTCGACAATTGAAAAGAAAGCATGACGATTTTTATTTTAGATTATTATTTTATAATATATTATTAATTCCAGGAAGCTATCTGATGAAGAAATCATCATACATAGATATAAGACTCCCAAAAAGAATTCAAATGTTTGTTAACCGGCTAGCCTTGCACTTCATGCAGACTACAAGAAGTTCAGGGAAAAGAAAATTTATAGAAAATTATGGGGCTTATTCAAGATCTAGAGCAATCGAGATTTATCAAATGATGAGTCTATTTCTATATTCATTAAGTTACAATGCCTATAGTGAAGTATATTAGGTTTTCTCAAGTTTCTTGACTCAAGGCTCATTTATAAATCCCAGATTTGGTTGAATTTGGAGGTTATTGTGTTGGTTGGTCTGTGAGACTTAGTTTGATTGGGATTCTGTTGTATGTTCTCCTATAGTAACTGAGAAAGTATAAAAAAAGGGGCACCTTTAGGCAATTTGCATAGAAGAAAAGCATCTCAAGTTAAATGACAACATACCTGATCATCAAAGTAAGCAACCAAAGCGGTAGATGAACCACAAGATTGAGTATTTGCAGCACCTCTGTTAAGGACCTCTACTGGGTCAGTTATTGGAACTCCATTTCTATCAGACACGATTTTTTCACAGTTTTCCATAAGTTCTTTTGCATGTAATCCAACACTAATCCCTGAAGAATAAAATATCAAACAAATAATTCAGCCCAGATGTGGCAAAACCTATGATGACATTTATTCTATTTATAAGTATGCTGCCAGAGATTCAACAATTGGTACAATATATATCTGCAAAGTTTCTAAAGGGAATGTAAATTTGGTATGTATTGAAGCAATTCTGTCCTAGTTTGCAAATACAAGGACAAAAAGGCAACATAAACTCATGCTATACAAAGACTCGGCTATGGTGAGAACAAAAGAGGGGAAAACTAAAACAATAATACCTTCAAATGACCACTGACCAACTCCATCAGCAACACCAAGCCATTTCTGGCAAGCTATAAAATAAGCATCCTCTCCACCTGCGAAGGCCTGGAATTATTGCTTTTCGAATTACTCACACAGAATTCTCAAACTCAAGTATATCATGAATCAAAGTGTTCAAGCTACTGACAGCTTTCAAAATTAAATTTTTTGAAGGAAGCATTGGTACATCCAACATTAAGAAAAAGTAACTCTCAGTAATGTGGGAGAGATGCATTTCTAGGAATTATATGGATCAATAATATTAAAATGTCAAACTAGACAAAACCTGATGGTAAATTTAAGTAACAGAGAAGTTTGATTTTGCTTTTATTCAATTTAAGAATAATTCCCAAAAGATTGCATGAAAAAACAACTTTTCTGGCAAATCAAAACAAATAATAGAGAAGGTAAATTTTATGGCCATCATGAAGTACCTTAGTGGGATTTGGCGATAGAGCAGCACCAGAGAATAAGAAAAATCCTGCTGTTGCAATTTCCTCCCTGTTTGCATACATTTACATAAGCAAACATAACAATGGAAGAGAACTCCTCCAAAAATAACCCAGATACTTGTCCTGCTTATCATCTTTGATATGTTATGTTAGCAACTACTTTATATGGTTTGCCAGTCCCTCCCCCCTCTACCCTCCCAAAAAAAGGGGCAGGGAAAATAATGATTGTTGTTTCCTCACATTTTCCACAAGACTGTGAAGGATCAATCACCTATTCTAGAAAGAAATCATAATGAACACAACACCAATGGGGCCAAAAGACAATAGAAGAACAAAACTTTTGGCCAGCCACTTCACCTTTCATATAAATTTGTTGAATAAGAATTCTTATTAATGAGAATAAGCAATGCAGTGATCTATGCAACAGACAGAAACCTCTTTGCACAAAGTATGGTAATCTAAGGGAGATGGTAAACTTGTTGCTCATGTATCAATATTTCATTAAGGCAACAGGCAGTGTACCTTTCCAAAATTGTGCCACCTGACTGTATTTCTACTCCTTTAAGCATTGGCACCCTGACTTCATTACCACTTCTTGCGCCACCTTCAGTTATCTCTTCTTTGAAACTTGATAAAGGTACACCCTCATCTGACTACAAACAACACAGATACAAAGAACTCTAGATCCTTTAATTTGATAGAACAATTAATTAACAAAATAAATCCAGGTGGTATAATAGGGGAATTCTCCGTGATGATAATGCATTAGGCTTCAAAACAAAATATCTTACAGATAATAAGCGCTCATATGCACAGGGAGGCAGCATTTGAAAATTAGGAAGGGCATCATATTTAAGCCCCATCAATATTCTTTAAGCTAGTTCTAGATTTCTTCAACTTAATAAAACTTAACAATCTGAAGAATACATACTATGTTACCAGCATATTGTCATTAATCTTCCACAACTTAAAAGACATATAGCCAGAAAATCAAACCCAGAACATTCCTAAAGCCTTGGATTGTAATTCATCTTTAGATGGTCATACTTAAATCCATTTCTATTTCTTTGCAGAGATTACAGCACTTCTCTTAGAATATTTAGATTAATGCTACCGGGTTATTAATATTTATCTTTCTTAGATCTCATACTTTATGTTTGAATACTTAAATACTTGACATAAATTATGGATAAGAGAAAAGATAAATTATAGGAAGATACAATGTGAGAGTGCTACAACTAATCACATATGAGCAAAAGAGAAATTTTGGAGTATGGACTATCACAATAACCTCATTATCAGTTTCATAAAAAAATTATAGTATTACATTGAATATAATGTTGTCTGGGATGTCTATATTTGAATATAGATACCCAAAAGAAAGATGTGGTAGCTGCAAAAACAAACAAAAATAGAAAACTAACCATTTTTGAGCTCTTAATTATGTCGTTATCAACAGATTCTTCCACTGTCTTATGGACTGTTGTCTCATTGAGAATTGACTCAACCTCAGACAAAGTGGAGTTTAGCTTATCTTCACCATCTACCATCACTAACTTTTTTGATGCATTCATGTTATGTTCCTCACTATGTTCTATGGAAGGCATAGGTAGATTTGCAACTCTTTCACCAGCATCATCCTTGCCACTTTCCTGGAACTTAAAACTGTGAGGTACATCCATTTTGGAGCAGGTCCCTAAAGAAGTAGATTGAGTTGTAGCTTCACTTTCAATATTATTTTCAGAAGCTGCCACTTCAGCACAAACCTCTTTCATTGCTAAATCCATCTTTGACTCTGTATTCAAAGTAGTACCCCCAATCTTAACAGTACTTTCAAGATTTCCGTTAGGAGTACCAGCATTTTCTTCCTGGAACTTAACACCGTGAGGCACTTCACTTTCAGAAGCGGACTCCAAAGAAGCTAATTGAGATGTAATTGCACTTTCGACAGCAGAAGCTGCCAATGGAGGAGAAACCTTTTCTACGTCAGGAACTAAATCCATCTTTGACACCATATTCAAAGAAGTACCCTCAAATTTACCAACATTCTCACCATTTCCCTCAGAAGCACCACTATTTTCTTCATGGGACTTAAGACCATGGGGCACTTCAATTGTAGAACTGGACTCTGAAGAAGCTAATTGAGTAGTAATTTCACTTTCAACAGCAGAAGCTGCCAATGGAGGAGAAACATTTTCTACATCAGGAACTAGATCCATCTTTGACACCATATTCAAAGTAGTGCCCTCGATTTTATTAACATTCTCACCATTTCCCTCAGAAGCACCACTATTTTCTTCCTGGAACTTAATACCATGGGGAACTTCAATTTTAGAACTGGACTCTGAAGAATATAATTGAGTAGTAATTTCACTTTCAACAGCAGAAGCTGCCCTTGGAGGAGAAACCTTTTCTACATCAGGAGCTAAATCCATCTTCGACACCATATTCAAGGTAGTGCCCTCAATTTTAACAACATTCTCACCATTTTCCTCAAAAGCATCAGTATTTTCTTCCTGGAACTTAACACCATGAGGCACTTCAATTTTAGAATCGGACTCTGAAGGAGCTAATTGAGTAGTAATTTCACTTTCAACAGCAGATGCTGCCAATGGGAGAGAAACCTTTTCTACAACAGGAACTACATCCATGTTTGACACCGTATTCAAAGTAGTACCCTCAGTTTTACTAATACTCTCACCAATTCCCTCAGGGACACTACTATTTTCTACTTTTGCAACATTATCAAGCTCAATAGAACCCTCTTTTGGATGTATATGCTTGGAAGAATCAACCGAACTTTTCTCAATCTCTGTGTCATTACCGATAACAGAGGCAGCTTTCTCTTTAACAACTTCAACTACTCTGGCTGTATTACGTCTTGGTTTTTTCTTTGGTTGAGATTTAACTTTTAAGTTACGACCAACTTTCTTGCTGACAGACTCTCCTACTTCAGGCTCTCCATCAGAAACATCAACTACATTACTACTGCTCATGACTTGTTTGTCCAAATCTTTCCCACCACTTTCATTGGTTGATTGAGATTGTTCCGCTTTATTTATTGCCATTTCGCTCGCATTTCCGAACCGGAAGATGATGCTGCCATCAGAGCACTCTGCCCATTTCACCAATGCTCAAAATTATAAGCGAAAACAAGAGCAACACCCATATATTTATTTAGGCTTCTTTTAGTTGAAACTCTCCCTAGTTGTTTTCTGAAAGTTGCTAAAAAGCAAAAGTCATATATTTGATTACAAATAAGAAAGGAATAAAATATAAAAATAAAGTTATGCATTCCATTCATGGATTTTGTTATTCACAAGAGTTGAACAAACAGTGAATCCGATCATTCTAAAGTAACCAAAAACAGAAGGAATCATGAGTTTTGAACGGCGTACCGGTTACGGAAAGGATATCGAAATCTCCAGGAACGGAATCCGAATAGGAATTCGAGCATCTGGAAACGAACAGGTGACCGAGTTTAGGCTTGGCAGCGGAGAGGCGAAGCGTGTGAAAAGGCAATGGAGGGAGGCGGAAGGGCCAGAAGAGTGGTTGGTTGCAGCAGGGGAAGCTCAAGGAGCAAGCTTCGAGAGAGGCGAAGAAGAGATCAGCAGCCATAGCCAAACTACACACCCATTTTAGTAGGAAGTCGTGATTGTTGGCGAAGGAAGAGGAAGAGAATGGCCATGCTCGTTTTAGGAGTGAAGTGTGGGGAATTCATCCGTTTTTGGAGATAAGGAAATTATAGGCGGGGATCGGCTGTAGGTAGACAAGGTTCAAATCTACAGTTTATGTCTAACACGTGTCAAAAGAAAGAAAACTGTAGTTAAAAATAAAAAAGCTGTATTATTTAACAAATTTTGTTTTCATTTTATAGATATGAAATCTCAGGCATCGATTTTTGCCCACAATTCTGATGCAAAACATGCTTGTGTATGGCGAGATGGGGCAGATGGTTTTAAGGTTTCTTATTTTACAATATTACCCACAAAGTTATAAATTTTTAAAAATAAATATTCCATAAAAATATTTTTCTTACACCGTTCTCTCTCTATATGCCAATATATAAATATATATGTGTATAAAAATGAGAATTTGAAAGAGAGTTTTAGAAAGAAAGTTATTAATATATAATTTTAAGTATTTATAAATTTTTTATTTTTTCATTAATGAAATGGTATTTTTGAGATTTGTTGACAGTGCATAAAAATTATATATTATCAATGCATTAATATAAATTTCATTTTATTATGAAACAAGTATACGCTATAGCTCATGCCATAGAGCGAAGGTTTCTCAATAGAGGTGACAAATTGATAAATTTTAATTTGAATTGTTTCAAGATTAAATTAATTTTAAATTTTTTAAGATTTTAGGTAAATTATAATTAATTTAACATATTTTTGGATTGAAATTATTTTAAGTTTGAATTACTTTAAATTTTAATTATTTTGAGTTTAAAAAGTTTTCTAAAATTATATAATTTAGAATTCAAGTTGTTCCGCACTCAATTCTTTTTTTTATTTTTTATCAATTTGAATTTGGACGAATCAAATTTGAATTTTTCTAAAAGATTTTCCAATTGGGGTTGATTTTTTTTTGGCAGCTGAAATGGTAGAGGACCGGAGTCAATTGAATGAGAGCCGCTGGATTGGCACCTTTGAATAGGAATTCTTTGGACTGATTACCAGCTATTTTCATCAAATCAATCACCCAGTTTTGATTCCAAGTGAATTGATTTTAGCATATGCATCAAAATCAACAGTTGGAGGTTCCTTCAGCACTCAACCTTACATTCAATTTAGTTTAGTTGTCGGAGACTTGGAGTGGTATCAACTGCAAAAGCATAGGCAATTTTTATTGTCCGGAGAATTCATAGGCAACTGTTCAATGAAAGAAACTCCAATTCATGGCAACATTTATCCTCGGCGGCCTTCATAGCCCCTCAATTGTGGTAGTTGACGAAACTCCAATCCTCTCAAGGCTAAACCTTAACACTTATTAATAATTCTAAGCCAAGAACAAGAGACTACTTTTGTCAGCTTCCTTGTTGCTATAATCAAAGGTTTTTCGTTGCCATTGTTATAACCCATAGAACAATGCCCTTGAGTTGAAGGCTGATTCCACTCTTAAACGAACATAAATAAACTTTCAGTGGTTCTTGTCCCGCGAATTATGAAATGAAAAATGTGAAATAATATGGTTTGTTCTACCTTACACATTGAAAAAACCCAGCCCAATGAGAAAGATATTTTAGAATAGTAGTCAAGTTGCAATTTATAATGGCAAGAACCCAAAGGAAAGCCTAAACACTTCCTGAACTCAAACAAGCAAAAAAAGTAGAGGAAAACCGGGTAGTGAGTTATGGTTAATGGTAAGGTGAAGGGCATCAGAAGCATAAAACAGGATCCACATCCCGGAAGCATAAAGCATATCCTTGGATAACTAAGATATTGGTGGGCTGTACAAAGAACCAAAAAATAGAGGCAAATAAAAGGTCCACGTGGTTGGGAGCAACGTGGAGATGTGGATGGACATGAACTCCCCATTGGTCCGAAATCTATCCTCGTTGCTTGCTTAGATATCCTCTCTAGATTTCATTATCCTACATGGCTCTCTACAAATCCTTCCGTTGATTCTCTCATGTCACATACTGATCAAAAACAAAAACTGACCAAGTCCCCATTTGCACCAGAAGCTCGAGCACCACACTCTCATAGTTCGATCCTAGGGAGAGGGAGAGGAAGAGTTAGAGCGAAGAAAAAAACATATGGCTGCAACATCTGGGACTGTGATAAACGGGTTGGGGTCTCCATTTCTTTGTGGAGGAAAGAGGAGCCAGGCCCTGTTGGGTGCTAGAGTGGCAACCCCTGCTTCTGGAACTAGGAAGTTGGTAGTTGTAGCTGCTGCTGCACCTAAAAAGTCTTGGATCCCGGGTGTTAGAGGTGGTGGCAACTTCATTAACCCTGAATGGCTTGATGGATCGTATGCGTTCCCTCTTCGTTAACCTCCCTTTTTCCTTGTTTCGGTAATTCTATTTTGCTCTTAATTTTGCTCCATTTTAAACTGCAGCCTTCCTGGAGACTATGGATTTGACCCCCTTGGTCTAGGCAAGGACCCAGCATTCCTCAGATGGTACAGAGAAGCTGAGCTGATTCACGGGCGCTGGGCCATGACCGCTGTTGTCGGCATTTTCGTAGGTCAGGCGTGGAGTGGTGTTCCATGGTTCGAGGCCGGAGCTGATCCAGGTGCAATAGCCCCTTTCTCCTTCGGCTCACTCCTGGGTACCCAGCTAATCCTTATGGGTTGGGTGGAAAGCAAGCGCTGGGTAGACTTCTTCAACCCACAATCTCAATCTGTGGAATGGGCCACTCCATGGTCCAAGACCGCTGAGAACTTCGCCAACGCCACAGGGGAGCAGGGCTACCCTGGAGGCAAGTTCTTTGACCCATTAGGCCTTGCAGGAACCATCCAGAATGGTGTCTACATCCCTGATTATGACAAGCTCGAGAGACTCAAGCTCGCTGAGATTAAGCACGCTAGAATTGCCATGTTGGCCATGTTGATTTTCTACTTTGAGGCTGGCCAAGGAAAGACACCCCTTGGTGCTCTTGGCTTGTAAAGAAATGAATGTCATGCTGGTGTAGATAATTGAGTTATGTTTTAGAGGAAGGACAGTCTCGCAAGAAAAATGGAAATGTTATTGTTCGAACGTTGAGTTGATGAGTTCCCCTAATAGTTCAAAATTATTTCTTATGACTGAGTCGGCTCATACAAACTATAAGTCTTTAATATGTTTAAATACTGATTACTTCTGAAAATGTCTAATCTCATTGATTACACACAAGATTCTACTGATGTTTTATCAGTAACTAATGCCTAACGGCTCCTGGAGCCACTAGTTCCAAATTCTGCATAGTTCATTCCATGGAAACTCTCAAATAATAAAGGCTAAGTTGATAAAAGCCAAAAGCATCAGCAGGACTAGTAATACTTATGGGAAAACAAATAGGATGGTTAACTTGTTCTGAAAATGCCAAATCCAAGGTTGCATTTGCAGATTTTCACTTGCAGTTGAACCATTAAGAAATCATCAAGAAAGCTGAGTGATAGTAGTTAGTTTATTTCCCACAGAAAGAATCAGATAGTTGATAAAATGTAATGACACAAGCAGAAAAGCACTTTAAAATCTGTTTTCTAATGATATCCATTCATCCAACTTTACCAAGATAAACTAAAAGCCAACCCATCTTTCTGTCTATGGTTGAGTTAAACCAAGGGAACGACACAACAAGGGGTTTGAATGGCCACAACACCACTCCTCCTCATTCCATTTCAAAAGGGGAATATGGAGAGAGTGAGTGAGCAACGGCTACCAGGTCCTCATACTCAACTAGCACAGAGACAATTTATTAATAATCAAAGGGTATCATGAGGACACCTGGCATAATTGGTCTATCAGGGAAGTGCCCAGGAAAGAAAATTCTCATTTTATTGCCACATTCTTAATAGCAACAATTGAAACTCCAGGAATGATCTGGTTATTAAACAATTACCATATTCGATGGAGGCAAATGACTTACTAAATTCAATGGGAAATTTCTTCTTTGGGATCATTGGCGGCATCCTATGAAGGATTTAGGCCTTGGATTGCTAAAAATCATTATGATTGTCAACACTGGAAATCAAATGCGAGGTTGTTTCAAATAGCAGAATAATTATGTTGGAGTAATTAAAAAGATTAATAATTTTGATAATAATAATTTGTACAAAAATTAATGTTTTATTTATTTCATAAAATATAACTATATTATTAAATTGACAAATATAAAAAATTATATTTATTCAGAGATAAACTAAATTTTACAATAAAAATTACTTGTAAAGATCTTAATGAGAAAATGAAAATTAGTTTATCAAAAATTATAACAGAAAGAAAACAAGAAATTATATTATTATATATATAACAAATAAAACAAAGTAAAAAAACACACTCACACATTTTATTTTTGAGTTTGGTACAACAAATATATTATGAAAAAGTAAAAATTTATAATAGTCATAAGTGCAATTTTGGGAGGAAAACAAGTTTTTATTTACACATTACAAGGCTAAAATTGTATATAGTTCTATTTCAAAAGAAAAATTGTTTATAGTTAAGTTTAATCACTTCAATTTGGTAATAAAAATTCCCCACTATTTTGGATAAGATTTAGATCATCTCTAAGAGATTGATCTAATCACTCTTAATAATATTAGATCACTTATGTGTAAAGTAACTAAGTTTCTTATCAAATACGGTGATCTAATCACCATGTGTAGATCATTATGAATTTTGAATTAATCATCTCCTACCAAACTTTATCATAAAGAAAAGGGAAAAATAAAAAGGTGTACGAAAATGTTTGGTATATTGTATTATGAAAGATATTGTAAATATAATTACATTTTGGAAAATTTTGAAGAATTTTCATAACTTGTAGAGTTTTATTACTATTATTTGTTGACTGTTTTATATTAATGGTCCAATTTTCATGCTTTATAAATTGATTTATTTCTAAATTTTGGTTGACATGAAAAGATAAACAATGGATTCTATCAAGTGCATGCTTTCATTATGTCTCAATTTCATTTTGGTTTAATTGTGTGATTAGTTGGCAATTATGTTTTAGGTGCAGGCCTAAACTATTGGGATTAGTTAATGTAGGATGGCAATTTGGTATGTTACTAGCCATTATCAAGTTGGGTTAATCTACAAAATAACTATGGAAACAATTTACATTTAATTCAATTATTATCTTTTTTTTCTTAGTTATCTCTTAGGAGAAAAAATATTTAATTTTTAGAACTGTTGCAAATTATTTGGACATGCATTTGAATATTTATTTTAATAATAATATATCTCCAAATAAAAGATATTCCTTTTGAGAACCCTTTTCGAAATTGCGGGCAAATATTGTTTCCATCGACAAAGGCACAAAGCTAATTCGCAAAGGGAACGTTTCATTTTAGGGACTATGTAGAGAAAAAGGATGTCAGCTTCACAAACACAGTGTAGGCAGGCAGGCAGCCAACCCCAGCCCAGACCCGACGTTACCGGGTTCCCAAATCCCCAAATCTAGCTAATCCCCCCCAAAATCTCACTCCAGTCAAACCACCACCATCTCCGCCATGGACTTCCCCCATAACCCTTCCACGAATTCCCCCTCCTCCTCCTCCTCCACCTCATCCTCCACCGCGCACCACCCTCCTCCCTCCACCACCACCGACAACGATCCGATGCACTCCTGGTGGGAATCTGTCTCCAAACAGCGTTCTCGCATCCTTTCCCTCTCCTCTCTCCTCCCATCGGATGGACTCACCCTTTCCTCCTTAGCCGACTCTGACCGCCCCGCTTTCTCTCTCCTCTCCTCTCCCGCCGCTTACTCGCTAATATCCTCTGCCCTTTCTTCTCCTTCCTCCGGCTCCGGCTCTGACCCTCTCTGCCAATGGCTCTATGAAACTTTCCAATCCTCCGATCCTCATCTCCGCCTCCTCGTCCTCTCTTTCCTCCCTCTCCTCTCCGGCATCTACCTTTCCCGCATCCACTCCTCGGATTCTTCTTCCCTCCCTTCCCTCGCAGGCTTCGAAGCCGTTCTCCTCGCTGTGTACTCCTCCGAAGCCAAATCCCGCTCCGGCAAACCGCTACTCGTCCAAATTCCTGACCTCTCTCAACCTTCTCTTTACCACACTCCTCGTAACAAGCCCGTTAATGACAGATCTAGACAATCCGTCGGCGTCTTATCACCTCCGCTCGAGCCACATTTAGCCGTTAAGTCAACTAAGCGAGCCATCATCGTTGGAACCGCGCTTGATTGCTATTACAAGCAAGTTTCTCAAATGCCGGCTTGGTCTAAGCTCGAGTTTTGCAAATTCGCCGCCGCTTGGGCGGGGCAAGATTGTCCTTGCAGAACGAAGTTTGACGCTGATGATCATGATCACAACGAAAACGGGAATGGGAACAGTAACGGACATGACCGCTTTTTTAGGGAGGATTCGAGGTTTAGTAACGGAACGAGGAATCGTGACGACGATGACGTGGACGATGAGGATGATGTGATTAAGGATGTGGTGGTGGAGATGGACAATTTGGGCATAAATAAAGAAGATGCGGAGAATTTGGAGAAAAAGGGAGTGAGGATCCCGTTACCTTGGGAACTTTTAAGGCCGGTGGTGACAATTCTAGGGCATTGTTTGTTTGGTCCTTCGAATTCCCAAGATGTAAAGGACGCTGCCTCGGTTGCGATTAGGTGTTTATACGCGAGGGCGTCTCATGATTTGGCGCCACAGGCGATCTTGGCGTTGCAGAGTCTGATTAGGCTTGATAAGAGTGCAAGAGCAGCTGCAAAGGCAGCTGCTGCGGCTGCAGCTAACACTTCTTCGAACGCTAACACTCCTAGCAAGGCTAAGAAGCCAGAAATCCTTTTGGTTTCCAAGTGATTTTAATGTTTTGCTTGTGAAGGTAATGGATGTGTATAGTTGAGCTTAGGTATCTTTGTGTAGGATTATTTATACTATGTGGAAAATCAATTTTACTTTTAGTTTATTTATTATCCTTAGAATTGTATTCATTATCCCCCCTCTTTATGTTTTTGTTTTTTTTCTTCTGAATTATGTTTAGTGAGTTTATATCATTTGTAAGGTCTTGACGCTTGTGGATTTCTTATTGCTTAAAAGATGTGCGGTTTCATCTTGAATGAGTTTGAATTGGCTTTTGTTTTTATTGTAACATTGTCTTGTAATCTTTGTTTAGCAATGCAATATTATGAGTCCTTCATCTCTAACTGAGGCACACTTTTTCCGTCAGCATTATAGCTTATGATTGATGTTTTGAGCATTGCATGTATTCCCACTTGTTAAGAGACTTTGTGCCTGTTGAATTGGAGTTCAGAGTTGGCTACTATTGTTTGATCAAATGCTTATTCTCTCTGAGTTCTGTATGTTTGAAGTGCTGCTACACCTGGAAAGTTGTATTTCTTCTTTATCCTAAGACTACACTATTGCTAAATGACATAATGCTTTAGAGCCACTCCTCAAACATATGTTACTTGCTTTGTATATAAATAGGTTACTTAATAGAATCTTAGCCTAGTACGGATTATGGATTATTAGATGGACAAGAGCTATTGAGTTCTCCATGGACTGTCTGGTGGGCAGTACGACTTTTCTCGCTAGCAAGTGAATGAGGGATGGCTCAGTTTTCCTTTGAGTATTTCACTATCAAATCATTTTGAAATGGATTAGTCTTATTCAGAAGATTCTATTTCAAATAAAATAGGGAAATTTTCATATTCTTTTTGTTTATTGTGCTATTCTTGTTCTCCTTAATATTAATATGCTACCTGAAAGGAATTTATATCCTAAAATGGATTATGGACAGATTGATGGAGATTGGAGAAGAAGTGGTGAGGACTGAGGTCCATGGGCTGAAGGATGGTCTAGTTTTGCAATGGATTTGATGGGAAAGTATATTTTAGTGTTTCAACTTTTGAGATTATTGGAAAGGAGGTTAGTACAGGCCATTGGAAATTAAGACATGACAAGAAAGAAGAAGAATAGGAGAAATGAAACTGCCATGCAATTAAATATTCTTTGAGAATATCATCAACATCTGGGTACGAAAAAAGAGCCTAAAATTTAGCACAAAAGATTCCAATGATTAACTACCCTATTGCAAAGCCTGAATTCAATAGTTTCACATTAGAACAGCAGCCTTTTAGGAATTTGAAGGCTAAAAGAATTCCATCTATCTGTGAAATTCAAATGGAAGGTTGTATTTTCTGACTAAAAGATATCTCAAATGCTTTCCATTCTAGTGGCTATTTTAATGCTTTGGGCTACAATGTAAGACTTGGAGTGGTATGGGTGAATATAGTTCCCTAGAGAGATTAACGAAAGCACTGCTTGATGCTAGATTACTGTTTTTATTTACGGAAGGAAGTGAAATGGTGAATTTGACAGTAGATGAAGGGTACATAAATTCATATAGATCTGTGAGGTTTAACAGTACACTAGAATCCTGTATTTTAGAAGTAAAATTTTAGAAATTCTTATAGGCTGAAACAGTATAAGATCTTGGATATAAACTCCTTTGTTGTAATTACCCTTATAATGTTCCATTTTCCAATCTTTGCTTGTGATATCCCATGTTACTTTTTCCTTTCCCAAACAAGAGCGGCTTTTTATGTTTTCTGGGAGCTTACCTAAAAATTTGCCAGTTAGACCATGCCCCTTTTTGTTTATCTTTTCTCTTGTGTATGCCCATGTATATCTACCAGGCCTCCTTTGGATATCAGGCTTGTGTTTTTATGTATGTGTGTGTGAGTGGCTATGGTGCTATAAAAGTTAACTATGTAAGCTGCTGATAAAGCATTGAAATTTCTTTACACATGTATGTAAATTTGTGGATGGTGTTGTCAGACATATGGGAAGAACGATCATGGGCATGTGTTATGTCATTGTAAGGAGCTGTTAGTATTTTAAAATTTATTTTCTTTTTAAAGCATTTTTCTTTTTAAGTGGTTCCTTGAATGTCTATGTTTGGAATGATGTTTCAGAAGAAGGAAGGTGGTATGGTGTCATGAGTGATGACATATTTCTAGCTATGTCGCTTTGCTGTAACAGAAACCTTAGTTGTAGCTAGTACAATGATGCCATCCTTGAGAATGACCATTGATTGCAGGGATAGACATTCTGGCTGAGGGGTCTTGATACCAGCCCCTTACACACACCCATGCAAGCACACACTCGCTAGCATAGCAACTGTTACCCATGCATGCGTGCTGATGCGGCCATTTCTGTTCTGGACTTGGTCAGGTTGAATAGACCTGGACATGATCTGTTTCCTCTCTATTAGTAATTTCTAGGCTCATTTTATCTATTGTTTTCCTTTTGATATGTAGATAGGTGCAGTTTCTTGCTTTTAATTTCTAATGAAGTTCTTAGTTCACCATCTAGTTGACTAGTTGATTGAGATTCCGGATCTGATTGACCTGTCCATTTGGAATGGCTTAGAGTTTAGGATTATTGGTTATTGAGGTAACTGGTAAATTTAGAAAGCGGGTTCCTGTCAATATTATGAACTTAAGTTGGCATGCTTTTAAGTTTTGAAGCTTCCTTAGAAGTTTGACTGTTATGGCTTGCTATTATCTAGTAAATGTTTCCGGTTTGATATGCTTTTCTTTATTATGATATCTGTTCCTACCTTTCCTGCTTGACCAACACATTATCTTACAACTCCAAGAACCCAATAAAGGGTGTCATAACCTTAATAAGAGATAATTAGTCACCTGCATCCGTATCAAGTCTTGCGAAGTAGAGTGGTTAACAAAACACACTTGTGTTTGAAAAAGGTTCAAAAAACCGATGTACCAAAAAAAAGCCCATAATCGTGGGCTCAGAGGTCAGCTCGGCTGACTGACAATCGTGATATATATGCTGCATCTTTCAAGCTTAGATTTTCTTGAAGCCTTCAAAATCATAATCATAGATTTCTTTTTGGGCCAAACCCTGACTCCTTTATGTGGCTACCCAGGTACGTGGGTGACGCTTTTGATGTTTCTATGTTTTCATTTTTGGTTTTCCTGTTCTGTCTACCAGCTCTCCAGTTGGAAAATTAAAGTTGATAGATCCAGAAAGGATGACTACTCTGAGCAGGCCCAATCCAATGTAGTATAGTTTCCGGGTACATCTCCAATTTCTCAAAGGGCTTGTCTAAGAGATCAGTGATCCAAGCCCACTTATCTTTTGAACTACTGCTAATTAACAAAATAACCTAACTTAAGAAATTTCTTAAAGCGACCACATTCATAACTAAATGTTATATCTAAACTAGGAAATTTTGCAGTTTAAAAGTGTTTCTAAGGCATTTCTAGGCTTCGTTTGGTAACAGTAAAAAGTTTTCTCAAAAAAGGTTTTCAATCTTTTTTCCCCCTTTAGAAAGGAGAATCCTTTTACAAATGTAAAATATTTTATGAGTTAACGAAAAAAATTATAATGTCTTATGCTTGAGAAGAGTGTAAAACATTTTCCTTTTGTCTTTCTCCTTTCTTTCGCACTTGAAAGATACATATCGCCCTCTCTTTCTTATGATCCATCTCACTAAGTAATAAAATAATAAAGTATCATTATTTCCTTTTTTTTTTTTCATCTCTTAATTTATTATTCTTTTTCTCAACAAAACATCATGAATTATTTTTATTTCATAGGGATCCTATCACTATAATTAATTTTCCTAAGATATTACAATCTTTAATATAACACAAAATAAATTAAGGTTAGTTAAAAAAGATTTATACAAAATAGGAAATAAGTTTTTGACATATGAAAATCTTTTTTTTCTTCAATCTTTAATCTATGATTTATTGACTTAACAAATTAACTAGTATTAACAATATGATGAGAAATAAATAAATACAAAAGTTAAACATTATTTATATATAATATTTTTAATATTGAAAAAAATGTTCTTGATGTATTGTATAATTGATGAATGTTAATATTTTTATGATATTATGATAAAAAAATTATTGAAAATAGGTCATGATGGACAATATTTTTATAGGATAATCCAAACAACTAAAAATATTTTGGAAAATTTATCCAAAAATAAAAAAATATTAAATTTTTCAATGAAATATTTTACATAAATTTTTCTTTAACAAGTAATTTTAGTGTTACCAAACTAATTTTAATTTAAATAAACACTCGAATACTTGACTTATTGATTTGTTTATAATCTCTTATGTAAAAAGTAAGTTTAAATCTTTTTTTCTCCGATTAACAAAAAAATCTTAATTCAATTAAAAAAACGGATAATATCAACGGGGAAATTTTTGCTCAGTAATACATACGTTGCATTTGTCAATGACAGTACTTGAATTTGCTCGTTTGTGGATCCATCGAATCAATTAACGTAGACTAAATCCCTAGCTTTTCAGAACAAAAGGTCAACAATTTCAGCAATCAGCAATTATTACGCTATAGTTATACAATCTCTCTTGATGTATAAAATCGCTCATTAGACTGTGACAACTTAACCAGAGACAAGACATTTCTTTTCCTAAATGATTGGTTTTTGGAAAAAAAACAATAAAAGGACGAGAGTGAATTAAAGAACTTTTCTAGTTAGTATAGCCAAGTGCTTCCCCTCGATCAGCCACTTGGTTATCCGACTATCTCTATCAGATTATTTTCATCTTATATGGATCAGCTTACGCTGGTTAACAAGGAATCATTTACTCCATATGTTTCAGTTAATTAACTCTAGAGCAAACTTTACGGATTTCACCCGCAGTGCCTGTCTTCACTTCGATGTTGCTCATCTTCACCATGGACCTTCCAAATTCAACGTTGAAGGTCAATCCAAGTAAGCCCCTAATGCCCAAGAAACGTTGGACAACAGTCCTGGTGGAAGCGTCAGTCCATAATTTTTGATCAGACTCCAGTATTCCCCGTCCATCCCTCAAATTTGCGAAGAAAGAATTGTCAAATCTGTTAGCGCTGCCAGTGTCCAGTCCAATCCTCCTTGATCCATCACCGTTCTCTGGACAAAGTGCTTGAAGCTGAGAAACAAATGCAGCATTGATGGAAGGATCAGCTCCGTTTCCGGTTGTAGTGAAATTGTAAAGCCTGTACCTAAAGAATTGGCAGGCTGTAGTACCAATCGTGTGTCCTCCTGGAGTCCAAAAAAGCGCAGTCCAGTCATCAGTTAATTTGGATGTAAAATTTACATAGAGTCGAATTAGCAGTAACTTAGTTGTTCACTGTTTATTTTGAATGCAAACGCTTACCAACAAGAGCGACAAGATCTTGAGTGTTGAGACCCTTCGCTGCAAATTTTTGCTTGTGCACATCTACAGAGTCACGGAAGCCTGGCAAACTTGCGGCATCAGATGCTTGAGAAACCCTTCCATCTCTGCGTCCTGTAGGCACTGCCCAGGTAGCTCCACTGGTCTGCGTGATATATTAACAAGCATTGTTAATTACTAATCAAGCTACGTACAATGCTTTCATCTGAAAAGATCAAACAAGAATAATTACCAGAACTACAGAATCACGAGCAGCAAGGGCTAGAATATCAGCGCATGAAACAACTCCAGGGCATGCAGCTTCAAGCTGAGTCTTGGCGTCATCAATGACTTCGTATCCTCTCAACAAAAGGTTTGGTGGGGCGGTTTTCTCAGTGTTAGGTCCATCAATAAGGATGGAAGCATCGCATCCCTGGACAAAACAGTCATGGAAGTGCATACGGAGCAATCCAGGAGCAACAGTGGGGTCAGACCTGAAATGAGATTGAACCGTCGACCTCACAATGGACTCAGCTCGAGGACATGTACTTGAGTAGAACCCGACTCGCGTTCCCTGGCTTTCCCCCAAGCTGGCAGCAATGGAAAGCAATAGAGTAACTACAAGGACTCTTCCGTTCAAACAACTGCCGTCCATTGTTTGTAAAGAAGCAAGGAGAAGAAGAGACAGAGCTCTAAGATCTTACTTAGGCTGGCAAAATCTTTAAAGGTTAATTAGTTGAGAGAGGGTATTGAGAGCTAAGGCTTGTGATTCTGGGTTGGGAATTGAGAAGTACTTATAGGCATATGAAGCCAGTCCAGAGACTTTAAAAAGTAAGTAAAGCCGGCTGCTACATTACGATTTGAGAGAGAGAGAGAGATTCAAAATTCGAATCAGTTAAGACTAGGTATATGCCAAGCCTTCATATTATCAATTTGCATGCATGTCAGTTGCATGGCAGTATTTCTTACGAAGAGACAAAAGTCGTCGTCAACGAAATACAGTAGTGGTATTATCTTTAGCACCGCTCTAGTTATGGAATGATTTGGTTGAAATGAAAGGTACCTTTGACTAAGCCTGTTTCGAGGTAAAGGAAGGAACCCGAGTCTCTATATCCAATTATTCATTATTAAAGGCCCTGCTTTCCAAGAGTAAGTGAACAAATTACATGAATTAAATGGTTAGTTAATTGGAGCACTGAATAATTTTGGAGTGCAATCCACCACAGGATGTACGCTCAAGGCATCAATTATCTTCCATCCCAGAATTAACTTTTTGCCAATGAGCGGAAATTAATGACATCTTTTGGGCACTTAAGAAGCTTCGAGTTCGTTTTGCTTTTGGTGATTTTATAGTTCATTAACTATCCAATTGAAAAATATTTAGCCATTTCTAGTAGTTGTCCTCCTCTTGGTCTATGGTATAACTAGTGGTTAGTAAAGTAGGGACGATATATATAAATTCGAAAGAGGAAGAAAACCGGAAAACGCGTAAAGAATATTGGAGATGCTGGGCTTTTCTCTTGGCGTTCTGATATTAATTGGCACTGCCCTCTTTCGGCTACTTCAAGTCTTCAAGGAAGCTTTCCGACATTGATTTGGGAATTGCATTTGGTAAAGCTTGGGCCACAATCCACATGGCGGAGGCTTTTCATGAGATTGTATAGTCTCATTTCGACGCGTTTTTTGCATTGATGCAAGCAAGGCAGCTGAGCCCATAGATGAAGTCAACATTTTCAGACTAACTAAAGTAATTAGGTGAATATTTGGTGCACGTAGAATCTTTTTCTTTTTCTCTTTTTCCTTCTTTTTCAAGAAAGATGAAATTAAAAAGATAAAAAGATAAAAATTAAAATATGCATGCATATTGCTTGCACTTCATGGTGGTCAATGAAATATGCTGCTCACTTTTTTTTATATCTTTAAATCTAAAAACAAATCTTGTTTATGGATATGCTGCCTTTTCTTTTCATCTAATCAAATCTAATCTAACATATATATATATATATATATATATATATATATATATATATTTGATTCTAACATATAGAGTTCTCTTTGAATGTCATGTGTTTAAATTTGAAAAAATGGCCAAACGACACGTGTTCAGTAAGATTAAGATGAAATTACATGAATTTTAAAAGATATTAGCAGGGATATTCCCAATTGATTCTAACATACAAATGTTTTTCTTGATGCCACCTGTAAAAGCTTGGGAAAAATTAGACATATTATACCAATTGAAAATCGCGCCGCAAATGGCGGGTAGTCTTCTAATTCTTCTGATTCCCATAGACTTCTCTCCCGACATGTCAAAGATTCTTATAGCGTTGAAATCTTTTATCACTAAGGTACTGGCATATATACCACCTCCTCTCTTAATTTTTTGCAGACAACCTCCTCTCTTAATTATCTCCCATATCAAAGCTTTTATCTTTTGAAAACCAGTAAATACTATGCTCAATTATTAAGATTTCATAAATAAATTAAAATTTTTTATATAAAGATGTGGCAACTTGTGGTAAATATCATATTAAGTGTCATTTTATCAAGGTCAAATTATGCAATTTGTTCTCATACTTTATAAAAAAAATATGAATTTAGTTCATGTAAAATAATTTGTATAGATTAAGTCTCTGTATTTTTTGAATTTGTTAATTTCAATCCAAATCCTAGTATCATTAAGTATAATAATGTGATATTTTGATCAAGTTGACATAACATTAATTAAAGTAATGTGATATTTTCTTACTAATGTGACATTGATTGTGTGTTAACTTGACATTTATCATGTTGGCATGATATTGATTGGACTAACAGTTTATGCTAACATGTCACTTGCTGCCGTGGCTATCAATGGACAAAATCTCCACCCCACATGTCAGTAAATGCCACATCAGCATTTTTTTGCAATGTCAGTATAAAATGTTATCAGCCCGATCAATGTGAAATATTTAAAAAACAATGAAACCAGTTTAGATTGTTATTGATACATATGATTCATGAAATCTATCACTATATAAATTTGAGTTTGAATTAAAATTTTATTTGATTATTGTTAATTTGAAATTTTGAGAATACTTCATATACACTAATTCGGAAAATTCATTAGTAGATATTTTATAGCATGGGACCATAAAAGAATACGATAACTACTGACCTTTAATACACCATTTGCGGTAATTAATAAAGTTTAAGTTGGTTTCCGAAGAATTCACGTATATAAATATTAAGAGAGGCTTTCAAAGCTAAGCATCCAAAAATATATTGTTGTTTTCATTATATTTTTGTTAATTAATATGCCATCTGTCCGCTGCAATTGCCTGCTACTATGGTAACACAACACTAATATAATGGATACCATTAGTCATCAGCTATGACTGTTTAACATCTTAATTAAGCAACCTCTGACTCAAAAAATTGAAATGATTAATCTAAATAGAAAGGAAGTTGACAGATTGATGATTTGCAGCTACCTATACTCTTCAAGCATAAGATATAGAACATTTTAAATAATTAATTAATAATTGATGATGTCTAATAGTCGTTTAAGGTTGTCTAAAATGCTAATTAATAATTAACTCTATTGATCTTAAATTGTTTTCCTTCGATTATACTATTAAGTCGGTCTAATTTAGTTCACAATCACACGTTGCCAAGGCTATCAACAAATTTCTTGGGCTGTCACTTTCGAGTCCATTGTATTTAGTTCTGACAAGTAAGAAAAATCCAGTAAGCCAGTGGCAAAAAAATACAAATGGCGCTGCCAACTTAGACAATTATTACATCCCCACGTCATTTTCGAGTCAATGCCATTTGCTTCATCTAATCCACATATTTTAATCATTCTATCATTATCCTTATATTGGAGCCATTAAGAAAAAAAACAAATAATGGTTTCTCTTTACTCGTAAATATTATGTGATCTGAATCCGTTGAAGTCCTTATCTGAATCCGTTAAAGTCCTTATCTGAATCCGTTAGATCAGAGAACCGTAAATTGTGGAGTTTGGCCTGGGAATGGAATGGTCCTCAGAGAATACGCGTCTTCCTTTTTCATTGTCTTCATAACAGGATTTTGACAGATGCAGAAAGACTGAGACGTGGTCTTTCATCTGACGCCTCATGTTCGCAATGCCATGTTTTGGAGGAAACCAGCCTTCATCTACTGAGAGATTGTCCAGCCGCAGCAATCATTTGGAAGTTTCTACTGCCTCAAGATCATACACATCAATTCTTTCAAGCTATGTTCCTTGAATGGCTCTTCGTGAATCTTAGTCTAAAAAATTCCTCCTCTTTTGAAGTCCCTTGGAACATCACATTTGGCATAACCTATTGGTATGTTTGGAAATGGAGAAATTCATTCGTCTTTGAAGGTCGTATAATACCCATAGAAGGACAGCTGAATATTATCAAAAGTATGGCGGTGGCAACGTGGAATAACTAGCTAACTTGTCCTTTACAAAATGGGAGACCAGGTCGACAAGAAGAATTATTAATAGGTTGGGCTCCCCCACTAGCAGATTGGATAGCAGCGAATTCAGACGGGGCATACAGGAGTGGAAGGGGGGTTGCTTCAGCTTGAGGAGTTCTGCGACACTCCGATGGTTCATGGATTGTAGGTTATGCATGTCAGTCAGGAACAAGCACCACATACCGAGCAGAGTTATGGGGAGTATTTCAAGGCCTCTAGTTGGCTTGGGATCACGGTTACAGAAGAATTCAAGTGCAGGTAGAAAACAAGACAGTAGTCAAAGCCCTTAATACTCGAGCCACCCATCCCTGCATAAATTCAGACGTGATAAGAGCAATCAAAGCCTTGCTTAGTAGACAGTGGGAGGTTAGTATACGTCATATTTATCGGGAGGGGAATAAAGTTGCAGACTACGTGGCCAAGTTAGGCCTTGACTTAAGTTCTTCTTTTGTTACATATGATGGCCCACCTCTAGAAGTGGCACATCTTTTGTTGAAGGATTCATTGGGAGTTGGTTCCTTACGTATGATTATCCAATAAAGTGAGAATTCTTTCAAAAAAAAAAATTATGTGATCTTATGTAAATATAATTTAACTGAAAAGAAAACGAAAAGGAAATGTAAGATTGTCATGCAAATTCTGAATTTTTTATTTTTTCTGATTGGTCGATAGTTTATTTTTCTCCGGTTTTCTTTATTTATTTTCAGGTTTTAAATAAGATTGCCTATAAATTGAGGACTCTAACCAGCGTTCCCAAAAATCACAAGCAAAAGTACCACAAGTACTACTGTACAACAGATAATAACAAGATCACCTTAATATGAAGGGTGATTACAATTACAATATCAAACTAATTTTTTTTTTATAATTGAAGAAAAGATGATTCGAATTTTATTATTTAAATAATAAATTATACATCAATTAATAGATCAAATACTCGAATGTACTAATTAGTTAACTTGAACTAATTTAAATCTTGTTTCCCTTGTTGGTAAGTTATTTTTTTTCTCCATTGAGTTCAATCTTAATAAGACTAAAAAAACAGAGTTCAAAGGCTTCTTTTGCCTAATATTCATTGTTTTCTCACTTCTGCTAACAGGAGGACACGCCATAGGTTCCACGTTTTGTCAATTTTTCAGTTACAGGCTATACAACTTCACCGGAAATGGTCCTGACCCATCAATCGACCCATCATTTGTACCTCAACTGCAAGCACTCTGCCCCCAAAGCGGTGATGGCACTAGCCCTGCTGATCTTGACACTGGAAGTGCCGACCAAGTTTGATACATCTTTCTTAACAAATTTGAGGAATGGCAGAGGAGTACTCTTGTCTGATCAAAGATTGTGGACTCATCCTTCAGCAAGAGTCTTTGTCCAACGTTTTTTGGGTGTGAAGGGCTACAAAGCACTAAATTTTAACGAGGAATTTGTGAGGCCAATGGTGAAGATGAGTAACATTGGCGTGAAGACAGGCACTGACGGTGAAATCCGCAAAGTTTGTTATGCTATAAATTAATTAATTTGATGTTTGTAATTTCCTAATAATATACAGCTTAATTTATAATTCCCTTTTCTTTCTTAGAGTAATTTTATGTATATCATATATGATATAGTAATAAGAAAGGTCAAGGTATCGAATAGGATATAATACTGTTCTCCATATTGTAATTGCATCATTTCTAGAATCAAGAATCAAGATGCCATTTAATTCTTAGTTAATCAGCATAATCAAATGTTAATCTGTGTCGTATCAAACATGTACATGTAAAAACACAGGTGTTCATATTTAACAAATTAAATAAAAAACGATTGATTAAGAAGATATTATTTTCAAGGGTGACTCAATGAGCTTAAAGGTCTAAAATTAAATATTTAAATGAGATTTTTTTTGTTGAAATTAAGACAATGATGTGTTTTTTTTACTGAAGTTAAGGAAGAAAGAATAAATTAGAAAAGAAAGTTCATAAGTAGATATTATAAATTGAAAAAAATAGTTTTATATATAGAAAAAAGAATAGCCATTGGAGACCATTAAATACATCTTATGCTAATTAGTTGATTATAAATAGGAGAAATAGTTGAGAATTAATAGCATTGTGGGAATTAAAAAATGATAAAAAATTAAAATTTATTAGACATTTAATTAGAGAAGTGAAAGAATATGTCATTTTATTAATTATTTTGACTTTTACATATTTTTAATAAAAAATGAGATAAATAGTAGAGAATCAATAGGATGTAGAAATGAGAAAAAATAAATATTTATTAGAGACGGAAGAATAGGTAAATATTTTATTAATTATCTTAATTTTTGTATATTTTTAATATAATTAATTATATTATTTATTATAAAATTATGAGATCCATAAAAATTTAAGACTCAAAGCCCTTGCTTTAATGGCTTTACCTAAAGCCAACCATGATTATTACTAGATAGTGGGTTTACGTAAAGCCGACCTTGATTATTGCCAGACAATGAGTCTACCTAAAGTCGGCCTTGATTATTGCCCAAAAAATGTGAGAAGCTTACCTTCACATCAATAGATTTCTATTGTTTTCTAATTTTGACTCAAGAAAGTAAGTGACGCCCTAATCACTTTTTCATAATTTGCATGCTAGAAAATTTTAGAGACAAAAAATACCTAAATTTGAAAATCACGGTTTTTTCTTTATTTCTTTCGACAAGTTGGTCTAATTTAATCTAATGGTTTTGGAGTCAATGATCAATTGGCATTTGATCATTCGCGGCCATACAAGATAAAAAATTATTACTGCTGAAACCTAAAAGTTTTTTGACTAAGAAGAACAAAACCTATGCCAAAGACGTATTCTTCACGTGAAACCGCAAGCCATGCAAATCAACTTGATTGGCAAGTGCACGTAAACGACAAAGATGATCATCATCCACCACCCTTCTGCAAATGAATCCAGCTCATCGCCCAACAGGCCTGGTTCTTTTCAGCCGGCATTCTTTACTAATTTCGCAATTGTTTAATAAGATTTTGCCTATAAATAACCTCTTCATGGTATCCCCGAAAATCACAAGCAGAGTGGAAAATACACTCCCCATAGCAAAACCTAGAGCCTTTTTTTCTCTCTTCCCCCATACCTATTGTACAATGAAGGGTTCTTACAGCGGCCCCAGAATCCTTACAGGGATTCTCTATTTTGCCATGGCTGCCGCATTAGTGCATGGCCAGGCCACTCGTGTTGGCTTCTATTCCGCTTCATGTCCTCGAGCTGAATCTATTGTTACTTCAACAGTCCAATCTCATTTTCGTTCTAACCCTGCCATTGCTCCCGGCTTGCTGAGGATGCATTTCCATGATTGCTTTGTCCAGGGTTGTGATGGCTCAATCCTTATCGATGGCCCTAACACTGAGAAAACGGCTCCTCCAAACAGTTTGTTGAGAGGCTATGAAGTTATTAATGACGCCAAGACTCAAATAGAAGCAGTATGCCCTGGTGTAGTCTCATGTGCTGATATTCTTGCACTAGCCGCCCGTGATTCCGTGGTTTTGGTATATATGATACACTTCATTATACTATACCAATTTTTTGAATATGCTAGCACCACTTTAATTTACTAGCACTTTGTGTGTGTGTATATAAGTAACCAGTAACTATATGATTCATGCGTATATATGGCAGACAAACGGAGCGAGCTGGTTGGTGCCTACGGGACGCAGAGATGGGAGGGTTTCTCAAGCATCTGATGCCTCCAATTTGCCTGGCTTCACTGAGTCCATTGATTCGCAAAAGCGAAAGTTCGCCGCATTTGGTCTCAACACTCAGGACCTTGTTACCCTTGTCGGTAAGCACTTGATTTTCAAAACTTTGTAGTCCAATGGTATTTGAATTTAAGTCATTAAACCAATCTTTACTATTTCTTTTGAATAGGAGGTCACACCATAGGGACTTCAGCTTGTCAGTTCTTTAGTTACAGACTATACAACTTTACTGCAAATGGTCCCGATCCATCGATCAACCCATCCTTTGTCTCTCAACTACAATCACTTTGCCCACAAAATGGTGACGGTAGCAGGCGCGTTGATCTCGACACCGGTAGCGGTGGCAGGTTCGACACATCCTTTTTTACAAATTTGAGGAACGGCCGAGGGATACTTGAATCTGATCAAAAGCTGTGGACTGATCCTTCGACGAGAACTATTGTTCAACGGTTCTTGGGTGTGGCAGGCGTGCAACCACTGAGCTTCAATGTCGAATTTGGGAGGTCTATGGTAAAAATGAGTAACATTGGGGTGAAGACGGGCACCAATGGAGAAATTCGCAGAGTTTGTTCTGCAGTAAACTGATATTGATGATTGAGATTTGATAATGATATCGATGTTTGATGTTTTGATGTTTGGCTTTATTGGCGCAAGCTGATAGAGTGATAATAATTGCTCACTCTTGTTGACTTGGAAAGCAGCAATGTTGTGGACAGCGGACAATCGAAATTGGATTGTCTTTCTTTTTAATTATCACTATATATATTCTATCAATCTAGAAGATGTAGAATGGAACATTTGACTATAAGCATACTACCTTTTTTTTGGTATTTTATTACATTTTTCTTTCCCAAATTTTGATTTACATAACAAAAGATTGTGTTATCCCATATTTTTATTTTCCATTTCTCAAACATTAAATATGAGATCTTAGTATCCAAAGTTCTTTAACGATTTGAAGACAGAAACCCATTTCCTTTTGAATTATCTTGTCACATTATACGTACATCTTCCTTCTACTACACTAAAAAGTTACCTGAACAAATTGATCTCTAATTAACTAAGCATTTGTGATTGGCCACCTTTATAATTGTTCATTGTGGATATTAACATATTAAACAATGTATTACACACATGTTGAATGAACAAATAACTGAAAAGAAGGAAAGAGACGGCCAGACATGTCCTTGATATGACTATTACGTGCTATTATTGTCTTTGTCTAGAATTACAATCCTTTTTGACAGATTAGTCAAATTGCATAGAATATATATATATATTATGTTCCCAAAAAATAATTAAATGCATCCATGTAATTATCAAATAGCGAGAAAATGACTACTAATAATGCAACATCCAAAAGAAAAAAAAAAAACTGATTCAGCTCATCAATCTATTGCAACCAGCTGTACACCTCTGGCCTTCTAGTAACTTTTATCCTAATAATTTTTTAAGTGAATGTCATCCTCATAAACAGTTATTAGTGTTTCGTCTAATTTTCAAAATGGAGAAATCTTGAAAAAAAGAAAAAGGAAAAGAAAAACTGCCAATGACTTAATAATTTGCCATGTCCTTCCAATATTAAAAATAAATCCCGGGGCAATATATATATATATATATATGATTAAAAAATTAAGAAGGAAACTAGTCTCAATTAACTTTTTTTAATCAAAGTACCATATATATGATGGGACTTCGCTATCACGACTGTCTGTCATTCTGGGAGGAAATGACGGACCTCGTTAAGCCATGAAAATAATGTAGCCTTAACTTAGCAACTTGCTTAACCGGACTATCTGGTGGCTTATTGCTAGTATTGGATAATAATTCTGTCCACTATCAGGATGGCTTATTGGTATGGTATGATACCTAGCGAATTGTTTGCTGGTGTTCTGGTTTGCGTATTTTAATATCTTTCAATCTATTGTATAGTCTGTTTTGTTGGACATATAGTAATATTTCATAATGTTTCAATATCTCATATTATTTAGGTACAAAAGAAGTTAGAATTTTGTAAAAGTAAATTCATTATAGACTTGTTGTGAGGAAGTAAAGAAAGTGGACTCGTGTGCAAACAAGATTGAGCCAAATTTTGAGAAAATGTGAATTTCCCCCATTGCGTGCAAATATACATATGAGCTAAGGACAAGTGATGATTACACTTGAAAAGTGCCATCCAAGATGAATTGTAGAAATAGATCCTCGATGCTCTTTAAAAATAACGTTTAATAAAATAAAAATTTCACTATCAATATGCTTGTTTGCTCTATTGTTATTGAATGTCCTTTATTTAGGAGCTTGTTATGCTTTCAAGTGATTATTGCTTATTGGTTATGAAGTTAAACTGCATATATATTTTCAGTCGGAGAATATACTATTTCACTCTTATGTTACAAAAAGTTTAATTTATTTTTTTTGCCTACATAATACGTTTCTATGAAAAATCTATTTTTTATACCTATATCATGTCAAGCCTATTTCACCCATCATTTTCTTTTAATGGTCTACTGAGAGTAAGTGATTTATATATGACTTTTTTGCTTACCAACTAATTAATAGAAAATGAAGTAGTAATCTAATTTACTAAACTATCTTTTTCAATTAGTAAGATTCTCGCCATATATACTCAATACTTGTTATGATTTTGTGGTTTTCACACCTAAGAAGGATTGAAATTTCAGTTCTGCACCAAGTTGAACATTTAAGTTGTATTATATTGTTCCTGTTTAGAAGTTGTGAAATTAGTGGGTGTTGGAGCTTCCTTCTAGTTTTTCGTAGAAAATATTTGACAAATATGAGCCTTATTTACAATTAAGAAGAGTGCTCCAATTGCCAAGTACAGTAAAACCCAAAGAGACCAACGTTATCTTCCTAGATTTTTGGGAGTATGGAAAGTCAAGTTTTATTTGTTTTCAACTTATCTTGTCAATTATAGACTTATTCATGCTTCTTATACACCTAGTCAAGTTAAATACTAAGAGTCTAGTTTTTCACCTTTTCTATAGATTCTAAAATGGTTTCTGTAATTTCTTTTGATAAACCAAGCACCTAGTTAAAAATGAATGGTTTTACTAATAACACTTTCACCATTTGAGGATTGACACTTTTCTTTTAGTTATTCAAGTACAAAGTGAGAAGATAGATTGGTTGTTGGATGGGTAGACTACATGATAGGGTTGTCATGTAAAAGAATCTTCTTAAACATGTGCCTTGATGAATATATGGAAAGAAATATAGCCATCAACATATTCATTTCTTAATATATGATCATATTATCTTTATTGGTTTTAAATAAGGAAACAAGCCTTTTGACACATTTCTAAACTTCAAGATGATTGGTTGTGATAGTGTGCATAGTGTGAGGCCGTGAATGACTATGGAATCCACGTTTAAATCTGTTACTAAATACATTTGAGATTATGAAGTATACATGCTGTTTTTATAGAATGCACATTGTTTTGAATAAGATTTGTATTCAGCATGATACTTGATTCATGAATGCCACCATGTCTTTCGCTAGCATATATTGATATGTGAGAGTGGGGGGTCCCATTATAAAAATTCCATCTAGTTATTAAATCTAGATTTGAAAGTAAGATACCCTTTGTATTTTGATTTTAAGAAATCATATGGCATGAAAGTAATGAAATTATGATATTGAACCATGGAAAAACTAATAGTTGTTGGTTGATGCTATATTGGTCATCATGTCTATAACTTGTAGAGTTTGAGCATAAATTGTGATTGCCATGAATTTTATTCATAAATAGTCTCGAACGGGATAAATCTTGGCAAAAGTTAGGATGCAAATGAGTCATCATTCCTTAAAATGGTTATTGATTACAAATGCTTTGTAAAGCTCTTTACGTACATTGTTTTATAACACATTCGAGTGGCATATTTTGAAACTTCGTGGAAGCATGAAAACATGGTTTTATGTTGTTGGGAATCAAGTATGGTTTTATTACCCGTTGATTGTATTTAAAAAGCATGAGTTGGCATTAACGATCTTAAAGTTATGGCATGATTTTAAAAGCATACCTTGGCACCAAAACAGATTTGGTTTTAATGAAAGCCATTCATGGGCTGTTTCATGACCATTATTAATACTTCAAGATCTTTACTATTTTTAAAAGCATATGCTAATCATTGATTTAAATGTTGTTGACATAAATATTTATTATCATGGCATGCTCTTAAATTACAATTGGATTTGAACCCCTTGGTTTGCATGATAAGTTTTAAAGAGAAACTATCTTAGGTTTAGGTCCTGTAGTAACGGTAGTAGGCGTAACCTTTGAGAACAAAGACTAAACTCTAGGGAGAAAAACTAATGTTATTTTGGGTGTTAAATTCATAAAATGTGATAGTGGCCTAATACTAATACAAGAGCATTATGTTGAGAAGCTACTTAAAGATTTGGACATTTTAATGTTACACCTGTAAGTACTCTTTATGATGCTAATACCCAATTAAAAAATTAAAAAATAAAAGTGATAGTGTGGCTCAGTCCGAGTATGCTTAGATTATTAGAGTCTGATGCATTTGATGAATTATACTTGACTTGATTTGATATAACTTATGTTGTGTGTAGACTGAGCAGATATACACAAAGTCCCAATCAAGATCATTAGAATACCTTAAGCAGAATAATGAAATATTTGAGAGGTACCATAAACTATGGTATTTTTTATAATAGATTTCTTGCTGTATTAGAAGGATACAATAATGCTAATTGGATTTTAGATTTAGACGATCCAAAATCCATAAGTGGATATGTATTTACCCTTGGTGGGAGTGCTGTAACTTGGAAATCAGCAAAACAAACAATAATTGCAAAATCTACAATGGAATCAGAATTTGTAACTTTAGAGTCGGTTGGTAATGAGGTTGAGTGGTTAAGAAACCTCTTAGTAGATATTCCGTTGGGAATGAAACCAACACCTTTTGTTTCCATGCATTGTGATTGTCAAGTGGCAATAGCCATTGCAAAGAATAAAACTTTCAATGGTAAGAATAGAAAATTTTATTTAAGACATGGTGTGGTAAAGCAGTTACTTAAAGATGGAATTATGTCTATTAACTATATGAAGTCAGAGCTGAATTTGTCCAATCCTCTAACTAAACCCTTGATAAGAAAATTAATTAATGATATATCGAGGGGAATGAGACTTAAGCTGATTGAGAAAAATCAACAATAATAGTAACTCAATCTATGTGAGTGGCGATCCCATGAATTAGCTTCTTATGGGTAATAATAGATTATTTGTTGATAAATTGATGTATTATTAAAATTATTATCCTTTCTACGATGTGTGAATGACGTAAAATTGCAACGCAAGAGAGGTTGAGTTTAATTCTTAATGAGTTTCATATTCTTTATAGGTGGTGCATTAAATTACAATATACACTTGATGGAATCACCTGGAGTGGGGCCGTTCTTATAAGAATAATGGCAAACTCTTTAGAGTACTTATGAATAACCAAGTACGCGAATGGCCTATTCACACAAAACCGCTTTGAACAACAGAAATTGTTAGGGTGTAATGTGATTGATGAAAATTGTATTTCACATAAAGAATTTTTGATTCATATAAGTTATAAATTTCACTTGTGATTTATATTTCATTCATTCTAGGCTTGGTTCATAGGTCAAAAAGCACCAGTCTCAATGCATTATACTTGAGTGAGATTAAACCTAAAAAAAACTTCCTATTATGAAACCTTATGAAATATGTGAGAGATTGTTGGACATATAGTGGTATTTCATAATATTTCAATATCCCATATTACCTAGGTACAAAAAAAGTTAGAGCTTTATATAAGCAAACCCATCATGGGCTTGTTGTAAAAAAGAAAAAAAAGTGAGCTCGCATGCACATGAGATCGGGTCAAGTCTTGAGAAAATACAAATTTCTTCATTGCGCATGAGTATACATGTGGGCTTAGCCCAAGTGATATTTTATACTTTAGTAGTTAGCTTTATTTTTACCTTACTTTGACTCATTCCTTTTACCTTGGGAAAAAGTTTTTATAACCTTGAAACAATCTTATTTTTATTTTTATAACATTGGAAACAGTCCGACTGAAATAATATAACGCTGAAACAGTCTAATAACGTTCAATTTCCATATTTTGTGCAACGTTATTTCTTGATTTTCCTTTATCCTCAACTTATAAATACCATCCACTAGAGTCATTATAAACACACCTCTCAGTTCTTCCTCTTCTCTATTTTAGCTTTCCTACCTTCCTCTTCCCTGCTCATTCTATTGGGTTATTTCTTAATTTTAATTTCTGTTGTTCATGTATATGCAAAGTAATTAGGAAGAGTTTGTTGAATCATGGGGAATAATTGCTATAGTCCTTTTATTCGAGTTTTATATTTCGAAAGGACGAAAATTATCCTTAAGGACAGTGTATCACACCTCAGTCTTGTTCGAGTTGATATCTGCTTTGAATTTTTTGCCAACATGTTTTAGGTGTTTTTTGTGGGTGTGACCAATAGTTTTCACTACGATCCTTTATAAGTTGTTTATTCGGATTTATGCAATGTGCTAGTTAGGCAATTTGTACAAAGATAGACCTTTCTTTGGGTTATATGTTCCCTGTTACTTGGTTTTGCCAAGATATTATATCATATTCTTGATACTTAATAAGATCTTTATCTTTGATTTAGCAAAAAAAAAAAATCAGGATGCTAAAGTGGTTAAGAATTTTATGTTTGTGAAAGCGACATGGATGACAATAACCTTACGGTATTGACTTGAATAAAAACCGAATTGATAGATTTTCACTGTATCCTGAATGGGTCGATGTTGTTGCTCCCGATTGATTGATTTGAGAATGGTTACGAGAAAAAAATAGTGCCAATAATAGCCTAAGTAGAGGTATTATCCAATGATAATCTCCATAAGTTGGCTTGTTGAAAATTATTAAGGATGGAACTACTGAAGGCAAGCCTAGTGCAGCGGGAGTGTGGGAGGCATTCAAAAGGGATCAACAGATTCAAAGTTGAGAGTGGATAGAGTTAGATTCTTTGATGCTTGGATATGAGATATTTGGCACCAATTATAGTGCATTAGGACTATGCTGGTGATTTTGGCTTTTTAATAATAGCACTTGCATTTTAAGTATTATTGGCACGTTAGGTATGGGGGAATAGCTAAGCCATTCTCCCCTTATTCCTTCCACTTTTTCATTCCTTAGTTTGGTTGGTTTTTGAACTTGAGAATAGCCGCTATTCCTCATATCTAAGTTTAGCCATTCTCCATCTCCCCCATGGTATTAGTTATTCCATGACTATGGAATATTGTCAAAAATTTATTAGACAAAAATGTCCCTATTTATTGAAAATAATTACAACCTTACAAATAAAAAATGAAAACAAAGAAAAGTAAAAAATATATATTAATAATTTATTAATAAATTATTAATGTTTGAATTTTAATGAAATAGAAATTAAAAGATTAAAAATGAAAATAAAAATAGAGAAAAAATAAAAATAAATTGAAATAAAAAATCATATTAATAATTTGATAATATATTATAAATATTTTAAAATTTTAATGAAAATAAAAATTAAAAGATTAAAATAGGAAAAATGTTATTAAATTATCATAATGAGTAATTTTGTCTAATTCATTGAATTATAAAGAAGAGTATTTTTATTTTGATGAAAATAAAGTTTATCATAATAAAAGGTAGTTTTGCCATCTTATCAGTTATTTGTTGACTATTTCTTACCTACTAAACATCAGAATGAGTTATAATAACAATTCTAAACTTCAGAATGAGTTATAATAACAATTCTACTCTATTCCATTCCATAAACTAAACTACATAATAACCATTATATTCTATTCATTCCTTATTCTATTCTCATATAATAATTATTCTATCATATTCTATTTCATTCCGTAAACCAAATGTGCCATATATGTCTTAGGTGTGGGAGTTTTCATTTTGATTATTACTGGCAGTGAATATATGCAATTAGATGTTGATCCTTTTGTTAGGATTTTTGCCTCTATTTCCTTGTAACAATTCATATAGTTAAAGGGAAATAATGTTAATTGTAGCTGAAAAAAAAGTGTTGAAGGAGAAAAATTGTTTTCTAATTAAAAGATGTCACATGTCCGAAATTAGTAAATTGAAGAAAATTTTTAAAGACGAGTCATGTGTCGTCACGTGTACTTAAGGACATCATTGAAGATAGCCCTATAATTAATTAAGTGGTTAATTATCTTAAAAAATATATAGTTGGATCAATTAAAATTCACCTATGTGTCATGTATTTATCCCTTGAGATTATATCTAATTTTGATGAATAAAAATTCACCTATTGGTCATCTAATTTATCTTTAAATAAATCAAAATAATTTAGAGATAATATTTAACTTTGACCAATTAAAATTTACCTATTGGTCATCCAATTTGTCTCTACATAAATCAAGATAATTTATTGATAAAATCTAAATTTGGTCATCCGATTTATCTCTAATTAATTAAGATAATTTAGAGATAATACTCAAATTCGTCAAATCATAACTTAAAGACTTAGAGTTTGGCCAATCAAAAAATTCATTTGTGAGCCATCATGATTTATCTCTAATTAAATTAAAATAATTTAAAGAGACTAAATTCTCATGAAAGCCTTTCATCTAGCATTATAAATATAGTGCTCCTCTAAGCCATTTGATGAACAATAGAGAAAAGAGAACAATAGAGAAAAGAGAATAAGGGAGAAAAAAGAAGATTCTGAAGATCAAAGCCTCCAGAACTCCCACAAGTCCAAGGACTTTAAAAAGATAGATCTCGAAGATCAAAGCCTCCAGAAGGAAGATTCTGAAGATCCAAAACCTTTCTAAGATCTAAAACACCAAAGCCTTTCTAGAGTTCCAACTTACAAGTCCAAATTGTTCCATAAACAAATCTTAGATCCAAATTGTTCATTTTCAAGATCTCCAAATCCAAAGCCTCTCATTGAGTTCCACAAACAAATCCTATAAGGAAAATCTGAAACACCAAAGCCTTTCTAAAGTTTCAACTTACAAGTCCAGGTCTTCGAATTGTTCATTTTCAAGATCTCTAAAAGGAAGATTTTGAAGATCTAAAGCTTTTCCCAAAGTTCCACAAACAAATCCAATAAGGAAGATTTGAAACACCAAAGCCTTTCCTAGAGTTCCAACCTACAAGTCCAAGTCTCCAAATTGTCTGTTTTCAAGATCAAGTTATCAAGACCTTTAAAGTGAAGTCTTCATATCATTTGTACAAGACTAAGTCATAAGACCCTTGAATTGAAGTTCAAGATCAAGTCATAAGACCTTGATACCCTTGAATCGGAGTTCAAGATCAAGTCATAAAACCCTTTAAGTTGGGTTCAAGAACAAGTCATAAGACCTTTGAAGCGGAGTTCAAAACCAATTCATAAGACCCCTGAATTGAAGTTCAAGATCATTTCATAAGATTTTTGAATTAAAGTTTAAGATCATTTTTTTTTAGTTCAAGATCAAGTTATAAGATCTTGATACCCTTAAATTAGAGTTCAAGATTAAGTCATAAGACCTTTGAAGAGAAATTCAAGACCAAGTCATAAGACCCTCAAAGTAGAGTTCAAGACTAAGTTATAAGATCCTTGAAACTGAGTACAAGCTCAAGTCATAAGACCTTAAAACAAAGTACAAGCTCAAGTAACAAGACCCCTCAAGCCGAGTACAAGCTTAAGACATAAGATCCTTGAAGCGGAGTTCAAGCTCAAGTCATAAGGCCCTTGAAGTGGAGTTTAAGACCAAGTCATAAGTTCTTGAAGCAGAGTTCAAGACCAAGTCATAAAACCCTTGAAGCTGAGTACAAGCTAAACTCATAAGATCGTTGAAGCAGAGTTCAAGCTCAAGTCATAAGATCCTCGAAACTGAGTTCAAGGTCAAATCTTAAGACCCTTGAAGCGAAGTTCAAAACCAAGTCATAAAATCTTTGAAGCAGAGTTCAAACTTAAGTCATAAGACCCTTGAAGCTGAGTAAAAGCTCAAGTCATAAGACCTCTGAAGCCAAGTACAAGCTCAAGTCATAAGACCCTTAAAGCGAAGTTCAAGACCCTTGATGCAAAATAAGAAGTTTAAGATCAAGTCATAAACCCCCTGAAGCCAAGTACAAGCTCAAGTCATAAGACCCTCGAAGAAAAGGAAGTTCAAGACCCTTGAAGCAAAATACGAAGCTCAAGACCAAGTCATTTTGACCTTTGAAGTGAAGATTAAAGAAATTAATCAAAGAAATTTTTTATTGTATTGTATAAATAAATTTATATTTATCTCTTAATTTTTAAATCTAAAATATTCGATGTAGGAAGCAAAATATTATAATATATGGCAAAAGAAATTAAGGCACAAGGGAATCAAAGACTTTCCCTTGTGATTGTAAACAATTAACACATGCATGGTCATGCATTCACTACTAAAACATTCTTTTTTTTTTTGAAATGATTGTAAATTCATTGCTTAGTAAGAGAAGAATACACAAAAATAGGTTAGTGGCTAAACAAAAAGAGCCATAGGCCTGTGTATCCCTGACCTCAAGAGCTGCTTTTTCAAGGAAAATCTAAAAAGCAATCAAAGATTTGCCAAGCATAAACAGAAAGCAATGGTTCACTGCTATACAAAAATATATTCGTGCTTTATTAAATCCCTCCATTATCTTTATAGTAATTAATTAATACTAACGAAAACGAACATTCATGCTATTATTTTCTTCTCTTACTTGTTTTATCTTCACGTCTTAAATTCCTCTTTACATATATTCTCGGCAAGAATAAAATAATTATGAAGAAATAAGAAAGTTTTTTGGCAAAATAATAATACTAATAAATATATGATCATGCAATATTTTAATTATACGTAATTTTTAGTATCCCCTAGTAATTAATTTATGTTATAAGAAATGTAAGATAAATATTAATCAACCATTCCATTAAAGGATAGATAAGTGATGAGATGGCACTTCATCATACAAAGAATTCAACTGAACTAATTTTGAACACATTTTCTCTACTTCCCTCTTGCTGAAGTGTGAGCTCTTTTACCTACACAGCTTAAGCTGATTGTGGATTATAAAACAAATTGTTGCATTAGCATTTTAGTTAAGCTTATTATCCTTAATTAGTTTATTGCAGAATAGACTCTGCGTATTTCGCCATCCATGCTTGTCTTCACACCTATGTTACTAATCTTCACCATTGACCTTCCAAACTCAACATTGAAGTTCAAAGTTCACAAGCCTCTCATACCCAAAAAGCGTTGGACGAAGGTTATGGTTGAAGATCAGTCCACAACTTTTGATTAGACTCCAATATTCCACGCCTATTCCTTATATTAGTGAAGAGGATGCATAAAATATGTTAAGGCTATTGGTGTCTAATGCAACGTGTCGAGTTAGATCACCATTTTCAGGGCAAAGTGCTCTTAGTTGAGGAACAAATGCTAGGTTGATTGATGGATCAACGCCATTTCCAGTTGTGGTGAAATTGTATAGTCTGTATATAAAGAATTGACAAGTAAAAAACCTAATGGTGTGCCCTTTTATTGGTTAAATTAAATAAACGACTTTGTTCATTTCTATCCACTTTATAAATATATACTTGTTTGTGTTGGACCATCAGAAGAAAAGAAATTAACACACCGACAAGGGTGACAAGATATTGAGTATTAAGACCAAATGCCTCAAACTTTTGCTTTTGCTCATTAATGGAGTCCATGAAGCTTGGCAAACTCATCAGATGTGCCAATGAAACCTTAAAATCTTTATGACCTATTGGCACATGCCAATTTGGCCCATTTGCCTGCATAATATACGTAAAACCATCATGGTTAATGATCAAAAGAAAATCAAGTTTAATATGCTGTAACTTGAAAAGTTGAAGTTTAAAACTCAATAGTTACCAAAACCACATAATCATGGGTTGCCAATGCAAAGATGTTCGCACACGAAACGACTCAAGGGCATGCAACTTCAAGCTGAGTTTTTGCATCATTGATAACTTCGTAGCTTCTCAATCCATGGTTTGGACCAACCATTTTCTTAGTATTAAGACCATCAATAAAAATGAAAACATCATAGCCATGGACAAAGCAGTCATGAAAGTGCGTTCTTAACAATGAAGGATCGACAAATGCATTAGATTAGAGACGAGCTCAAACTGTTGACTTGACAATGGATTCGGCTTAAGGACATGTACGTGAAAAAAACCCAACTCTCGTGCCTTAGCCATGCATAGAATGTTGAGAAAAATACTTGCACTTGTATGGTATTTTGTAAGGCATATAAGTTAACAACCTATTGCAATATATCCTCCACTATGTGTGCATGATGTTTACCACATGTCTTTCCTTTATAATCTTGTTTACTTCGTTGTACTAGTATTTTGAGGAAGTTAGTTGTTTCTCTCGGTGACATACTATAGTCTTACATGTGTTTAGACAACCTTAAGCTCAACACTTGTTTTAGATATGTTTACAAGTGTAAGCTTTGTCTATTATATGTACATAAGTTTATAATTAAGCTGAAAGTAAAATAAAAGAGAAAACTCTCATGGTATCAACAAAGGTCAGTTTGTAAGATCATGAAAAAACAAGATTCAAATAGTAGCAAATAAATGTAGCAGCATACAAGAATACAAGCTGCTCTGTAAATAGAAAAGAAAATAAAGTTGAAACACACCATCTTGACTATAAGAGATGAAGGGAAGAAAAGAGGAAGCACAAAACACATAGTTTCATTAAAGGAAAAGCGACATATTTTAGCTATGTTTTAAGTTACCATTGATAGCTTTTCAATTGTTAGTTAGTTAAGTAATTAAATAGTTAGTTAGCCTACTTTGTCATTTTCTGATTCATTTGTAAAGTCTCTATATAAATAGACCCATGTATACAACTTTTCATGAAATGAAGGATCAATTATTCCCAAAATATTCTTTACATCATTCCTCATCTTTCATCATGGTATCAGAGCCATTAAAGGCTCTGCAGAGCTAGATTTGGAAATAGAGCAACGTTTTTATAGTAGTTGCACACTCTACTACAGTCTTTCTTCATCAATCGTCTTTTTTAATTTATTAGTAAGTTTAATCATTCATCCCTTTGTTGATTTTTACAATCTCATAGAAAATCAAGTCAAAGTAGACTGAATCGAGACCCCAAGTTTCACAAACTTCTACTGATTCGAGATCATCAGTATCTCCTACTGCAGATCCATAATCCCTACACTTTTTACACCACACTGATCACCCAGGATTAGTTGTGATCACTCCCAAACTAACCTTAAATAACTATGTGACTAGGAGTTGGTCATTTCTATTAACACTATCAATTAAAAACAAGATCGGGTTTATCAATGGTACAATACCAAAGCCTGATATCACAGATCTCATTTACCCTTCTTAGATTCGATGTAACAACCTATTAGTAGCATGGCTCTTAGAATCCATCACATAACTCATAGCTTCAACACTATTCTACATATACTTTGTAATGGAAATTTAGAACACGCTTAAGCAAAACTTGCTCAAGCTGATGACACCAAAATTTGTAACCTACAATACACATTGAGCAATATAACATAAAGGTCAAGAATTGTTCATGCCTACATTATTGAGCTCAAAGGAGTCTAGAAAAAATTAAGAAATTTTCGACCTTTACCACATTGTGATTGTGGAAGATGTAATGCAAATTGTTTTAAGAAATACAATGATTAATACCACAAAAACATGGTCTTTATATTCTTGAATGGTCTAAATGACTCATCCTCTACCACAAGGTCACAAATCATTCTCATGGATCCTATACCAAGCTTAGATAAAGTCTATAGCCTTATTTTAAGAGAAGAAACTCAAAGAGCTTTGATGATTCAAGCACAACCTACATTGGAGTCATCTGCTATGTTGACTATTAGTGAGACAAACAAGAAAGGTAGAAAGGACTTATAGTGCACACATTGTGTTAAAAAAGGTCACATTAAGGAGAAATGCTATAGGTTGGTGGGGTTTCCAGAAGATTTTAAATTTACTAAGATAAAGACAAATTTCAGAAAAAGGAAGGCTGTAGCAAACAATGCCACTAGTATGAATGACAATCCATTTTCAGTAATGTTGTCAAAACATATAGATGAGTCAGCTGGTAATGGTCTTACGTCTTAATTGACTGTTGTCGTGACGTGCGGGTCCGGGAACCCGTCCGCCAGACGCGGGTGAAAATTAAAAATCTCAAGGTGTGGGAGTCGCCACCAATCTTTTTTTAAGGTGTGATTGGTCACCTATTAACCCGATTCTTAATCGACGAAGTCCTAAATTAATTTTAGGTCCGTCGAAAGAACGAAAACTGGTCCACGTTTTTTTAGAGATGGGTTCGGGAGTGCGGTTACGCACGGAGAAGGATTAGCACCTCCGTAACGCCCGTTCTACGAACGGTACCATTTAATCTTAAGTTATCTTAATATAGCATTTTCTTAGTTTAACCCCTATTTTATTAATTAAAATTTTTTAATGAATTGTCAGACTGAGTTTTTCACTTGATCTTACGTAT